>NC_059176.1:19556192-19863567 GCF_019923935.1 Bubalus bubalis
CTGCAAGGAGATCCAACCAGTCTATTCTAAAGGAGATCAGCCCTGGGATTTCTTTGGCAGGAATGATGCTAAAGCTGAAACTCCAGTACTTTGGCCACCTCATGTGAAGAGTTGACTCATTGGAAAAGACTCTGAAGCTGGGAGGGTTTGGGGGCAGGAGGAGAAGGGGACGACAGAGGATGAGATGGCTGGATTACATCACTGACTCGATGGATGTGAGTCTCAGTGAACTCTGGGATTGGTGATGGACAGGGAGGCCTAGCATGCTGCGATTCATGGGGTGGCAAAGTGTTGGACATGACTGAGGGACTGATCTGATCTGATCTGATCTGATTAACAGATTTATGAATGTGATTAGAAAAGTTAAAGAGGACACCAAGGTTGTCACATGAGTATCTGTAAAAATATTATATAGCATCCATAAGCATTATATCTACTGTTAGATATAGTTCCCTGTGCTCTACAGTGGGACCTTGGTTATCCATTTTAAATTTAGCAGTGTGTAATGCTGATCTCAAACTCATTAACTATCCCTTCCTCCCACCCTTCCCTGCTGGCAAGCATAAGTCTGTTCTCTAAGTGTGAATTTGTTGTATGGCTGAGTTGCTCTTCTGTGTACCTGAAATTATCACATAATTATTAATCAGATATACTTCAAAGTAAAATAAAAAGTTTTTTAAAAAGAGTTATATATACTGAGATGAGGAAACTGTGGGAAGAACACAAGGGGAAGAGATGTAGAACAAGGAGTTTGTTTGGGAATACATTGAGTTTGAAATGTGTGTTAGACCATTTATGAAGCTGAATGGACAAGTAGAATCACAATGATGAATTTCAGGCAATAGTTCTAGACTTGGGAGTTCTTAACATAGGTGGTATTTAAAGCCATGTGATGAGATCATCAAGACAGTGAGGGTGTGAAGGAAATATCCACAACTGAACTCTGAGGCACACTGATAGCCAAGAGATAAGGAGATGAGAAGGAACCCATGAATGAGATTATGAAGGAATGGCAAGTGAAATAGAAAGAAAACAAAAAGGAATTTTGGTAGGATCACATATCAAGGAGAACGTGATGAAGTCAATACATCAATAAGATGAGAGATGGTATGTCAAATAAGTTGAAAACTGATATGACAGGCATTGATGATTTGAATAAAAATCTGCAAAAGAACAGTGAAAACAAGTTTAATTAAGAAGGCTTAAATCAGAACAAGAAAAAAAGAATTATAAACAGCAAAAGTAGACAAGTCTTTTGACATTAACAGAGAGAGCAGGTGGTATCTGGAGGGATATGTGTGCTTCAAGTTTTGTTTGTTTTAAGTAGGATAGTATTACATGATATTTACATGATCATGAGAATGATTCAACAGAGTGGAGAAGTTGACAATGCAGGATGGAAAGGGAGCACTTTGATACAATGATGTACTTTGATGCAGTGCTGTACTTGAATGGATGACGGGTTCATAAATATGAAAGGGCAACTTGTCCGTAATTGCAGAAAAGAAGGCAGAGAGAGAATACGGACAGATTGGTAATGTGTGGAAATCATCTCTTCTTTTTCATGTTTTATCAGTGAAACAGAAAAGAAGATTATCCACAAGGGGTGAAGGAGGAGGCAGGAGGTGCTAGAAAATTAGAGAGGAGAAAAGAGGCCACCATGTTCATCTAAAATTGGAAACATGAACAAACTAGGAAATGTATTCGACTTACTAATATTAACACTATGGGCTCATGTAGGTTTGTGGTCATTACGTTAAAATGAGATCAGTGGACACAGTCTTATCTTTTTCCCCAAACGTGTTCAGCTACCTGGTATGGACTTGGAGAAGACGTTGGGCTGAGTATCACCAGGATTGGGGCAATAATTTGTCACAAGTAAACAATATATTTCATGTGATATGCATTCACATATAAATAACTTAAAAATAAATAAATAAACACCCAGCCCTGTGAGCATATATGTGTATAACAACATGGGGGACTTCCTGGTGGTCCAGTGGTTATGACTTTGAATTCCCTGTGCAGGGGGCCTGGGTTCAATGCCTGGTCAAAGGCATGAGATCCCACATGCTCCAACTAAGGACCCTGCATGCTACAAGCAGAACCCAGAGCAGCCAAATAAATAAATAAATAATATTAAAAAGTAAAAGATCCTGTTTTTGTCTACTAATTTTAAAATTAGAAACAACAAAACTACTCTTTTTTGCCTGTGTAATCTCAAGTAATCATTTTTAAAATACCATAGACAAAATAATGTAAAATCATTAAATAAAAATAAAGAAAACAATGAGCTGGATGAAATTGAAAATGATTTACATAGTTCATGTATCCTTGTGGCTACTGATATTTCAATTATTGTATTTTTAGCAAGAATTAAATATCAATCTCTCTGTCTCTCTCCTCATTCCTCTCCACCACCACCCAGACACAAGACTTTAATGTGTTTATCTGGGATAGGGAAATAAGTGGTGCCTGGTCAGACATCAATATAACTGCAGCTCAGAAGTCACCCATGTATCTTAGAATCTGAGAACTACAACTCCTTCTAGTAAAAGTGAGTGGTTTCTTTTACCTAGAGAGTGATGAAAATGTACTTTTATCTTCCATTGGAGGCAAGGTCACTGTTCATTCAGCATTTACAACAAAGATTTTCCTATCTCCCAATCAGCTACTTTGACAAAACAGATGGAAGGTGTCATTAAAAAGATAAGATTCATCCTGAAAAACAAAACAAAAATTTTTAAATATCCCATTTTTACAGTAGGTTCTCAATAACTGGTAAAAAAAAAAAAAAAAAAAAGACTATTTCATGAAACTTGTGACAGATTCCTTTGTAATAATGCAAAATAATGTAAAATCATGAAATAAAAATAAAGAAAACATTCAGCAATGAGCTGGATGAATTGAAAGTGATTTATATAGTTCATGTTCATGCTTTTCAGTACCAAACATTTGTGAGAGTCTACCTACTTTCACAAACCTTTCTCTGACCAATTTCAGAGAAAGAATTGTTTTAAGAAAAATGTGCATGTGCTAAGTCACTTCAGTCGCGTCTGACTCTTTGCTACCCTGTGGACTGTAGCCCGCCAGTCTCCTCTGTCCATGGGATTTCCCAGGCAATACTGGAGCAGGTTGCCATTCCTTTCTTCAGGAGATCATCCCAACCCAGGGATTGAACCCATGCCTCTTATGTCTCCTGCATGGGTGGGTGTGCTCTTCACCACTAGTGCCACCTGGAAAGCCTCTATTAAGAAAAAATGGGTGGAATTATTGCATGTCTATAAAGTCCATTCAAAAATAGACTTCCAAATTTTATTAGAGAGTTGAGAGAGTTGGGTTATCCTTTGAACGTACCATTAACTGTTATTGAACAACTTCAGAGTTAAGGTTATTTATATTTACCATAGACCAAAAGGATGAAAGTGGGAGTTGGTGCACATCTTAAGTGTTTATGTTACACTCACAGCTCCCATTTCTCTGTCAATATTTATACAACTGCTTGAAATGTGAATTCCATTTCCTTGCAGGAATATCCTTTAGCTTCAGACAACATCCTTTTCTCAAACTGTAGGTCTAGATGCTCTATGTCTGCCAAAAAGTTTAGCACTTGAATAAGCTTCCAGGATTCACATATTTCTTCATAACAACTTTTTCCATTAATTCAGGGGAAAAAAAATGATTTAGTTTTAAAAAGACTTTAAATTTGGGACAGTCTTCAGGAGAATTCTCGGAGTTTTCTTAATTTTGGGCTTCTGAAGGATAAGTCTTAGATTAGAAACCTTGCTACACTAAGATAATTTGCTCTAGGAACTTCTGTTGTTTTGGTTTTCCAATAGCTGCCACTATACTGACATTCAAAGTTTTGATATTTCCAAAGTTTTTCCGTTTATGTACTCAGTATATTAGAATAACACACGTGTCACCCTGATATCTCTCTCCTTTCCTCACTCTTTTCATCTACCAATTTCTCATTTTAAGTAGTACTGTCAAAGTTGATAACATTTAAATTACATTCAGTAAAAATATTCAATTCTTCTATTAATGTTTTATAGGTTGACTGAATATACAGACAATGCTTGCATTCTATTTTTTTTTTGTAGTAAACAACTTTTAAATAAAGGTCCAACAGTAGGTAGAATTATTTTTCCTTCTTTAAAGATAAAATTTCATAACCTCTGTTCCAATCAGACAGTCATTGCTAGTATACAGGTAAAACTAACTTGTATTTGCTATGGAATCATCGATTTTTCAAAAATCATGCAATATTAAAACATGATTTGCAAAATATATTAATTATGACTTTTTCTTATATTTTATCTTAACTTTATAGCTTTCCTTTTTTCTTTTTTACAAGGGAAGCAAATGCTATATTTGTGAAATACAACCAAATGGTGATTTAATTTAGTTTAGTTAATGTATTTATTTTTTGTTTCAGAAGATATTACCATTGAAGCCCAGTAATTCTGTATTTTAACTTTTACCAACTGATTTTTAGATGTGCTATATGATTTTAATTTGGGGTTTGTTTTATTGCAAAATCATTTTCCGACATATATTTATTATTCTAACTTATTCATTTCTTTGATTCTCATATTTGTTTTGCTAACTTTTCATCAAGGCTCAATGAGTTGCGAATTTTCAAAATAATTTTATCCTTAAAAATGCCATTTTTTTTGTTGCTAGAGTAACCGAGCCTCACACTTACCTGATAGTATACTGGAGTATACAATTCTTGGTCCATAAAAATATTAATTCCAAATTCTGAAATATTTTGCTCCAATGTCTTCCTGTATTCAATGTTTCTGATTTATCAAGACAGTCTTATATCAGTCCTTTATAAAACACATATTTCTTTTTTATGCATATTCTTGCCAAAACTTGCTATTTCTTGTCTTTTTAATGCCAGTCATTTTGAAAGTAAACCCTAGTAGACTGTTGGTGGAAATGTAAATTGGTTAAAATGAACATCATAATAGATTTCTTTTTTCACTATTTTCACACTTCACTATAATCAGCCATCAGGAAATCCTTTGCTTTTTTGATTTTCCTTCAGTTGGCCTTTTCACCTTTATTATATAATGAAGTTACCAAATATCATTAGTTTTATATCTAGATAATTATAAAAATGGCTACCTACTTCTGATTAAAAACCAATCATTTTTTCAAACTGCAATATCCCTTTTGAAAAGTCAAGTGTATGCTATAATGAGTAAGTTACAGAGATTTGCTGTAAAACCTACTGACTATAGTTAACAAAGTATTTTGCATTTCAAATTAACAACAACAACAACAACAACAAAAAACCACAAGGAAACTTTGGAAAGTGTTGTCTATTTTCTATTTTCTTGGTGATAATATCAGATATTTGCACATATCCAAAAGCATCAAATTGTACACATTAAATTGTGCAGTTCTTTGCTTATCAATTATATCCCAAAAATCTGTAAAAGAAAAGGCAAATGTAACAATAATACAACATATGAAAAAATAAAATTTAAACACATTTGGCATGATGTAAAATATACACAACAATAAAGATTTGTGAAACACTGACCTATCATATACTTCAGAAAACCTCCTAAAGGCAAACTTCCAAAGGGAAGCTGACTCTCAATTTGTGATAGCTTATCTTGTGGAGGTCTGAAAGTAGATAAACAAAAAAACTAACAGCTGTTATATCAGGGAGTGGGCTTCCCTGATGGCTCAGCAGGTAAAGAATCCACCTGCAATACAAGAGATGCAGGATCAATCCCTGATTCAGGAAGATCCCCTGGAGAAGGGAATGGCAACCCACTCCAGTATTCTTGCCTGAAAAATCCCATGGACAGCGAAGCCTGGCAGGCTACAATCCATGGGGTCACAAAGAGTCAGACACAACTGAGCACACAGCACATATCAGGGAGTATGCTTTTTAAAGTTATTTTATATTAACCATTTTTGCCCATTTTAGGACTATTTTCCAGTTAAAATCTAATGTAGAAGTGACTTTTCTTGCTCCAATACAAAGCCTACATAACGCTTTTATTCTATTACACTGCAGCTGTATGAGAGAGATGCTGGATGATACAGATAATCCAACCGAAGCTGGAATTTTCCAAGATGTTGAAAGGGGGAAAAAAAAAAGCAGATCAGAGAGCACTGAGTAATGAGCATATCCATGAAAAATTTTGTAGAATCTATCGGGCTTCCCTGGTGGCTCAGAGGTTAAAGCAACTGCCCCCAATGTGGGAGACTCAGGTTCGATTCCTGGGTTGAGAAGATTCCCCTAGAGAAGAAAATGGTAACCCACTCCAGTATTCTTGCCTGGAGAACCCCATGGACGGAGAAGCCTGGTAGGCTACAGTCCACCAGGTCACAAAGAGTCCGACACGACTGAGCGACTTCACTATTCATTATACTAGGGGAATACCAGACCACCTGATCTGCTTCTTGAGAAATTTGTATGCAGGTCAGGAAGCAACAGTTAGAACTGGACATGGAACAACAGACTGGTTCCAAATAGGAAAAGGAGTACGTCAAGGCTGTATATTGTCACCGTGCTTATTTAACTTCTATGTAGAGTACATCATGAGAAACGCTGGACTGGAAGAAACACAAGCTGGAATCAAGACTGCCGGGAGAAATATCAATAACTTCAGATATGCCGATGACACCACCCTTATGGCAGAAAGTGAAGAGGAACTCAAAAGCCTCTTAAAGAAAGTGAAAGTGGAGAGTGAAAAAGTTGGCTTAAAGCTCAACATTCAGAAAACTTAGCTCATGATATCTGGTCCTATCACTTCATGGGAAATAGATGGGGAAACAGTGGAAACAGAGTCAGACTTTATTTTCCTGGGCCCCAAAATCACTACAGATGGTGACTGCAGCCATGAAATTAAAAGACGCTTACTCCTTGGAAGAAAGTTATGACCAACCTAGATAGCATATTGAAAAGCAGAGACATTACTTTGCCAACAAAGGTCTGTCTACTCAAGGCTATGGTTTTTCCTGTGGTCATGTATGGATGTGAGAGTTGGACTGTGAAGAAGGCTGAGAGCCAAAGAATTGATGCTTTGGAACTGTGGTGTTGGAGAAGACTCTTGAGAGTCCCTTGGACTGCAAGCAGATCCAACCAGTCCATTCTGAAGGAGATCAGCCCTGGGATTTCTTTGGAAGAAATGATGCTAAAGCTGAAACTCCAGTACTTTGGCCACCTCATGGGAAGAGTTGACTCATTGAAAAGACTCTGATGCTGGGAGGGATTGGGGGCAGGAGGAGAAGGGGACGACAGAGGATGAGATGGCTGGATGGCATCACTGACTCGATGGAGATGAGTCTGGGTGAACTCTGGGAGTTGGTGATGGACAGGGAGGCCTGGCATGCTGTGATTCATGGAGTCCCAAAGAGTTGGACACGACTGAGCGACTGATCTGATCTGATCTGATTGGAAGGTTGCTGCTGCTGCCGCTGCTAAGTCATGTCCGACTCTGTGCGACCCCATAGACGGCAGCCCACCAGGCTCCCCCGTCCCTGGGATTCTCCAGGCAAGAACACTGGAGTGGGTTGCCATTTCCTCCTCCAATGCATCAAAGTGAAAAGTGAAAGTGAAGTCGCTCAGTCGTGTCCGACTCTTAGCGACCCCATGGACTGCAGCCTACCAGGCTCCTCTGTCTATGGGATTTTCCAGGCAAGAGTACTGGAGTGGGGTGCCATTGCCTTCTCCATTGGAAGATTAAGAAACTGCTTATGCTGCAAAGTTTGATAGCTTTATGAAAATGGGGACTTCACTTGATTATGATTTATTACTTTATGTTTGCATTTAATATATGAGTAAAGTCTGTAATAAAGATAAATTGTAACAAGTGCATAACAGAAAAAATAAAAATAGGATACAATCAACTAGTACAATCAGGAAGGCAAATATGTAGTAGTACAGAATTAGAACCAAAAAAGGGAAACCATCCTAAGCATACATGAACAAGATCACACAAATCATTCCATAGTGAGGAAGAGAGAGGGAAGAAAAAAGCACTGGAGGCAGAATGAGTCTCAGTCCACGGGTGAATAGGAGGGTGCCTTTTCTATGACTGTTTGGAAGTCAGGGAGAATGTGTAAATAATGGGTCTCTTAGATGAACTGGTAAGTTACACTGCAAAGAGGAAAAGAAAGGTTCTTGTTTTCTTCAACCTCTGCAAAACCAGATCAGAAAGGAAGCACTGCTGGAGTTCACTTTGAGGAAGAGTAGAAATGTTATATCCCAGGAAACAGATTCCAGAGATATCACATTTAAAAGTGTGGCTTATCTTTCCTCAGAGAAGTTAAACACTAAGGGAGAGCTGTGGCTTGGCTCAGAGCCTGCTCCTTCCCTCTTGTCTCCCAGGAACTATGCTTAATTACTCTGGTAGTTTTAATCAGCTCACTGTTTCTTGCCCTCTTCATTCAAGTGTACTCAAATCCCTCTCATCTCAACAAAACCAGAAATTTCATTGTTTCTAATGTATCTATTTTATGTGTCCTACAATTTACCTTTGCATTGCCAAACTTCCCTAAAGATTAATTCACATTTTTCTCTGTGTTTTAAGGCCTGAATCACATCTCAGTCTACTTTAACCTGCCTTTCCTACATATCATGGCTAAAATTTATTCTCTCAAAGGGTACTAATGATCTTTTAATTGCTAAATCCTGTGGTCATGAAGCAATCTTTGTCTTATTGGGCTTTCCACCTTGACGATTTCCCACCTCATTATTGAAACTGTCTTCACCTGTTCACATCCACCTATTTCTCAAATTACTTACTTTCTCTTACTTTATTAACTTTCCAAATGTTTATTATGTCTATAATGTCCGGTATAAGGAAAACAGTTCCATGTTTTCCCTTCACTACCACAATACACTTCACCTCACTGACATTGACTCCATGTCCTACGATTTAACTAAAATTTGACCCTATCCACCTGGAGAAAGCATCAATCTCTCATTTGAAAGCCTTGGTCCCACAAGACTGCACCACTCCAGATGCCAACCATATGTTCAGGGTTTGTCACCTGAACTTCTGAGCAATTAGCTGTAAAGTGGACTTATCATGACTCCTTCTTGGCTTTGATAATTTACTGCTGCTGCTGCTGCTGCCAAGTCACTTCAGTCGTCTCCGACTCTGTGTGACCCCATAGACAGCAGCCCACCAGGCTCCCCCATCCCTGGGATTCTCCAGGCAAGAACACGGGAGTGGGTTGCCATTTCCTTATCCAATGCATGAAAGTGAAAAGTGAAAGTGAAGTCACTCAGTCATGCCAGACTCTTAGCGACCCCATGGACTGCAGCCTACTAGACTCCTCCATCCACGGGATTTTCCAGGCAAGAGTACTGGAGTGGGATGCCAGCGCCTTCTCCAGATAATTTGCTAGACCAACTCATAAAACTCAAGGAAACAATTATTTACCCTTATCTTTAATTATAAAAGAGGATATGATAAGGGATTCAGATGACCAACTCATAAAATTCAAGGAAGCAATGATTTACCCTTATTTTTTAATTTTATATGAAAGGATATGATAAGGGATTCAGATAAATAGCTAGGTGAAGAGATACATAGAGTGAAGTCTGAAAAGTTCCCAAACATAGAATATTCTGTCCCCATGGAATTGGGGTGTACACCCTCCAAGCCTGTGGATGAATTCACCAATCCAGAAGATATCCAACTCCATAATTGGGGGATATGAAGGCCTCATCATGTAGGCATGATCCATCATTAACTCAGTCTCCAGCCCTTCTCTCCCTCCTGAAGAATAGGGCAGTGGAGTGTGGTAGGGCTGAAAGCCTTTAAACTTCTAATCATGTCTTGGTCATTCTGGTGACCAGACCCAGCCCCATTCTGAAGCTATCCGGGAGTCCGCCAGAGGGTGCCTCATTAGAACAAGAAAGACATTCCTATCATCTATCTAATTTCAAGAGCTTAGGGAGCTCTGTGCCCCAGCTCTTTGAACTGGGGTCAAAGACCAAATTAGAATTGGAGAGACCAGTAGTATTCTTGTTACTTAGGAAACTTCAAGAATTTTAGGGGCTTGTTTAAGGAACTGGGAGCAGGAATTATATGCATATTCTATTATTTTACACATCCACTCTCATTTTTATGTACAGTTGACCCCAGAATTACTACCCAGTGCAAAATCTCTTTTTTCAACCCCAGATCAGTATTCTGACTGAATACTGATTGCGTATCTACTGTGTGTCTGCCTGAATCTACATGTGCACACTTAGTCGCTCAGTTGTATCTGACTCTTTGTGACCCCATGGACTATTGCCCACCAGACTCTTCTGATCATGGGATTTTCCAGGCAAGAATACTGGAATGGGTCACCATTCCCTTCTCCAGAGAATCTTTGCAATTCAGGAATCAAACCCAAGTCCCCTGCATTGCAGGGGAGCCCAAATGTATATGCTAAGTCGCTTCAGTCGTGTCCAACTCTGTGCAACCCCATAGACGGAGGCCCACCAGGCTCCCTGTCCCTGAGATTCTCCAGGCAAGAACATTGGAGTGGGTTGCCATTTCCTTCTCCAGTGCATGAAAGGGAAAAGTGAAAGTGAAGTTGCTCAGTCATGTCTGACTCTTCGTGACCCCATGGTCTTCAGCCTACCAGGCTCCTCCGTCCATGGGATTTTCCAGGCAAGAGTACTGGAGTGGGGTGCCATTGCCTTCTCCACAAATGTATATAAGAACAACAAATAAAATGCTTAGAAGATATCAACTTTCTTCCCTCAATACTTTTTTGTATTCACTATATCACTGAATATCATCATAATCCCAACATGCTGTGGAAGTATAATATTGGTAGTTCCATTAATCTTTTTCCTTTACCCCATTTACTTTGCTCGCAACTAATAAGATATTGTTGTATTGATTTAACTTCAAACAGTGATAAATTTGTTTATACCTCCTCCCCTTTGACATTGCTCTGTCTTTTTTACCTGGATTATTACACCAGTATCCCAAGCGATATTGTGGAGCCAGTAAGAAGTTGAGACTTACCCTCCTAAATTCTTACTTACGGAAGAAAAGAAAAAAACTGATTTTCACTGATTCAGTTTCATGGATTGGATTTGGCCACATTCTTAACAGATGGAATTTCCATCATCATCATTTCATTGATTGAAGGCATAGTATATGCTGCTGCTTCTGCCGCTGCTAAGTCGCTTCAGTCGTGTCCAACTCTGTACGACCCCATAGACGGCAGCCCACCAGGCTCCCCCATCCCTGGGATTCTCCAGGCAAGAACACTAGACACTATTAAAAATTCTTTGCATAATTTATCCAACCATGTGAGTCACTTGCACATATTATAGGAAACTGAATCTTAGAAAGATTAAGTATCTAATAAATAGTGCAGTTTATATTATAAGTTAATCTGAGTTTTTAGTCTCCAGATTGGGATCAGAGCTGTTTCTCATGTCTTTCTTTATGTGATAATAGATTGATTATACAAATGAAAAATGACTAGACCACATATGAAAAGAAATCTCTGACCTACCATCTGAAGCAAGCAACTGAAATAACCAATCCATTATTTCCAGTAACCAGCCCAGGAGGCCAGCCTGCTATCTGTAAATCAGACTTATGGAAAGTCAGATCATTATCTCTAGCAATGGGTCCAGGAAACCAAACATAACCCCTATAACCATTATCCCCAAACAGCAGTACTTGATTAGTAACTGATCATTCTCTCTTGACCTTTGTTTCACTTCCACTTGTGGCCAACCAGAGAAATCCAAACATAATGTCCTGACCTGCTGGGGTCCAGCCCCGGTGGATCCAAGGAATTCGAAGTAGGGACGGCGTCGGCGAGGATCAGGAAACAATTGCTTAATTAAACATTAATTAAGGATATAAAGAGTGGTTAAATAAGGATAGCTCAGTGAGAAAATTTAGTGGAGAAAAGAGGCTGAATAATTCACCCAGAAGGTGAGAGAAAGAACGACATGGGGAGACCAAGTTTTGGTGAACAAGGCCCACACTTTATTTTCCAAAGTAGTTTTTATACCTTAAGTTATGCATAGAGGATAATGGGGAAAGGGGTAGAGTCATGCAGTAAACCAGGCTTTCTTCCTGCAAACTTATCATATGCAAAAGTTTAGGTGATTTGCATCATCTTCTGGCCTGGAGGCCTGTTAACATTTTAAGACCCTTTCTTCATAAAACTTATTTTTCTCTAAAGGTGATTAGTCAGGCGCCACCCTCCAAAAGCATTAGATAAAGTTGCATTTCTATAGGGCAAAGGTGTGGTGGGCTACAACAAGAAAAAGAATTAACTCAAGGGTCCCAGGTTACAAACATTAAAGCTACTACTTACACCGATTATATTAATCAATACACTGCCAGGGACACAGCACGTAAGGGATATGGAAACTTAGCAGCAAACATTGGCCCAACAAGTGAAAAACCCTTCACCAATACAATTTCTAATCAATCTTTTACTGCTCAAAGGAATCTGTATTTAGACAGTTTAGAACATCTCATGCCTCTCACAGTTGGGAGGCTCTGAACAATCACATGTGGCCGGGAAAAACCTATTCAGGCAGGCTAGAGGACTTCCAAAGGAGTTTGTAGGTTGAAACACGGTCACACCCAGGAATTATTAACTGGAGCTGTACGTTAGCTCTTTTTTCAGAGAGAGGTAATGGGGGACAGCCCCCCATAAAGTCAGAGGTGTAGGTGAGAGCACAAAGCAGAAAGTAGGCAGACTCTGGTTTTAGGGGTAGATGCTCGAGAATTTCCAGGGGGACTCCTGAGGCTCGATCCCGCCTTTGCGTATGCCAAGCCTCCTTCCTCATGACCTTTGCCATGGGCAGACGGAGCTCCTGCTCCCGGCACTGACCAATCACATAGGATGCCCCCATTCTGGTTGGCCCATCGAGGCTATGTCAACAGTCTACAAACAGGGCATGTCTAAAATCTAGTTTTAAAATTTTCATTGAAAAGCTTTCCAGTTTCTCATATAAGAATTTCTCTGTATTCACTTACTAACATTAGAAAACTAACTGTATGTCCATTCTTCTCCATGTTCACTTAATTTTTTTTAAGTTATATTCACATTTCTGTTTATTGAGATTGTAGCAGTTTTACAATACCATCAATGTGTGAATGGATATTTTTGCAGACACTCAATACAGCTTGCTATCAAATGCTTATGATCATTAACAATACAGTTTTCTTATCATTTTGAATGAGGATCTATATAATATACATATTTATGCATATATTTTTAATGCATATGCATGCATGCATGCTAAGTTGCTTCAGTCGTGTCTGACTCTTTGTGACCCTATGGACTGCAGCCCACCAACTCCTCTGCCCATGGGATACTCCAGGAAGAACGCTGGAGTGGGTTGCAATGCCCTCCCCAGGGGATCTTCCTGACCCAGGGATTGAATCCATATGTCATATCTCCTGCATTAGTAGGTGGGTTCTTTACTACTAGTGCCACCTGGGAAGCCCTTTCTAATGCATACAAGATATTAAAGGACAATTTCTTCTGAAGACATAATGAACAGTGTTACTGTTCTCATTGAAAGTGGATATTATTTTCCCAATTTGGAAGAGTTTAAAGTTTAGAACACAGAGTCACTTGTATGATTTTTATAAAGAAATTTGAATACTTTTTATATTTAAATTCAATATTTTCCTTTGTACTTTTGAATACATCTTACTTACAAAATAAAGTTAAATAATTGACCTATTATAAAAAAAACACATATTTGCTTGAATTCCAATGATTCTTTCAGGATGATTCTTGATGAACCTATACTTTTTTCTTTCCCATTAAATTTACACTATGAGATATAGTCTAAATATCTAATTGAAGGCATTTATTGCAAAACAGTCATTTTTCATACATGTGCATGCTCAGTTGTGTCCAAATCTTAGTTTTTAATATTGAGCTGCATCAGCTGTTAGTATATTTTGGAGATTAATCCCTTGTTGGTTGCTTCATTTGCGAATATTTTCTCCCATTCTATTTACTCCCATTCTTTTCATTTTGTTTCTGGTTTCCCTTGCTGTGCAAAACCTTTAAAGTTTAATTAGATCTCATTTCTTTATTTGTGTCTTTATTTTTATTACTCTCAGCGATGGATCAAAAATATCTTGCTGCAATTTATGTCCGAGTGTGTGTCCTGCCTATGTTTTTCTGTAAGAGTTTTATACTGCCTGGCCTTTCATTTAGATCTTTAATCTATTTTGAATTTATTTTTGCATACAGAGGTTCCTTAAAAAACTAAAAACAGAACTAGCATATGGCTTAGCCATTCCACTCCTAGGCATATACCTAGAGAAAACCATAATTCAAAAAGACATATGAACCTAAATGTTCACTGCAGCACTATTTACAATAGCCAGCATATGGAAGCAACTTAAATCTCCATCTACAGAAAAATGAATAAAGATGATGTGGTACATATAAACAATGGAATATTACTCAGTCATAAAAATTACAAAATACTTCCATTTGTAGCAACACGGATTGATCTAGAGATCGCCATAATGAGTGAAGTACGTCAGACACAGAAAGACATATCATATGATATCACTTTTATGTGGAATCAAAAAAAAGTTGCAAATAGGCTTATTTACAAAACGGAAGCAGAGTCACAAATGTAAAAAACAAATTTATGGGATAAATTGATAAAAAATATCAAGGGATAGGAAGTGGAGGGATACATTGGGATATTGGGATTGACATATACACACTACTGTATATAAAATAGATAACTAATAAGAACCTGCCCTATAGCATAGGGGACTCAACTCAGTACTCTGTAATGGCCTATATGGGAAATAATCTCAAACAAACAAAAAGCAAAGAGCAGATATATGTATCTGTATAATTGATTCATTTTGCTGGAGACTTGAAAGTAACACGGCATTGTAAATCGACTATTCTCCAAAGGGAAAAAAAGAATAATAACAAAGACCAGAGCAGATGATGTGCGTGATGTGATCAAGGAATAGGAAGGAGAATTTTGTGACTAGAAGAGAGAGAGAGAAAAAAAAAATGGGCTTGGAGTCACAGATGAAGACAGATTCCAAACCTAGAGCCATATCATGAAGGCCGCTTAGGTCAGGGCAACTGTGTTGACCTTCACCCTGGGAAGGGATAGCCTTAGAGGAACTTGACAAAGGCATGACATAGATAGAGTTATGTTTTATGTTCTGCTATTCAGATGTTCTCCTAGTGATAAACAATTACAGTTACAGTAGAACTAAAAGGGAAATGTCTGGTTCATATCAAAATGAGGAAATTCTCAGAGCACTGTTGGCTATATGTGTTGGAAATTCACAAGATCACAAATAAAAGGGATTGGGTTAGATAAAATCTAGAGATTTGACTATAATGCTATGGTTAGCTTCTTACAGGTTAGGGGTTAGGGTAATTATCATATAATTAAGTCTGAAATGTGGAAAGCATTTAAACCACGTTTATGAGGAAAAGTCTCCTGTCAAACTCACATTAAAAGCAGCGCAGGCATTCAATCCTATTTTAAGTTTTTCCTTTTTAACTAAATGTTAAGATAAGTTTGGCTTTTTATAAATGTATTGAAAATTTTTTCACAACTTATAAGACAATTTTAAGGTAGAAAGCAATAATCTGATAACAATAAAAATGCTATTCACATAGTTTAAGAACAAAAGAAATATTGCAAATTGCTGATTTTGGTGAAAAGCTATTAGATACATAAATACAATTAAATATATTTATAAAGTAGCATAATTTGTTAATTTAACAGGTATAATTGAGATTTCATTATTTATCAGTTTTATGAGTTTTCCACATAAGGTAATATAGCTTTTGAAGACTATTAAATATTTATTTTTATTAGTTCATCTCAATATCCTCTTACTGAGATTATTCTTTAAAAAGAGAATCAAAATATCAAGTGCCTTTGTTAAATATTTTGCATTTAGAGCTTAATTAGTTGGGTAGGAATGCAATATTGAATTATCATATGACTTAATAGGAAACATAATGATCTTTATTAAATTGTTCTCTTTTGTGACCTCATATTAGAGGAAAAAGATAAATCACTATATGATCCTATTACACAAAATAATTTCACAAAAATCATTTTGCTAAATTTACTTAAGGAATAAGATTTCAAAAATTATTTATGTAATCTTACTTTTAAAACTACCTCTAAAAGCATCATTCACTATCATAATCTAGGACAAAAGACACAATCAGACTGATAAGCATAATTCATTGACAAAAATAAGGGAAATGGAAGAGAATATAGAGACTAAGGAGGATACAAGGTAATATTATATAGTAAATGCAGTTCAATATTTTCTTAATATTAAAATTTACAAAGACAAGTGGTGGAAATTTATATAAAAGAAATTTAAATGCATAAATGAATGACAGCTACCAATAAATGTCAGGACACGAAAATATTTTAACTTTGACAGCAGATAGAAATATTCACTCATCACTTGTCTTCAGAGACAGTGGAATAATTAAGCTTATCATGTCCTCCTCTGTGTCCCCAGTGAGCCGTGTTCTCTACAGCTAGTATAAAGCTGAAAACATTAAATTGGATTTAGTGAATTGGCTAGCTAGTAAATTGTGGGTTTCTCGAGAGCTGAAGTTATGTTTTATTAATTTATTTATTCTAGTGCTTCCTTTAGTGCAGTAATGGCTTATTAAGGAAAGCCTGAAGGACCAGTCTGAATCACTGTCGTACTTCTTAGCCTCACACTTTCTTCTACTCATTTTAGTTGCTTTTTATCCCCAATGACTCTAACAAAAATGTCACCAAATGACATCGTCTTATCCTAATCCAACTGTTATTTCTAAGAACACATTTTATTTGTCTTCCCAGAAGCCACCCACATTTTAATTTGCAATAAATTAATATTCTTTATAGGATGTCTCTTTCTAAGGAGTCCTTGACTGTACCTTGGTTTTGTTTTCCTCCAATCTCCATATTTCTTTTTTACAATTTCCTTTGTTGGTATAGGTGCCTTACTCTCATTTCCATGTTTTTGAAGCATCCTAGGACCTTGTCCCATTGGCTGTTCATTTGAGTTTTATCGCTATGGGATCTCACTGACTTTGTAATTAGGGGGAAAAAAAACAAAACAAAAAAACAAAAAAAAAACACAAAAAACAAACATCTAAATTGAATCCTTGCTTGACTGTGGTCTGAAACCTTCCTTTTTCCTTCATCACCCTGATCAAGCCATTTGTTGCTTAGTCACTAAGCTGTGTCTGACTCTTTTGTGACCCCATGAGCTGTAGCTTGACAGGCTTCTTCTGTTCATAGGATGTTTCAGGCAAGAATACTAGAGAGGGTTGCCATTCCCTTCTACAGGGCATCTTCCAGACCCAGGGATTGAACCTGGGTCTCTTGCATCACAGGAGATTCTTTACCATCTAAGCCACCAGTGAAATCCATTAAAAGGATAAAGCCATCATAAAGACTGCTCACATGATAAAGCACTCACAAATATCTGTGGCGTGCTTCTGTTTTGAGTTTGGCTACACATTTGTAAGTCCTCTTAGATTTATTTGACGTCATGAAATTAGCTCTGGCCAATGAGTTATGGTAGGGCTTCCCTGGTAGCTCAGCTGGTAAAGAATCTGCTTGCAATGCAAGAGACCCCAGTTTGATTCCTGTGCTGGGAAGATCTCCTGGAGAAGGGATAGGCTACCCACTCCAGTATTCATGGGCTTCTCTTGTGCCTCAGACAGTAAAGAATCCGCCTGCAATGTGGGAGACCTGTGTTCAATCCCAGGTTGGGACGATCCCTTGGAGGAGGGCATGGCAACCCACTCCAGTATTCTTGCCTGGAGAATCCCCATGGACAGAGGAGGGCTACAGTCCATGGGGTCACAAAGAGTCGGACATGACTGAACAGCTAAGCAAAGCAGCACAATGAGTTATGGGTGAAAGTGATGCATGTCATCTTCAGACATGATTCTTAAAAAGCTTTTCTGTTTGATGTTATCTTTCCATGTCTCCCGGCCAGAGGCAGAGAGGATATTTAATTTAGCATGGGGTGCTGCATTATACACTCTCCCACTTTGCTATTATGTGTGTATATGTGTATGTGTGCACGCACACACACATGTGCAGGGGAGGGGTCAGGGTTGTTTGTTGGGTTATTGGGATTCTCATTTTCTGTTTTATCTTTAAATGCTTTATATTGATTAAATACAGTTTATATAGAAGAAGTTTGCTCTTTTGCACTTCTATGGACAAGGATGACAATTTTGTTTCATTTATCAACTTTCTAATTCAAAAACATTCCTTTCTTTTCCATGGAGAAGGGAATGGCTACCCACTCCAGTATTCTAGCCTGGAGAATGCCATGGACTGTATAGTCCATGGGGTCTCAAAGAGTCAGACATGACTGAGTGACTTTCACTCACTCACTCCTTTCTTTTAGTATAGCAAAGTATGGTTTCTTTATTGGAACAAACTGTTTCAAATAAAGTTTGGGAGAGTTTCGTGTTTCTTTCCATTTTTACTTTTCTTTTTTGTTGTTGTTCTGCACTAAATTTCCCTTATGCGTTGTGGTTGTTCTCTTCGCTGCCTATTTCCTTAGTGCTCCTCACACTTGCTTCTATTTCTCTTCTGTCCTCGGGGCATTATCATTCTAAAGCAATAGTCTTATGTTCCCTGTGTGCCTTTAATTTCCTTTTCTGTAGTTAGTGCATAGATCTACCGATAGACCTTTTCAGTATTTTAATACATAGAGTGGACTTTCTTATCCTGGGGATAGCTTTTGATCAATCTTTGTCCTGTTTATTACCCTTGTTGGCTTTGCAGTTGTCTCTGGATTTTGTTTCTCTCTGTGAAGACTTGTAGGAGAAATGTGAATGGCTTGCATGGACTGGGTGATGCTGTGCATGAATGCTTGACAAGACTCTGTTTCCCAGTTAAACTCTTAAGGTCCTCTATGATCTACATCTACCTATAGATTTTGACAACATAAAGTTTTTGATTCTTAATGCAACTCCATGTGGGTAAGCGCCCACTTTGGTTTTAGAGATAAGATGATTTCACACCATTGTTAAGAAAAAAAAATTAATTCAGGTCTTCATATTTCCTAAACCATTGCTCATTCCTTTCTTCTGTATTCTCACTCAAATATCAGATTATTTGGTGATCTGTTTAATTTTTAGTCTTCTCACTTGCTCCCATCTTAGGTAAAACTCAGTGTTGTGGTATCCTGCTAGGAAAAGAAACCTGAACACTTGAAGCTCAAACTGAAAAAGTTATTTTAACTAGAGTTGTGCTGAGTTGGTGATTTAGAATATACTTCAGTATTATTTGATATTTGAATAATCTCAGGCAAATATTATTTAATCTTGGTCCCCATATGATGATGAGTTTAAATCAAAATTTTCATATTTCTCTTATAAATAATTAACTGTTAAAAAGAAAATATGTCATGATGGTATATACCATTATGAGTGACTCATAGTATACATTTAATGTATAGACAAAATAGGAAAATTTCAAAACACTCCTAGATGCAAATTTTGGTGTGTGTGTGCGCACGTGTGTGCAATTATGAATGAAGAGGCTATAAACATCTGTGTGCAGGTTTTGTGTGGACATGTTTTCAGCTTCTTTTGGTGAATACCAAGGAACCCAATTGCTGGATAATATAGTAAAAACATGCTTACTTTGGTAAGAAACCTCCAGACTGTTTGAAAATGGTTGTACCATTTTGCAATGAAAGAGTTCCTACTGCTCAACATTCTCACCAACATTTGCTGTTCTCAGTGTTCTAGATTTTGTTCATTCTAATAGATGTGTGGAGGTATCTCATTGCTGTTATTGCTGTTTTAATTTGTATTTCCATATCATAATGATATATAATACAGAACATCCTGTCATATCCTTATTTGCTTTTTGTATATCTTCTTTGGTGAGGTGTCTGTTAAGATCTTTGGCCTGTTTTTAGATCAGGTTGTTCATTTTCTTACTGTTGTGTTTTAAATGCTCTTCATAATATATTTTGGATAACATGACTTTGTCAGATGTGTCTTTTGCAAATATTAGCAGCTTAATTAGACTGTCAAGGTGGTACATGGGCAAAAAATATAATGATACCTGTTATCTGGGGCTTCCTAGGTGGTGCTACTGGTAAAGAACCCACCTGTCTACACAGAAGTAAAAGATACTGGTGTGATCCTTGGGTCGGGAAGATCCCCTGGAGGAGCGCATGGCACCCCACTCCAGTATTCTTGCTTGGGGAACCCCATGGACAGAGGAGCCTGGCAGTCTAGAGTCCATAGGGTTGCAGACTTGGACACGACTGAATTTACTTAGCACGCATGCATACATCTGTTATCTACTTTTGCAATAATGCACTTTATGCTGCAATACTTCCAAAGCTCAGTAGCTTAGAAAGCAAAAACAGTTTCTCACACAGGTTTCCAAGTTGAGTGCAGTTTGACCGATATAGTCTCTGCTTGGCTCCAGAGTGTTGTTTCAAGGTAGGTTTGACTCCAGGTTAGGACCAGGTCAGCTCCATGTGAATGTCAGTACTAGTAGATAGATAGCTGGCATATACAATTCTCATAAGGAAAGAATCATAAGAGCTGAGCCAAACGATGCAGCCATAATTTAAGCCTGCTTGAGACATTATTCACAATAGTCAAAAGATGGAAGCAATTCAAATGTCCACTGACAGATAAATGGACAAACAAAATTTGCTATGTGGTGTTAAGTTGTGTCTGACTCTTGGGATCCCATGGATTCTAGCCTGCCAGGATCCTCTGTCCATGGGATTCTCCAGGCAAGAATACTAGAGTGGGTTGCCATTTCCTTCTCTAGAGGGTCTTCCCAGCCCAGGAATTGTACCCAGGTCTATGCCATATATTATTATTCAACCTTAAAAAGAAATGGAATTCTGATATATGCTATAACATGCATGAACCTTGAAAACATGTTAAGTAAAATAAACCAGTAACAAAAAGGAAATACTACGTGAGTCCACTTATGAGAAGTGCCTGGAATAGTCAAATCATAGAAACAAAAACAGAATAGTTGTTAACTGGGACTGAAAGGGGAAATAGTAAATTATGTTTTGCTGTGTATGGAGTATCAGTTTGAGATGATGAGAAGTTCTGGAGATGGACAGGGTGGTGGTTACACAACACTCTGAATGTACATTGCCACTGAGTTGTACATCTGAAAATGGATAATATGTTAAATTTCATGTTACATATATTTTAACAAATGTAAAAAAAAACACATACCCCAAAAAAGTTAATCATGAAAGGATACTAGGTGAATGATTTGAATATCCCAAGGTTTAACTAAATTTGTACCCAGAAGGGCCTTAAAACTTCAACAAATTTGACTAAGACAGATCTCAAGATTAGGGCATACAATTAAATTCCTTTTAATAAAACCAGTGAAATGGTGGGGACTTGGCTTGAGTTTTGGGGAGGTGGAATAGGAAGGTAGTGAAATACCAAAAACAAACTAAGAACTCTGTAGTTAGATTGATCAGAGAATACTACAAATGTATAACACAGTGCCAGGTAACTGAGCTAAATACCATTGAATTCGTCTTGCTTCTTATAAAGATTCATACTTAAAGGTGAAAAAAAGCTAAGCTACTGTTGGCATTAAGCAATTCAGGGGGTTGGGAGAATGGGACTCAAAAAAGTAAACAAAGAAAGACCGACAAATGCACACTTTATTTTACTCAAAGTCTGCATCTGTGATTGTAGTAGTTTCAATGACTCTGTGATATTTTCTAATTCAATAGAATTCTCCCACAGCACAGCAGAAATCAATAAACGGGACTTCAACTAGCCTATCAACAATTGATGTTTGTCAAGAGAAAAGAAAAAAAATGAAGTATTTTTTCTCTGGTACATTCCTATGATAAATCATAACACTTAGGTCTTTGACCAGACAAGATAACATATCAACAGAAGTTATCATTAATTATCCTACTTTCCTGTAGCTCTCAAAGTTGCTATCTCAAAGCTCTTTCTACTTTTTAAAGTTTCCATATCAATAATATAAGTCACTAATATTCAAAGATATCAATTATGTAACTAATATCTGATGATTATTACTGTGTTACAAAGAATCAACCAGATGTCATATGATAGTTTTTTATCCAGGTAATAAATTGTGAAATAATGATAATTTGACTATACAGATTTGTCTTCTACATGAGCATCAGATTTATATTTGTCTATGTTCCTGTCAGTATTAATAATGTGCATCATTAAAGAACACTAGGAGCAAGCAAGGTGAAAAGGAAAGGTCAAATAGAATAAATAGAGGACTATCTTAAATCAGTGAAGACAGTCCATATGAAAATAGGAAAAAAATAAAAGCTTAAAGAAAAGTACTTTAATGAATTATAGAATAATTTAAAACCTTTAATGGAGATCAGGCTATTAAGAAAACACTTGCTTTATGCTAAAATCAATTCATTTTCACTTTGATAAAATACAAAGGCTTGTACTTATAGTTTATGATTATGTATGGCATAATTAATCATATTTTGACTCCCACATATTGAGCAAGAATGATGTGCAATACCTTCCTGCAAATGAATCTCAAGGAAGTCTGCAAGGAAAATCAGACAAACAAAAGCTCAACTTCCAGTAGCAAAGCAAATTTGTAAACTTCAGATTAAAAAAATTATAATCAAAGACACTGGAGATTGACCAAATGTAGGCAGAAATTACAGAATATACTCACAAATGATGAAAATTATGCTGGATGAGATTCACATTCATATGGATTTTACCTGAAGGTCTTCTTCAAATTATGGAATGTAGTACAGCTATAATCTAAGCCAAAAAAAAAAAATACGGCACTTGCAAAATTCAAATACAACTTTTATTGAATTCAGGAATTAGAGGAATAAGTTTGGGGCTATCATGCTTCTGAAAATTTAGAAGGAGAGCACCAGACAGAAAGATGCACTGGAATATTTTAAAATGTTCATTAAACTAGGCTAAATTCCTTGAAAGACACCTGAACGGAACATATGCAGGATCTCTGAGGGTCTGAGCAGAAAGCAACAGCTGGAGGCATTAAAAAGGTTGAACAGGAATTTCAGCTGCTATTCCCTGACGTTTCAAGCGAGACTGAGTTTGCAATTTCAATGTAACTAAGGTAACAACCTTAGTTACCTGATGCTGCTTAGTCACTTCAGTCATGTCCGACTCTGTACAACCCTATGAACTACAGCCTGCCAGGCTCCTCTGTCAGTGGGATTCTCCAGGCAAGAATACTGGAGTGGGTTGCTATGCCCTCCTCCAGGGGATCTTCTCAACCCTGTTCAGTGAAAGATAACAAAATTAGGGATTTTACAATGCATCATCTGCAATATACAGTACACAATTAAAAACACTAGATGGGCTTTCTTGGTGGCTCAGTGGTAAAGAATCTGCCTGCCAATGCAGGAGACATGGGTTCGATCTCTGGTCCAGAAAGATCCTACATGTGACAGAGCAACTAAGCCCGTGCCCCACAACTATTTAGCCTGTGCTCAAGAGCTCAGGAACCACAACCTCTGAGACCATGTGCCATAACTACTGAAGCCCAAGCACCCTAGAGCCCTTGCTCCACAGCCAGAGAAGCCACAGCAGTGAGAAGCCCAAGGACCACAACTAGAGAGTGGCCCCTACTCTCTGCAGCTAGAGAAAAGCCCACACAACAACGAAGATCCAGCACAGTCAAAAATGCATACATAAAATAAATAATTAAAATGATAAAAAAAAAACACTGGATATGTGGAGAAACAGGAAAATGTAGACCAATAGATAAGAACAAAATAAGTCAAAACAAATTACAAAAAATATATACAAATACTAGAATTAGAAGATGGCTTTTTAGCAGGATTAGAAATATGTTCAAGGATCTAAAGTAAAACAGTCATAATGAGTAAACAGGTGAAGAAGTACTACAGAAATATATATATATATAAAAAATATAAATTGTTTAAGTGAAAACTACAATATCTTAAATATAAACTTCATTGTATAAGCTTTATATCATACTGGAAAAAGTTAAAGAAAGTGTTGGTACCTTAGAAGATAAACCAATAGAATCTATCTGTATGACAGAGAAAAAAAGTTTTCAGTAAAGTGATAATGTCTTTAGTGACCTCTATAAAAATATCAGGTGAATACCAAATGTGCAATTGGAGCTACAGGAGGCAAGGAAAGGCAGAATTAAGCAAAAGCAATAGAAAATAATTAATGGTTTAAAATTTCTCACCATTGATGAAAAATATAAATTTATAATTTCAAAAGGCTCAACAAGTGCATAACATGATAATTACATAGAAAACCACACCTACAATGTAGAAAAACTGTTGAAAACTAAAAAAATAAAATGTTGAAAGTGGCTAGAGAAAAATATCAATGCATTATATAAAGGAAATCAACTATACAAACTAAATCTGATTTTGTCTTAGAAATAATAGGGACCAGAAGATAAAGAAATATTTTTAAGAGGGGGATAAAGACATTTAAAATACAAAAGCTGTGATCATTTGTTAGCAGAAGAATTAATAACAAGTTTTTCAAACTAAAGGTAATGAAAACAGGAAAGGTTTGGATACAGAAGAAAAATAAGAAAAATCTAAAATACAGCAAAATATGAGACATTTTAAATTCATAAAACTTATTTGAAACACAAATAACTAATTTCAGCTTTTAAAACAGTACATTATTCAGTAATGCGAAGGATATGATGGTTACAGTATTAAAACTACATGAGGGATAAACTTAAAGTAAAAATACAGCCATATTGAAAGTAAAACAATAAGAAAATATTGGGTTGGCCAAAAGGTTCATTTGGGTCTTTTTTTAATGGAAAAATAGAAGTATACTCTCTGAGAAATTCACTTCAAGATGTACTATTTTCTCTTTGTTTCATTTGTCCTTGTGTGTAACAAAATGGAATAATCACTTTGGTGGATTAAACTTTAATCAGTCAGTTGTGATTGCAGTCAACAATAATGCAGCTTATCAGAAAAGACAGAATTTATCAGATGATCTGGTTTTGGTATAACCATATAAAAGTCAAGATTTTCTTGCTTTCAATGATTTCTTTTAGTGCAGATTTTGAATCTCCTATGATGCTCTCTTTCTTTGTGAGTTACAGCAGTTCACTACTTTTACTTTCATCTAAATAATATCCAACATTTTACCATTCCTTTTAAGATTTATATTTATATATTCTGTTATTGACTAACAATCCTATTCTAGGTAGTCACTTTCCCATGGCCACTTTTCTTTTGAGGTCTCTCAATCATATCAGCATATATGAAGTCATAGTGCTGTTAAAATTTCAGTTTTCACTTTTTTACCCATAGCTTATATTCTAATTTTGTTAACATATTTTAGGAAACAATAGACATTTATCTGGAGAAGGCAATGGCACCCCCACTCCAGTACTCCTGCCTGGAAAATCCCATGGATGGAGAAGCCTGGTAGGCTGCAGTCCATGGGGTCGCTGAGTCGGACATGACTGAGCGACTTCACTTTCACTTTTCACTTTCATGCATTGGAGAAGGAAATGGCAACCCACTCCAGTGTTCTTGCCTAGAGAATCCCAGGGACGGGGGAGCCTGGTGGGCTGCCGTCTATGGGGTCGCACAGAGTCAGACACGACTGAAGCGACTCAGCAGCAGCAATTTATCGCTTTCCAAAATCTCTTTCAGCATGCTGTCACTTATGGTTAATGTCATCTATATATTCTGTTCTTTATACTTTCATCTGTGTATTTCTCATATTTTACCACATCTTGGATTCAAGGTTTTCAACTGAGTTAAAATTTTATAGAAAGACACATCATTCCTGAACTTGATGATAAACTATTCGTCAAAAAGTTAACATGCTTATAATATCAGCTGTAGTCCAGAAAATAAGATACTATTTTATGTCATATTCATGATTCACTATTTTTCATGTGTCCTATTTTTCTAGTTTTATAGAAAAAAATTTTCTATGAATAAAGTTTTTTATTAATAGTTTAGAACTGCTGCTGCCGCTGCTGCTGCTAAGGCGCATCGGTCGTGTCCGACTCTGTGCGATCCCATAGACTGCAGCCCACCAGGCTCCCCCGTCCCTGGGATTCTCCAGGCAAGAACACTGGAGTGGGTTGCCATTTCCTTCTCCAATGCATGAAAGTGAAAAGTGAAAGTGAAGTTGCTCAGTCCTGTCCGATTCTTCGAGACCCCATGGACTGCAGCCCACCAGGCTCTTCTTTCCATGGGATTCTCCAGGCAAAAGTATTGGAGTGGGTTGCCATTGCCTTCTCCAGTTTAGAACTATTAAAGTTTTAACTCTCCATTTTCATATGATAAAAGTAGGAGTTAGTAGTGGTTTAGAATTTTATCAAAATGTGTGTAAGGAAAATATATTCTTTACATTACAAATAATTCATTTCATGTCGGCTTTAAATATTTGTCTTAGATACTGCTGAGTTTAGTGGTCCACAGAGTAATATTAGCCAAGTCACTTCCCTGAACAGCTGTTGTGCATAAAAAAATCCTCTGATAAGAATTTTTAGAGTTTGTTTATATAATTCTTGTTTGCAATTTTTGATGTGTGTGCAAAATGTTCCTATACAGCAATGCAAAATTAAATGATTCCTTAGTTTGCATTTGGTTTAATACCTAATGAAAGCAATAAAAGGCATACTTATTTTTAAATTGCAGACAGTAACTATTAAGGAAAAGTACGTCCACTACTGTATTTATCTTGTTAAGTAAACATCTTATTACTCATTACTTAAGAAATATACTATGATGATGATAACTTTTTGGATATTGAACACTGCTCAAGTTCCTTCCCAATCCTTCAACCTGGGATGGACTCATATAGGCAGATATTTACGAACAGTTATGACAACCATATCTTGACCTCAGAATGTGACTTGCCGTCTTGTGTCAATATCTCTAGACACTACTGAGCTCTATTCTTAATTTGGAATTAGTAATATTATCTCCCAAGAGATGAGGTTTCAGTATTCTTTTCATATACTGGAAAAATACAGAATGCTAAAACATGTTCCTTAGGTGAGAGTCATAAGAAACAAGTAAAAAAAAAATCTATCTTTATTATTTATTTACATCATGTCAACTCCAATATTCATTCCATGTGTATGAATTGCTTTAATATAAATTGATCACCTGTGAGCCTGAGATTATCATATTAGGTGTATAGGGAAAGAAACATATTCCTGAGAAAACAAGATATAGATGAAAAGTAGGTAGAAAAGTTCTAGAAAGCATGGGACTAAAACATAGTAGAAAAAGAAGAAAATTCTTAAGACCTTTGAAGAACAAATTTAAGATAATCAAGTCTGATTGCTACTGTCATAATTGTGAACTAGTCAAATGGGATATGGTAGAGGATGCCTCCCCAACACTGCAAGAGCCTCGTACTTGAAGTAAAATATCAGTGGAACAGGATGTTTGTCCATCACAGCGATGTTTGAAAGATGGCAATATAGGCAGATTAAAAATACAAGGATAAATTGTTAGAACTAGAGTCTAGACTGTCTGCTAAAGGCAAAGGAATAGATATCATTAGAATATGTTAGCAAGTACCATGATGATAACCACAAAACCCACCACATACTGTTCTTGATAAGCTGCAGGAGCCCTAAGGCAGCTATGTAAAGTTAAATTAAAATTAGTTTTGTCATTTTTTCAGTCACTGAGTCATGTCCGACTCTTTGCGTAACTAAAGCATTCAATAATATCAGTGCAATAAACTGAGAAGTCATGAATTTAAGAAATCTAAAATTTGTCTAGTTGTTCTTATAAAAGGTTTATCTGTAAGAAACATTTATTTATTGGCTTCCATCTTCCACTTGTCAAGACTGGACCAGGGGGTAATCAAGTAATTGTCATGGTATTCCATACATAGCATTAAGGAGGCTGTGTGTGGAAAGCAAGTAAAGCAGGAGTAGCTGTCAGTTGTTCTCACTGGTTGTACTCTTCCTCATAAGTTCCAGTGTTCTCTAGTATTCCCTAATCCCATGTCCATATTTTTTCCAGACTACATAAGGGTTGACCTATAGCAACTTCAGACCTACCATGGGACAAAGGAATAAGACTCTTCCATAGACTTCTTTACCAGCATACCTTTGTGGTCAATTGTGACTAACTTTTTCTTTGTTGTTGTTAATTGCCCTCTTTCAGATCTTTATTTCCCCAGCTTTAACCTACACATTTAAGGTTTAATTTTCATAGTAAGTCTTATTTTGTATCATTCATAATGGCTGAATTGACATGACCAAGCCCAAAAGGTAAATACCACAATTACAAAATAGAGTAAAACAAACAAACAAAAAGCATATGATTACTTGGTTGATTCATTATTCAGGACTTTGGTAGTTGCCAGATAATAAATAACAATAAATGACTCATTTATTGGACAGTAAATAACCAATATGATGCCTATATGCCCAGAACCCCATATAGTTGACCAAAAAATTACACAAAAAGAATGAAATATATACTGGAGTAGAATGCAATTAAGAATGATATAGTGTGTAAAAAATGTAGTCATTTCTTTTATATTAAGTTTAAAAGGAACAAAATGAAGGCTGCAAAAGGCCAGGTTCTCTCTTTTTTTGAAGAAGCATGTCCAGGCAAATAGAGAAGACCAAAAAGAAAACTAAAGAAAATAAAGAATTCATTTGTGTGCCTTATCTATAATGAAAAAGCATACACTCGGGGTATATAGACTTGACTATCGGAAAGACACATGAGAACTGACAACTGGTGGCAGAAAAGAAAGCAAGCCAGTTTAGCGCTGGCGTCCACTATTAGCAGACTCCGATAAGACACACAAATCTGAGGATGGCATGTGGAAAGCGTAATTAGTTTTTTTTCCAGAGGTTCTGTCTAAGATAGTCTTCTCACATGTTAATGGGTTTATGCATCACATTGGGGTTTGGTTAAAATACACCTTCATAGTCAGTAGATCTGCGTTTCCACATTTCTTACAAGCTCTTGATGTTAATACTGTAGGTCTGTGCGCAACATGCTGGTTATATTCAGAAAATTCAGAAAGGGATGTAAATATATGTTAGAAAACACAGGATAAAAATGACATTAGAATCTTCAGGTAAAAGAAAGTTATGTATAGATAATGTCACCACTAGTAATATATAATTTATAATCACCATGCCAGACAAAATCTGTTTATTAAACATGTATTAATAAGTAGTATCATAATAATAAAAATAACTGAAAATGTGTATTTCCATAATGATGTGAAAGTCTCCTTAAAGTGATATTTAAGAGAAGACATAAAAACTGTTAGATCTATTAAAAATAACAGGAAAACAATAGATCTTTATGGCATAATCACCGGTGAATAAAAAGGAAAAGGCAAATTATTGCTGGGCAGAATTTGCTATGAAGGATGTATGTTCTTAAATATAGTGTGCTAAATAGCAATAGGAAATAATAATAGTAATAATTTACTTTGAGAGTAAAATATATACATCATTGAGAAAATATGTGTAGATGATTAAAAAATGGAAAATAATTCAAAATCACTTAAAATTAAAAAATGAAATGAAAAAAACAACACTTTACACATTTTCCCCAAGTTAAACTGTCAGAGTTAAAAATTAAGAACTCAGATTGACAAGACTATATGTAGGCAAGTAAAGCAAACAGCTTAGGAAGTATAAATTGGCATAATTACTCAGGAAGGAAAACAAACTAACAACATTCTTAACATTTAAAACTGTATGTAGCATTTGACATACAATAAAATGTATAAAATGACATACATAAAACAACATATATAAAATTGTATGTAGCATTTGACACAGCTAATCCACATGCAGAAACTGACTGCAAAGATCTGGTGGCAAAAATATTTACTGAAAATATTTATAATAGAAGGAATATGATTTTAAAAAATGCTCCCGCCAGTAGTCCAGTGATTAAAAAATACAAGACATATTTGTTGCCATGGCATTTTCTTCAGTGTAAAAAAAAAAAATGTTGCATAGAGTAAATTTTAAGAATAAAAGTTTCAAAGCAACGTTTATGGATCCAAATTCACTTATTCTGGCCAGCATCTCTTCCCCTGACAAATACCAGGGCCCTCCATGCTCACCTTGCTTGTTTTCTGGCTAGAGTTGGCTAGAGTGGAAAGGGATCACATGATTTGTATGACCATCCTGGTGGAACTCGTGGTAAAGAACCCGCCTGTCAATGCAGGAGATATAAGGGACGCAGATTCTATCTCTGTGTCAGGAAGATTTCCTGGAGGAGGACTTGGCAACCCACTCCAGTATTCTTGCTGGAGAATCCCATGGCCAGAGTAGCCTGACGGGCTACTATAGGGTTGCAAAGAGTCAGACATGATTGACTTGACTGAGCACGCACACAAGCTTATATAACAGGGCTGGCTTGACTAGACCTCGGGAGACCCTGGGTTTGTACTGGCTGGATAGCCCAAGTAACACAACAAATTTGTCTGGGAGAGTTAACCTTTCATGGGTATTAATTTTGATGTGGAAGTTTAGGCAAATAGATTTTATGTATTTTAATATCAGCTAAAGAGATGGAAATACCAGACCACCAGACCTGCCTCTTGAGAAACCTGTATGCAGGTCAGGAAGCAACAGTTAGAACTGGACATGGAACAACAGACTGGTTACAAATAGGAAAAGGAGTTCGTCAAGGCTGTATATTGTCACCCTGCTTATTTAACTTCTATGCAGAGTACATCATGAGAAACTCTGGGATGGAGGAAGCACAAGCTGGAATCAAGATTGCCAGGAGAAATATCGATAACCTCAGATATGCAGATGACACCACCCTTATGGCAGAAAGTGAAGAACAACTAAAGAGCCTCTTGATGAAAGTGAGAGTGAAAAAGTTGGCTTAAAGCTCAACATTAAGAAAACTAAGACTATGGCATCTGTTCCCATCACTTCATGGCAAATAGATGGAGAAACAGTGGAAACAACAGCTGACTTTATTTTTCTGGGCTCCAAAATCACTGCAGATGGTGACTGCAGCCATGAAATTAAAAGACAGTTACTCCTTGGAAGGAAAGTTATGACCAACCTGGAAAGCATATTAAAAAGCAGAGACATTACTTTGTCAACTAAGGTCCATCTAGTCAAGGCTATGGTTTTTCCAGTGGTCATGTATGGATATGAGAGTTGGACTATAAAGAAAGCTAAGCACTGAAGAATTAGTGCTTTTGAACTGTGGTGATGGAGAAGACTCTTGAGAGCCCCTTGGACTGCAAGGAGATCCAACCAGTCCATCTTAAAGGAGATCAGTCCTAGGTGTTCATTGGAAGGACTGATGTTGAAGCTTAAACTCCAATACTTTGGCCACCTGATGCGAAGAGGTGACTCATTTGAAAAGACCCTGGGATGTTGGGAAATATTGAGGGCAGGAGGAGAAGGGGACAACAGAGGATGAGATGGTTAAATGGCATCACTGACTCAATGGACATGGGTTTGGGTGAACTCTGGGAGTTGGTGATAGACAGGGAGCCCTGGCATGCTGTGGTTCATGGGGTTGCAAAGTGTCGGACACAACTGAATGACTGAACTGAACTGAGCTAGTAATAAAGTTACAGAGTTTGTTTACAAAGTGTATTTTAACCTCTATGATATATTGTCTAACAATCTGTGAAAAATAGTCTGCATTTCTCACATTTCTACAATAGTCGCAATTACTTATATAATAAAAGCATGTAAAATAATAGCTTTATTTGTGTGTGCATGGTCAGTCATATACAACTCTTTGCTACCCCATGTACTATAGACTGCCAGGGTCCTTTGTCCATTGAATTTCCCAGACAAGAATACTGAAGTGGGTTGCCATTTCTTACTCTAGGGCATCTTGCTGATCCAGGGGTCAAATCTGTATCTCCCGAGTCTCCTGCATTGGCAGGCAGATTCTTTACCATGGGGCCACCTGGAAAGCCCCAAATAATAGTTCAGTAAACAATAAATTCAGAAATAATTATTTCTGAATGGTGGAAGCATGTAGCCCTACTATATCATTATAGAGATAATCTATCATTGAGCATCAGAAAACTTAGAATTTTTCTTGGCCTCTTCTATCTGGATCAGTGTGGTCTCTTTGGAGCCATAGATGATTGGCCAGTCCAATTTTTAAAAGTATAATATGTGAACTGAAAATTGTCCATTGCCCATTACTACATTATGGGAATGGAGATGTCTAATACTTGCACATACTCATGTGTATTCAAGCTGAGCTATGTTAAACTTAACATGCTGTTATATTATCTTTAGAGGGGGTTTTTAATGAAATAAACATTATAGCTATAGTTGAAATCTCCTGTGAGCATCTCTTTCTCACATGCCTTTCCCAGAATTAGTTTAAATGTAATTAGAGGTATAAATTGTTGCATTCCTGAGTGGTAAGAATTTTGTAAAATCATCTGGATCTGATGTTAATGGTAGATAGATTTTTAACAGTTAAATTCATTACATCAACTTTCATCAAGATATTAAAATTTTAAATTTTTGTACAGTAAGTTTTGGTATGTAATTTTTTCCCAAGGAAACTGGATACTCCATCTACATTTTTAAAGTAGGTTTAGAGGCTTGTTTAATTTTTAAAATGTTCTATAATCATAGGTGTTCAGCATAATGAATTCTCTCAAAGGGAAATTGAGAGAATTTCCACTCAATCAACTATATATCCATCAACCAAGTTAGGAAATGTAAGATTACCATTATAAACTTAAATTTCCTTATAATTATAGGATTTGTGTGTGTGTGTGTTTGTGTGTATGTGTGCTTAGTTGCTAAGTTGTGCCTGACTCTCGGCGACCTCATGGACTGTAGCTCACCAGGCTCCTCTGTCTATGGAATTTCCTAATACTAGGACTAGAGCCCAAGAATTTAAGATAGCACAACCAATAGATTGTTGTTTTTGCTGTTGTTGAAAGATGAGAGTGAAAAGGCTGGCTTGAAACTCAACATTAAAAAAGACAGATCATGGAATCTGGTCCCACTCAGATCAGATTAGATCAGTCGCTCAGTCATGTGCGACTCTTTGCGACCCCATGAGTCGCAGCACGCCAGGCCTCCCTGTCCATCACCAACTCCCGGAGTTCACGTCCATCGAGTCAGTGATGCCATCCAGCCATCTCATCCTCTGTCGTCCCCTTCTCCTCTTGCCCCCAATCCCTCCCAGCATCAGAGTCTTTTCCAATCAGTCAACACTTCGCATGAGGTGGCCAAAGGACTGGAGTTTCAGCTTCAGCATCATTTCTTCCAAAGAAATCCCAGGGCTGATCTCCTTCAGAATGGACTGGTTGGATCTCCTTGCAGTCCAAGGGACTCTCAAGAGTCTTCTCCAACACCACAGTTCAAAAGCATCAATTCTTCCGTGTGCTTAGCCTTCTTCACAGTCCAACTCTAACATCCATACTTGACCACAGGAAAAACCATAGCCTTGACTAGACGAACCTTTGTTGGCAAAGTAATGTCTCTGCTTTTGAATATGCTATCTAGGTTGGTCATAACTTTCCTTCCAAGGAGTAAGCCTCTTTTAATTTCATGGCTGCAGTCACCATCTGCAGTGATTTTGGAGCCCAAAAAAATAAAGTCTGACACTGTTTCCACTGTTTCCCCATCTATTTCCCATGAAGTGATGGGACCAGATGCCATGATCTTCGTTTTCTGAATGTTGAGCTTTAAGCCAACTTTTTCACTCTCCTCTTTCACCTTCATCGAGAGGCTTTTTAGTTCCTCTTCACTTTCTGCCATAAGGGTGGTGTCATCTGCATATCTGAGGTTATTGGTATTTCTCCCGGCAATCTTGATTCCAGCTTGTGCTTCTTCCAGTCCAGCCTTTCTCATGATGTACTCTGCATATAAGTTAAATAAACAGGGTGACAATATACAGCCTTGATGTACTCCTTTTCCTATTTGTAACCAGTCTGTTGTTCCATGTCCAGTTCTAACTGTTGCTTCCTGACCTGCATACAAATTTCTCAAGAGGCAGATCAGGTGGTCTGGTATTCCCATCTCTTTCAGAATTTTCCACACTTTCTTGTGAGCCACACAGTCAAAGGCTTTGGCATAGTCAATAAAGCAGAAGTAGATGTTTTTCTGGAACTCTCTTGCTTTTTCCATGATCCAGTGGATGTTGGCAATTTGATCTCTGGTTCCTCTGCCTTTTCTAAAACCAGCTTGAACATCAGGAAGTTCATGGTTCACATATTGCTGAAGGCTTCCTTGGAGAATTTTGAGCATTACTTTACTAGCGTGTGAGATGAGTGCAACTGTGCGGCAGTTTGAGCATTTTTTGGCATTTCCTTTCTTTGGGATTGGAATGAAAACTGACCTTTTCCAGTCCTGTGGCCACTGCTGAGTTTTCCAAATTTGGGGGCATATTGAGTGCAGCACTTTCACAGCATCATCTTTCAGGATTTGGAATAGCTCAACTGGAATTCCATCACCTCCACTAGCTTTGTTCTTAGTGATGCTTTCTAAGGCCCACTTGACTTCACATTCCAGGATGTCTGGCTCTAGGTCAATGATCACACAATCATGATTATCTGGGTCGTGAAGATCTTTTTTGTACAGTTCTTCTGTGTATTCTTGCCATCTCTTCTTAATATCTTCTGCTTCTGTTAGGTCCATACCATTTCTGTCCTTTATCGAGCTCATCTTTGCATGAAATATTCCTTTGGTATCTCTGATTTTCTTGAAGAGATCTCTAGTCTTTCCCATTCTGCTGTTTTCCTCTATTTCTTTGCATTGATCGCTGAGGATGGCTTTCTTATCTCTTCTTGCTATTCTTTGGAACTCTGCATTCAGATGCTTATATCTTTCCTTTTCTCCTTTGCTTTTCACTTCTCTTCTTTTCACAGCTATTTGTAAGGTCTCCCCAGACAGCCATTTTGCTTTTTTGCATTTCTTTTCCATGGGGATGGTCTTGATCCCTGTCTCCTGTACAATGTCATGAACCTCCATCCATAGTTCATCAGGCACTCTATCTATCAGATCTAGGCCCTTAAATCTATTTCTCACTTGCACTGTATAGTCATAAGGGATTTGATTTAGGTCATACCTGAATGGTCTAGTGGTTTTCCCTACTTTCTTCTATTTCAGTCTGAATTTGGCAATAAGGAGTTCATGGTCTGAGCCACAGTCAGCTCCTGGTCTTGTTTTTGTTGACTGTATAGAGCTTCTCCATCTTTGGCTGCAAAGAATATAATCAATCTGATTTCAGTGTTGACCATCTGGTGATATCCATGTATAGAGTCTTCTCTTGTGTTGTTGGAAGAGGGTGTTTGTTATGACCAGTGCATTTTCTTGGCAAAACTCTATTAGTCTTTGCCCTGCTTCATTGCGTATTCCAAGGCCAAATTTGCCTGTTACTCCAGGTGTTTCTTGACTTCCTACTTTTGCATTCCAGTCCCCTATCATGAAAAGGACATCTTTTTTGGGTGTTAGTTCTAAAAGGTCTTGTAGGTCTTCATAGAACCATTCAACTTCAGCTTCCCAGCATTCCTGGTTGGGGCATAGACTTGGATTACTGTGATATTGAATGGTTTGATATTGAATGGAAACAAACAGAGATCATTCTGTCGTTTTTGAGATTGCATCCAAGTACTGCATTTCAGACTCTTGTTGACCATGATGGCTACTCCATTTCTTCTGAGGGATTCCTGCCCTCAGTAGTAGATATAATGGTCATCTGAGTTAAATTCACCCATTCCAGTCCATTTCAGTTCGCTGATTCCTAGAATGTCAACATTCACTCTTGCCATCTCTTGTTTGACCACTTCCAAGTTGCCTTGATTCATGGACCTGACATTCCAGGTTTCTATGCAATATTGCTCTTTACAGCATCAGACCTTGCTTCTATCACCAGTCACATCCACAGCTGGGTATTCTTTTTGCTTTGGCTCCATCCCTTCATTCTTTCTGGAGTTATTTCTCCACTGATCTCCAGTAGCATATTGGGCACCTACTGACTTGGGGAGTTTCTCTTTCAGTATCCTATCATTTTGCCTTTTTATACTGTTCATGGGGTTCTCAAGGCAATAGAAGGAAATAAAGTGGAAGATTTTATTTTATTGGGCTCCAAAATCACTGCAGATGGTGATTGCAGCCATGAAATTAAAAGACTTGGTCCTTGGAAAGAAAGCTATGACAGACCTAATGCATGCTCAGTCACTCAGCCGTTTCTGACTCTGTAACCCTGTAGACTGTAGCCCATCAGGCTCCTCTGTTCACAGAATTTTTCCAGCCATGAATACTGGAGGAGTAGGTCACCATTTTCTTCCCCAGGGGACCTTCCCAGCTCAGGGATCAAATACCATTCTCCTGCATTGCAGGCAGATTCTTAACCACTAAGCCACTGCCAGAAGCCCATAACAAACCTAGACAACATATTAAAAAGCAGAGATATCACTTTGCTGACAAAGGTCTGCATAGTCAAAGCTATGGTTTTTCTAGTAACCATGTATGGATGTGAGAATTGCTCCATAAAGGAGGCTAAGTGCCAAAGAATTGATGCTTTCAAATTAGTGCTTTCAAATTGGTGCTGGAGAGGAGTTTTGAGAGCCCTTTGGATTACAAAGAGGTCAAGCCAATCAATCCAAAGGGAAATAAGCCCTGAATATTCAATGGAAGGACTGATGCTGAAGTTGAAGCTCCAGTACTTTGGCTACCTGATGTGAAGAGCTGACTCACTGAAAAAAGACCTTGATGCTGGAAAAGATTGAAGGCAAAAGAAGAAGGGAGCAGCAGAGGATGAGATGGTTGGGCGGCATCACTGACTCCATGGACATAAATTTGAGCAAATTTCAACAGAGAGTAGAGGACAGAGGAGCCTGGCATGCAATAGTCCGTGGGGTCACGAAGAGTTGGACTTGACCTAGCTACTGAAAAATAACAACAAACCAACAGATCAGTATTATAAAATGTATGCTTCATATTGAACAAAAATAAAATGAGAAATGAAATAATGGAAAAAATTCTAATTTTAAAAAAAGCCGGCTATCATACACTCTTCATCACTCTCAAACCTGCACTTACTTCTAAATCACAGAGTACAAAGTATTTTGTGTCTGTTTCCTTTAATCCACATTGTTTGTGAAATGTATCTATATTGTAGCATCACAATTAAGTTTCTGATATGACTTCCCTAACTGGTGAATGATAAGAACTCTCTCCTGCCTTCCAGCTCCTTCTCCTCCTATATTCCCTTAGGTAAGATCCCCTGGGAGCTTACCATAATTTCACTCTTTTGGGTTAGATTGACAATCTGGCCTTACCCCATGAAAGCTCAAAGCACCCCACCTCCTGTGGCTCATAAAGGCACATGCTGCAGATCCTAATGCTCACCCTTGCCTGCAGCTGCCTTGACCTTCTGAGTGGCAACTCAAGGCTGCCGTGTTCTTTCCCCAGGACCACGTTGTCTTTGTTGGATGGAGGCCCACCAGCTGACACTCTCTCAGGGCTCCACTCCAACAAATGTTAATTTAACAAAAGTCACAACCCTCACACAAGTGTGATTTGAGGGTTCCTAAAAGCAGCACTCTGGGGCTTCCCAGGGGGCGCTAGTGGTAAAGAACCTGCTGGCCAATGCAGGATATGTAAGAGACGCAGGTTCCATCCCTGGGTCGGGAAGATCCCCTGGAGAATGAAAGGGCAGCCCACTCTGGTATTCTTGCCTGGAGAATCCCATGGATAGAAAGTCTGGCAGGCTACAGTCCATGGGGTCACAAGAGTCAGACACAATTGAAGTGACTTAGCACACACACACTCAAAAGCAGCACTCTAGCAAGTCAGTGTGAACGGACTTTTCACAGCTGTACTTATGTCTCATGCTCAGTATACCATCTGCCAGCCCATGTCACAAGGCCACCCCAGAGTCAGTGTGGGACCATTCTGGCCAAGGGCGTGGTCATAGGGCAAGGGATAATTTTTCGCCATTCCCCCAAGCTACCAAGCTCATGGATGGGTACATTTTTGATCTAGCTTTTCCTGTAAGTAAATAATACAAAAGTAACATTAATGAAATTAAAAGATGCTTACTCCTTGGAAGGAAAGTTATGACCAACCTAGATAGCATATTGAGAAGCAGAGACATTACTTTGCCAACAAAGGTCCATCTAGTCAAGGCTATGGTTTATCCAGTGGTCATGTATGGATGTGAGAGTTGAACTGTGAAGAAAGCTGAGTGCTGAAGAATTGATGTTTTTGAACTGTGGTGCTGGAGAAGCCTCTTGAGAGTCCCTTGGACTGCAAGGAGATCCAACCAGTCCATTCTAAAGGAGATCAGTTCTTTGGAAGGAATGATGCTAAAGCTGAAACTGCAATACTTTGGCCACCTGATGCAAAGAGTTGACTTATTGGAAAAGACTCTGATTCTGGGAAGGATTCGGGGCAGGAGGAGAAGGGGAAGACAGAGGATGAGATGGTTGGATGGCATCACCGACTCAATGGACATGAGTTTGGGTGAACTCCTGGAGTTGGTGATCAACAGGGAGGCCTCCCGTTCTGCAGTTCACGGGGTCACAAAGTGTTAGACACAGCTGAGCAACTGAACTGAACTGAACATTAATTAAATTAAAAAATAAAGCAATATCCGAGAACACTAAGCACAACAACATGTGGACCTCTTAATGCTTTAACAGAGGTGGGTCTTGAACTAAAAATTTAACTGTTCTTTTTCTTTAACTCTGTAAATTTTTATTTTTTATGTTCTTTTTCTGTAAGCACAGCTGCAAGTTATTTTTAATGTATAAATCTATATATATGTATATTTGTTTAGCCAACCTTCCCCATAAACTTCCCCAGTCCCCGACCCCGTGAACTGCAGCACAGGAGGCCTCCCTGTTGATCACCAACTCCAGGAGTTCACCCAAACTCATGTCCATTGAGTCGTTGATGCCATCCAACCATCTCATCCTCTGTCTTCCCCTTCTCCTCCTGCCCCGAATCCTTCCCAGAATCAGAGTCTTTTCCAAGTGGTATGGTATGTGTATGAAAATAAAATATGTATTTACAGTATAGAATATTCATATCAGTAATCTCAGTATGTTTGCCTTTTTATTTTAATGCATTTAATTTGAATTAATTGACTGGCATTTTATCAATGACTGAGCTTCATTTGCCCCAGTGTGCAAGGTTTATAAAGGATACACATGTTCTACCTCTGTATGATATTTCATTTAAATTGTTGCTAAAGTAAAGGAAATAATTAGAATTTAGATTATTTTAAGTTCTCAAATATTCTATTCAGCTCCAAACCATTTCAATTAGTATCATTTTCCTTTGATAGGGAAAGCATCCTTTCACAGATTCAAGTGGCTTGTCTTCAAGGCCATACTTTCTTCCATTATGTTATAGTCCTTTGTAAAACAGAATAACAAAAGCCTTTTTAAAGGTCAGAAAATTATATCAAGAGCCACCCTCTGTCAATTTTGTACTGCTGCTTCTAAAAGAAATTTGATCATACTTAGTACAGTCTTCCTTTTAGGAATTCCTGCTGACCAAAAATGAATTCCATAACTTAATTTTTAGGTCATAATGGCAGACATTCAAGTTCTCAGTTTGCCCTGAAATCTTGATATTCACAATTTGAAAGCTCTAAGAATTTAACCCGCTGCATATTACATTTTCCTCATTTTTTCTGATTTTATTTATTTTTTAATTTTGTTAAGCTTTCAAATTGTAACTTAGGAAATTTTGTATGTTTACTGTCAATCTCAATGTACTGTAGGCTCATTTTGAATATATTTTGGTCTCCGCTTTATCACTGCATTCTAAATTTCACCACAGTCAAATAACTAATTGAAGGATATTAAAGTATTTAACTTTTCTAAAGAAAGCCAATTTTTAAAATCATGAATTTAGAATGTACCTCTTCCCTTTTTTTCTACCTAGAGTTCTCTCTAGAAATCTATTAGATTACACCTATCTATATCTCACTACATTTCATAATTCTAAGAGTCATGCGTTCCACATGACTTTGAAACTGAGCTTTGTCTTAAAGTGATGTCATCTTAATATTACTGCTGTTTGATAGTTACTGCATAGTTGTCATTGCTCATTGTGTACAAAAAATGATCATATTTGTCATAATTTTGTCTCTTTAGTTCACTTAAGTGCATTGTTGATAGTAAAATGTTAGGTTTAACTGTCATATAATCTGTGAAACAGATGAGTTTCAATTCAGAACATTCAGAACAGAAAATCATTGTGTATATATATATGTATAGAGTCCAAGCATATAGATATTCAAGTCAGTTTAGTCGCTAAGTCATGTCTGACTCTTTGTGACCCTAGAGACTGCAGCATGCCAGGCTTCCCTGTCCATCATCAACTCCCGGAGCCTGCTCAAACTCATGTCCATTGAGTCAGTGATGCCATCCAACCATCTCATCCTCTGCTGTCCCCTTCTCCTCCTGCCTTCAATCTTTCCCAGCATCAGGGTCTTTTCCAGTGATTCAGTTCTTCCCATCAGATGGCCAAAGTATTTGGAGCTTCAGCTTCAGCATCAGTCCTTCCAGTGAATATCCAGGACTGATTTCCTTTAGGATGGACTGGTTGGATCTCCCTGCAGTCCAAGGGACTCTCAAGAGTCTTCTTCAACACCACAGTTCAAAAGCATCAATTCCTCGGTGCTCAGCTTTCTTTATGGTCTAACTTTAAGCATGCAGATGTAAATTTGATCAAATTGAAAGTAGTTACCTTTGGAGAAGTGAAGAGAGCTTCTCACAGTTTCTGTTATGTCAGGCACTATCAAAGGCACCCGAAGAGCGTCCTCACCAGAATCCAGTCTGATTTTCGACTTCCATCCTCTAAAACTGTGAGAAATAAACTTCCGTGGTTTATGTGCGGCCCAGTCTTTGACAAGCTATTACAACAGCTCAAGAGAACTAGCACAAAGGGCATTGTGATGTGAGGCAACATGCCCTGTTTACACCCAATACACAGCTTTTGCAATTTAGTTGAACTACTGGGTTTTAAGGAGGGCATCTTCACCTGTCCTAACTGCAAGTTTTTTCTGACTATGAGGTTTACTGTATAAATGTGAGTGGTATGTATCCATGCCCAAATAGTAAGCACTCTAAAAGCAATGCTTCCAGAATTCATTCCCTTGTCATCAACAATTAGTATGCTACATGAGATAGAAAAAACTTTGTTTTTGAAGATGAGGCGTATCACTTTCATTATCTCAGTACAGTGCAATTTTATGGGTGTTATATTCCACAAATAGATGTTGAACTACGAATGAAAAAGGAGATGCTATGTGAAAACCTGTGAAATAATTCAGACATGTTTAGAAAAGTATCGATATTATGTGGATTCAGTGAACAAGTTACAAAGTATAAAAGCACTGGACCCCAGGGGCAAGTTAAAGTACTCCAATATCCATTTGGGTAATCTATATTATGAAAAGGCTGAGGAACGAAAGTAAGGATTCTGATATCATAGCATAAAGACAGTTTCTGCTGAGCCTATTTTTATACAAAACAAAGAAAATTAAAGTGTTTTTAAAAACACGAAGGAAATCTAAGGAGACAAGCTATTATAAGCAGGATTATGATATTTCTGGTTTGCAAGAAAATAATTCAGAGCTGGAGATCAGGCTTAATAGTAGTTCTTGGGGAAAAATTAATAGAAATTTAGAATTATAAATGACAAATATATCTAATACATTCACTTAAAAGCAAATAACCATGAATAGAAGTATGCAGGAATTATTCTTGACAGTTAAATAAACTAACACATTACTGGATTAAACTTACCAATTTTACTCAGTTGTTAGCATGGCTAGTGAACTTGCTCAGTTGTGTCCGACTCTGCGACCCCATGGACTGTCGCCTACGTGTTTAAGAAAAAAAGCACTCTTTCATGGCAGAGAATTCACAGGTAGTTGAGGGTTGGAGTGGAAACTGAATGCTCTCTTGAGGAATGACCTCAACCTGAACAACTTCCCGACCAAAAGGAACCAAATTTCTACATTATCCAGTAAACCTGGATTTTGAGCTGGATGACATAAGGGGAGGTAAATTTGAGTTGTCTTCCTTGGGAAGGGGGTGGGAGGATGTAGATATGTCCTCAGTGGGTAGAATGGTGCCCAAACTTGGATCAGAGCAAAACTACTGGCTGCCCCCTCCTGTAGTATATTGCTGTCGGTTGGAAGCAGCTCACAACAAAGTGTCCCACACTCATTGGAGTCATACACTTAGTTCCAGCAAAAGGAAGGTGAGTGCAGATGATATATTTCAGGCCAAGATTTTCACAGCAGTCGTTATTTCTCCCAGCTCCAGGCCTCCTTGATGTAGATGCCAAAGAGGAAGAAACTTGGTCTTTAATGACTGATTGAATGACAGTGGCCTCACTGAAAGGAATATCCATAAATAAAAGTTTATTTTTTTGCAACAAGTTATTTTTTTTTTAGGCCAATACTTTGGCCACCTGATGCAAACAGCTGACTTATTGGAAAAGACCCTGATGCTGGGAAAGATTGAAGACAAAAGGAGAGGAGGGTAGCATCACCGATTCAATGGACATGAACTTGGGCAAACTCTGGGAAATGGTGAGGGTCATGGAGGCCTGGCATGCTGCATGCAGTCCATAGGGTCACAAAGAGTTGGAGACAACTTAGCAACTGAACAATAACAACATATTTTGTTATAAAACTTTAGTCTATCTTAATTAATGCATTGAAATTATATCATTTGTAAATCAGTATGACTGTCTGGTTTCCCCAGGTGGCGCTAGTGGTAAAGAACCCGCCTGCCAATGCAAGAGACAGAAGAGACATAGGTTTTATCCCTGGGGTGGGAAGATCTCCTGGAGGAGGGCATGTCAACCCACTTCATTCTCGCCTGGAGAATCCTATAGATAGTGAAGCTTGGCAGGCTACAGTCCATAGGAGTACAAAGAGTTAGACATGACTGAAGTGACTTAGAACACACATGACTGTTTGGTAGGTAATTTGACAATGTTTTAGCATCTTTAAAAAGGTATGACTGCTTTTGATAACTTTCAACTAAGGCAAAATACTGTATTTCTTCTTTAAGGACTTACATATAGGTTATTCAAAACATTTCTGTCTACTTTGAACAATACATTGGAAATAGCATAATTGTCTAAAATTTAGAATAATATCAAAATGATAAAGGATCCTTATAATAGTCTGTTCTGCTGTCACTAAAACATGTCTTGGAGTACTGAAGAATAGCTTTTAAGTCTTCAAAGTATAATAGATAAATAAACGAGATACATCAGTATGTATTACATTTTTCATTTTTTAAGGAAGCGAAGAGGTCTATGAAAATTTTAAGCATCAGTATAGGTGGTGAGATTATGCATATATGCATTTTATACATTTATGTAGTGAACATATTTCATATAATGTGATCCAAAAAGGTTTTTCAAAATTTTTGATCATTTTAGTGGGTTCAAATTTAATATGGTTAGAAGTACACGTTGGCTTCCACAAGCCAGATCATAATCAAAACTGCAATATATCTGTTTGGTAGAAATGTTTCCAGTAATAGTATTATAATAATATGAATTGTGTATAAAGTATGACAATCTAGATATTTATTATCATCAATATATTTATGCAGATGCTATTCATATACAGGATAGAGCAGTTAACAAAATTTCCTTAATGCATGTTTAGAAAATATCTCTTTAAATATAAAAAACAAAATCTTGAGCAAGAATAGAGGGAAAATACGTTTTCTAGATTGAGTTATTTAAATGGCCATTTAAACTAATTCATTACATATCAAAGAGTATATTTAGGTCAGAAGAAATGCACAAAGCCCATGGTTCTACCAAGATAAGACCTTCTAGTCAGAGTGAAATATTTGAAACAGAGTGAAAATAGACTCCTCCCCGGGGCAAGTCATTATCTCTGCACTATTTCATTTACAATAATATGTATTTCCCTCTGTGATTAAATTTTAAAGAAAATCATCAACTGTGAATGGATGTGGCTACAGTGATTATGGTGCTTATTAGATAGTAGGCGTTTAATAAATGTTAATTATATCAATAAAAATATTAAGCCATTGTCAAAAATTTAGCTAAATCTCCAAAATCAGTGAGATTTAATGTCATCCCCAGGTTTCCCTGGTGACTCAGTGGTAAAGAATCTTCCTGCCAATGCAGGAGACATGAGTTTTGATACCTGGGTCAGGAAGATTCAAGTCATAAACACCACCAGGAGAATGTTATTTTTATTGGCGGAAACTTTTTTATGCAATTTTATTTATTTATTTAGTCTTGGCTGCGCTGAGCTTTCGTCGATATGCACAGTGTTATTTTTAACTTTTTTATGCAATTTTATTTATTTATTTATTTAGTTTTGGTTGTGCTGAGCTTTCATCGATGTGCACAGTCTTTCTCTAGTGGCAGTGAGTGAGGGCTACTCTCTAGCTGTGGCCCATGAGCTTCTCACTGTGGTGACGTCACGTGTTGCAGAGTATGGGTTCGAGAGCACAGGCTCAATAGTTGTGGTGCAAGGGTCTAGTTGCTTCGTGGCATGTGGGATCTTCTACATGCCGGGGATCCAACCTGTGTCTCCTGCATTGGCAGGTGGATCTTTACCACTGAGCCACCAGGAAAGCCCTATCCATGGAAACATGATATTTTAGACATGTGAAAGCCAACTGTAAATGTGATATGAAAGTTCCACCATTAACCTTAAAGTTTGTCAATCAGCAGAGGTTTTATATAGACAGTTGATGTATATTATGTTTTAAATAAACATATATAGAAAATGATAATGTGTGACTTATGTATCTGCTGCCTTAAACGTTGGTTAAATACTAACCCAACTAAAACTCAGTAAAAAGTGAGTAAAAGATAAAGACTCTTACTTCTTTAGTCAGGATTCTTGACTAAAGTTCCATTACTTTATGTTCCTATCAAATATTCTTTCCTTTCTGTGACAGCTTCATCCTCAAACTGGCTTGTCTTAAAGAAGCAAATGGCTTCAGCAGAGCCAAGCTTCAAGTTACGTATCACCTCATGAAGAAAATTATCTGTGTTTCAATATTCTTAGCAAATATTCTGAAATTCAAATACACTGAACAAAGCCTGAATCATTTTTTGTGCTCAGACCAGTGTCACACAGGCACACACCATTGTTCTCTGCCTGGGATTTACAAACTAGATAAGACCAGGCAACACAGCAACAGTAACAGTAATGGTGGTAAAAAGTATAGGATCATCTAAAATGGTTTAAATGCAGAGGGAATAGTCATGTCTATTCCACTCATACATTACATAACAGGTGGAGATAGAAAAGGATGTTACAGAGACCTGAAGATCCACTATGGCATTCAGAACTAACTAGTAAGACAACGTGGGGAGAGGCCAGTGTGCATGGTACATGCGTTTACATATATAATTCTTTAATGAGGAACACTGCAGAGCGCCTAGATTTAAAAATTAAGGTTGGTGAAGTAATTATGCCCTGTGTATATAGATTCATATTCTTTCCATAAATGTAGCCCCACCTGATTAGAAACCTGAAGATAATAAAATTCTATCATGTGTCAGAAGGCCACTTTATTTGGAGGAATTATCACTAGAAAGTATCACATTTTCTTTGTTCTTTCTAATTTTCATGTTTAGTCTTACCTTTGTAAAGTAAGCATTTCAAATATTTTCATGCTTGAGTAGTATTTTACTACTGTTACAGTAAGATTTTTCTTGCTATGACTAGTGGTTTTGGGGCAAAGAATTAACTTGATCAAAATCATGGAACTAGTTTTTTACCTCCCACTATACATAAAAATTAACTCAAAAGTGAATTATAAACCTAAATATAAGAGAAAAATTTATGAAACTCATAGAAAAAAATATGAGTAAATCTTCAAGATTTTGAGTTAGACTAAGGCTCCTTAAATATGACACCAAAACCACAGGTGAAAAATAAAATACATAAACTGACTTCATAAAAATTAAAAATATATTTTAAAGCACACTGTGATGAAAATGGTGAAGCTTCAACTCCAATACTTTGGCCACATGATGCAAAGAACTGACTCATTTGAAAAGACCCTGATACTGAGAAAGGCTGAAGGCAGGAAGAGAAGGGGACGACAGAGGATGAGATGGTTGGATGGCATCACTGACTCAATGGACATGAGTTTGAGTAAATTCTGGGAGTTGGTGATGGACAGGGAGGCCTGCATGCTGCAGTCCATGGGGTTGCAAAGAGTTGGACAAAGCTGAGTGACTGAACTGAACTGAACTGAAAATGAAAAGTCACCCCATAATATTGGGGAAAATATTTGTAATTACATAGCTGGTATAATTTTGGTATCCAGAATATAGAAAGAACACCTATAATTCTACAATAAAAAAACCAATAATCAAATTTTTAAATAGAGAAAGGATATGAATAGATATTTCCCCAAAGAATAAATATAAAAATTATATACAAATAGAAAATATTCTGGAATTAGATACTGGGGATGGTTGCAAACCTTGTGAATACAGTGAAAAAACAAAATGCTAATTTGTACTTTAAAGTTTGACTGATATATTATTTATCTATGCTGCTGCTAAGTCGCTTCAGAAGTGTCTGACTCTGTGCGACCCCATAGACGGCAGCCCTCCAGGCCCAGCCGTCCCTGGGATTCTCCAGGCAAGAACACTGGAGTGGGTTGCCATTTCCTCTATATCAATACAAAATCTTGATCGAATTGTCAGTTTATAAAAATATTATCTTTACTTGGAATAAAATATCAATTCTTGAGTATGTTTTGTTGTTTCTTTTTATTATAGCAGGAGCTCTTAAATCATCTGATGTGAAATGACTGTATCCTAACATTTAAGACTCAAAGGATGTAGAAACCAACTGAAATAAGAGAAATAATTAAATTTTTAAGGGATTATTAAATCCTTCTAAAAATAATATGAGTACACTTATGTAAATGCAGATAATTACGATGGTGTGATCACTCACCTAGAGCCAGACATCTTGGAATGTGAAGTCAAGTGGGCCTTAGAAAGCATCATTACGAACAAAGCTAGTGGAGGTGATGGAATTCTGGTTGAGCTATTTCAAATCCTGGAAGATGATGCTGTGAAAGTGTTGCACTCAATATGCCAGCAAATTTGGAAAACTCAGCAGTGGCCACAGGACTGGAAAAGGTCAATTTTCATTAAAATCCCCAAGAAAGGCAATGCCAAAGAATGCTCAAACTACCGCACAATTGTACTCATCTCACGCGCTAGTAAAGTAATGCTCAAAATTCTCCAAGCCAGGCTTCAGCCATACGTGAACCATGAACTTCCAGATGTTCAAGCTGGTTTTAGAAAAGGCAGAGGAACCAGAGATCAAATTGCCAACATCTGCTGGATCATGGAAAAAGCAAAAGAGTTCCAGAAAAAACATCTATTTCTGCTTTATTGACTATGCCAAAGCCTTTGACTGTGTGGATCACAATAAACTGTGGAAAACTCTGAAAGAGATGGGAATACCAGACCACCTGACCTGCCTGTTGAGAAACCTGTATGCAGGTCAGGAAGCAACAGTTAGAACTGGACATGGAACAGACTGGTTCCAAATAGGAAAAGGAGTACGTCAAGGCTATATATTGTCACCCGGCTTATTTAACTTCTATGCAGAGTACATCATGAGAAATGCTGGGCTGGAAGAAGCACAAGCTGGAATCCAGATTGCTGGGAGAAATATCAATAACCTCAGATATGCAGATGACACCACCCTTATGGCAGAAAGTAAAAAGGAACTAAAAAACCTCTGGATGAAAGTGAAAGAGGAGAGTGAAAAAGTTGGCTTAAAGTTCAACATTCAGAAAACGAAGATCATGGCATCTGGTCCCATCACTTCATGGGAAATAGATGGGGAAACAGTGGAAACAGTGTCAGACTTTATTTTTTTGGGCTCCAAAATCACTGCAGATGGTGACTGCAGCCATGAAATTAAAAGACGCTTACTCCTTGGAAGGAAAGTTATGACCAACCTAGATAGCATATTCAAAAGCAGAGACATTACTTTGCCAACAAAGTTCCATCTAGTCAAGGCTATGGTTTTTCCTGTGGTCATGTATGTATGTGAGAGTTGGACTGTGAAGAAAGCTGAGCACCGAAGAATTGATGCTTTTGAACTGTGGTGTTAGAGAAGACTCTTGAGAGTCCCTTTGGACTGCAGGGAGATCCAACCAGTCCATTCTAAAGGAGATCAGACCTGGGTGTTGTTTGGAAGTACTGATGCTAACTCTGAAACTCTAATACTTTGGACACCTCATGCAAAGAGCTGACTCATTGGAAAAGACCCTGATGGTTGGAGGGATTGGGGGCCGGAGGATGCCGGGGTCCAGCCCCAGCTGATCCAGGGTATTCGAAGGAGAGACGTCGTAGGCGAGGATCAGGAAACAGCTGCTTAATTAAACGTTAATTAAGGATATAAAGAATAATAGAATGAGGATAGCTCAGTAGGAAAATTCAGTGGAGAAAAGAGGCTGAGTAGCTTGGTTTACGCGGGAGACCAATAAAACTTCAAGACAAGAAGTTTGCACCACTTACATAGGCCGCAGGCGTCCTTCCGTTCTCCCGAAGGAGAGGAGACACTGAGGCCTCCCCGGTCGGATCTTAGAAGCCCAGGCATAATTAGCAAGCATGGTAGGTTCCACGCTCCAGATGGAGACTCAGCCAGAATTTGAGAGAGCGACATGGGAAGACCAAGTTTCAGTGAACAAGGTCCGCACTTTATTTTTCAAAGTAGTTTTTATACCTTAAGTTATGCATAGAGGATAATGAGGGAAGGGGTGGAGTCATGCAAGGACAGCAGTTCCTGGTCCTAATCAAAGCCAGGCTTTCAAACTTACCATATGCAAAAGTTCAGGTGAATTACATCATCTTCTGGCCCGGAGGCCTGTTAACATTTTAAGAAACTTATTTTTCCTTAAGGGTGATTATTCCAAAGTCAGGCACCAGCCTCCAAAAAAGCACTGGACAAAGCTGCATTTTACATTTCTATACACCCATTATATCAATCAATACACCGCCAAGGACACAGTAGGTAAGGAGTATGGAGACTTAGCAGCAAACATTGGCTCAATAAGTGAAAAACCCTTCACCAATACAATTTCTAATCAATCTTTTAACTACTCAAAAGAATCTGTGTTTAGGCAGTTTAGAACATCTCCTGCCTCTCACAGTTGGGAGGCTCTGAACAATCACATATGGCCGGAAAAACCTATTCAGGCAGGCTAGAGGATTTCCAAAGGAGTTTGTAGGTTGAAACACTGTCACACCCAGGAATTATTAACTGGAGCTGTAAGCTAACTCTTTTTTCAGAGAGGGGTAGTGGGGGACAGCCCCCATAAAGTCAGAGGTGTAGGTGAAAGCACAAAGCAGAAAGTAGGCAGACTCAGGTTTGGGGGGTAGATGCTCGAGAATTTCCAGGGGGACTCCTGAAGCTCGATCCCGCCTTTGTGTATGCCGAGCCTCCTTCCTCATGACCTTTGTCATGGGCGGAGTTCCTCACGCTGGCTCCCGGCAGTGATAGAATTCCAGTTGAGCTATTCCAGATCCTGAAAGATGATGCTGTGGAAAGTGCTGCACTCAATATGCAATATGCACTCGATATGCAATATGCCAGCTCCCGGCAGGAGGAGAAGGGGACAACAGAGGATGAGATGGCTGGATGGCATCACTGACTCAATGGACATGAGTTTGAGTGAACTCCAGGTGTTGGTGATGGACAGGGAGGCCTGCCGTGCTGCGATTCATGGGGTCGCAAGGAGTCAGACACCACTGAGTGACTGAACTGAACTGATGCAAATGTTAAGTCTAGGCCATAGAAACATGCCTTAATGTTAAATTGGGCTTAATCTCAGTTTCACCTGACCAGTGCTATTTATATTAATACAACATGGAATACTAACTGTTAGGTCTCTTGTCTCAGCAAAAATAAATCCATAGCAGTGCTAGAACTTGGTTTATGAATGTAAATTTGTCCTCTAAAGCAAAATCAGTATTTTTTTTTCTTTTTACTCCTACCAGGTTCAATGATAAACTCTTAGTTCAATTTTTCTTGTTGCTTATTTCTTGGTGTTGGAACAGCAGCCCAGATCGTGCATATGAACATTTATTATCCCTCCAGGTAGTAATCCTAAGTAGTATGTGCATGCCTTAGTTTGGAGATTTCCAGGTACAATTCCCAGTGGAACACTGTCTCTTGGAGGAGTAAGGATTCTTAATATATGGAAATCTTTAATAACGGTAGCATGAACACAAGGCAAGTTGTGTGCAGTAGACAATTGAAAGTCTGCTTTCCACTTAAGAATTAATACCCTGGTGAGGAACATATTGTACAATTTATCACATCAGGGATAAGCCAATTATCCATCCTTGAGATTAGTAGATTCTCTTAGTAGAAATGAATAATTCCTGAGAAGCAGGCTGGAGACTCTCTGAAAAGAACAGACTGTCTACTGTGGTGAGAATAAGCTCCTGCATCAGTTGTTCCCCCTGGTGAGTTCACTTATGCCCACGGGGTGGAATGCTCTATACGGAAACATTCTGGTGATTTGTGCTGAGGGTTCAATTACTACAAGATTGAGAGTGAGAATTAACATGTGAGAATAATTCCTAAGCAGAAAGGGACCTGTTGGAAGGAATCTGCCCTCTGTAGTATTTAAAACTATATATTAATTAGATCTTCATCAGGGGCTTAAGTAAATGAAACTAGCTTCAACAATCATAATGATTCAGATAAATGCAGAGATGAGTGACTTCCTTACACAACAAAGGTAAATGGGAGTTAAGAGTGTGATAATAACAGAAAAGTATAAAAGAATTTTGAAAGATCCCTTTAGGCAATTGCTAAGGTTTATTTACATAAAATAAGAAAATTTATAACAAAGTAAGGAGAAGAAAAGAATAGCACAGATCTCAGAACAAGATTCGTTTTCTGTGATTGTAGATGGAAGCTTTCTATCATATGCCAATATTGTTTTGATTTGAAGGTGTTGGTTTACCTGCTCTTAGACCAAGATCATCTATTTCTAGGGAATTCTTAAGATTCCTCAATTTGTGGTCTCACAGTCTACTTGCACATAATAAACAGGATCTAGGTTGAGGACAGTATTTTTAGGTTCATAGGATGTCCAGTTATCAATTCATACCAAGAGTGTCAATGGAATCTCAACAGTGACTTCATTGTATCTAAAGCTAAAAGCAATTAATAAGATCAACAAAATAAGGGATTTATAAGTTGTTGACTAATATGGGGTTTAAAAATTCCATTTTCCTTTTCTACATTGCCTGAATTTTAGAGTGATATGGACATGGATTTTTTTTTTTTTTTTTTTTAACCTGAGTACACTTCTCATGAGAGAGAGAGAGAGACCAGGGCTCCACAAAGGGGTCGAGGGTTTGAAAATAGCAGGATCCTGTGTGAGGGAATTGTTTGTAGGAGTTGCCTTGAAAATATTCATACTCTTTTTTTTGCTCCATTGAGATACAATTGACATATTAGTGGCATAGTGGTAAAGAATCTGCCTGCCAGTGCATGACATGGGTTTGATCCCTGGATCTGGAAGATCCCCTGGAGTAGGAAATGGCTCCTCACTCCAGTATTCTTGCTTGGAAAATTCCATGGACAGAGGAGCCTGGTAGGCTACAGTCCATTCTGGGTCACAAAGTGTTGGACATGACTGAGCAACAGAGCACACACGCATGTAAAGCTTAAGGTAAATAATATGTTGATTTGATGCACTTATATATTGCAAAATGATTACCACTCTAGCATTAGCTAACATTTTTACCACAGTACATAATCTTTGAAGGATTCTGCATGGCAAAAAATATTGAAGTATGGTTGCCAGATAAAATACAGGCTGCCATTTAACTTTGAATTTTAGATACACAACAGCATAAAAGTATGTCCCAAATGTTACATGAGCATACTTTTATTTTAAGAAAATTATTCATTGCTGATATGAAATTCAGTTATCTGAGTATCTTTTTTTCCTCTAAATTTAGCAATCCTACATTGAAAGGTGAGCAGTGGGATTAAATAACCCAAATTCACTTTCCTTACTCTCTTTGCTCTTCAGTTAGTTTTCCATTTGACTCAAATGACCAGAAGATGCAGTGAGGAGAGTTCCATTACTCTAACCTATCCAAGTCAGTCTCAGGCAGAAAGCAAAAAGGAATCTGTGGGAAAGTATATTAGAAGGAATAAGCAGGATACATTCAGCATACTTTAATTTGGGCTTTCTCACAGGATCCCTTCTAATCCATCTAGATCTTAAGGTATCAGTAATATTTCACACTCTTTTATAAGGTCATTGAGTGAAGTATTTGTGAAATCCTTTATGTAGAAAGATCAGACCACTTAGAGTTACACATTTAATTGGAAGTCTCAGTGCTAGGTCCTGCTGCACAATGGAAGGCTGTTTCTCATATCGCACATTACAACCTCAGTTCCCAGCTGCAGAAGCTAATGGCAGGTTTTGTTGCTAAGTTGTGTCCAGCTCTTTGCCACCCTTTGGAACATAGGCCCCAGGCTCCTCTGGCCACAGGATTTCCTCAGTGAATACTGAAGTGAGATGCCACTTCTTTTGCCAGGGGATCTTCCCCACCCAGGGATCGAACCCTTGTCTGCTGCATTGGCAGGTGGATTCTTTACTGCTGAGCCACCAGGGAACACCATTAGTTAATTTGATACCAGCCTAAACTTTCAATTCTGACTCTGAGGTACCTTTTCTGTCCACTTACATGAACTGAGGTGTGCATATGTTTCATGTGTATATCTCACATTTTTTTTGCGTAACTCCTTGTTTGCAGCAGACAGTTTTTGCATCAGTTTAGTGTCCTATTTATTGTTTTAACTTTTCATCACCTCTGTCTCTGCCATGATTGTAAGCCCATGAATATTATAGTACCTAGTACACAGTTGGAGTTCACCTTATATTTACCCCAAAATTAGTTAAATAAAATTGAGAGATTAAAAAAAACTGAATTAATAGATTGACGCAATTAATTTTAAAGCTTCAAGATACAATGAATTCAAGTTGTTCAGTCATGTCCAACTCTTTGAGACACTATGGACTGTACCAGGCAGGAATACTGGACTGTGTTGCCATTTCCTCCTCCAGGGGATCTTCCCGACCCAGGGATAGAACTCTCATCTCTTGAGTCTCCTATATGGGCAGGTGGACTCTTTATTACTGTCCCACCTGGGAAGTCCCTCAAGACATGAAAGCTATATTTAAATATTTTTAATACAGTAATTTACCAACTATGCCTTATCAAATCTTCAAAAAATTGAATATTATTTATATTATTTTATCATGACATTTCACTCTAATTCTGTATAATAACTAAGATATTTAACAATTACCACAATTATTTTTATAGCTGTTATTTGCAACTGTGGAAAGAATTGCTGTTCATATAGGGGAATTTTTATTAACATATCTTTTATTTTTCATTATTAATATATTACATATCTATTGCAAATTCTTTCCCAGGTTATTTGCTGTATTTATTTTTGCATTTATTGATTATTACATACAATAGAATGAAGTATTTGGTTTACCTTTCTATGCACATTGGCAAATGCAGACCATCATGCAACCACCAACACAATCAAGTTAATTCCAAAATCAAAAAGAATTTCCTCCTGTTACCATTTGGTAATCAGTCTCACCACTTACACCAAGTCCTGACAAAATACAATTTTTCCCAATTTTGCGGTAGCTTCTTCCTAAATACCTTTCTTATTTTAAACTATATTTAGACTAAAGGGAAATAGTTATAGAAGTAGTATAGAAAGTTTCCATTTATCCCTTACTCAGTTTATACTAAAGATAATATCTTACATAATTTTCACAATTTACAAAATTATCAGGGCCACTATGGAAACTAAAGACCTTATTGGAATGTCACCAGTTTTTCCACTGCTGTCTTTTTTTTCCCCTTCCAGGATCCCATTCAAAACCCAACCTTGTAATTGTTTGCTTTTATTCTCCACAGGTTTCTGCAATCTGTCATTGTTCTTGAGTATGTCTTTTTTTTTTTTTTTCACCATCTTAAAATTAACGTTTTTGAAGTTCACTAGTCATTTTGCTGAATGTCCCTAAAATTAGCTTTGTCAGAAGTTTTCACAGTATTGGACTGAAGTTAATTACTTGTTCAGGGAACCAGAAAAATTATGTGTATTTTTTCGTCCATCATGTTCTGTTTTAACACTAGTTCTCTTCTGATATTGATCAATTAGTTAAGAAGGTTTCTGTCAAAATCATTCACTCTAAAGTTAATGTCTTTTCTCTGTGGTTAAATATCTTGGGACACATTTTTGAGACTATGAAAATTCCATTTTCTTATTTGACTTTTAATTGTGTTTACTTTGACTGACAAACTCTACTTCAAATTCTGTATGTACCATTCAACTTATATTTTACTCTGTGGCAACTGCCTCTGGATATATGCGTAGAAAGAACTTAGCCACATTCCTCTTCGTTAAATTTCACATCACTATTATTTTAGAATTTAAGGCTTCACATTTTTAGAAATTTTGAAATTAAATTTTAGTATTTCCATTAGTTCTCTGGGAAATAAATTATAAATGCTCATGGAATAACCAGTTAACCCAAGTAATAAAATTCATGAGATTTTTAAAAAAGAATTAAAACACAGAGGAGACAGATTTTAACTCAAATTTACTTACTTTAAGCAATTAACCTCAAGTTAAGTTTTATAATTTTATAAAGAATCAGTTACTGTATTTGTAAATTTAAATGATGACCAAGGAAGATGTTCACAGTCAAAACTAACAGCAAGTGGTATTGCAAGTATATGTTTTAATATTTATGAAAAATTAAATATAAAAATATTATAAAATAGATAGTGGTTAATAAAGCCATATATGTTTCAGCAAAGTTTTCTGACCCAGCTTCACTTTAAAGCTGTTGCTAGTTTAAACTTCCATCGTATTTAATATGAATATCTCAAACAACAAAATGTATTTCTTTTATTTGTTGTCAATCTGTCTTAAATGATTTGATCTCTTTTAATTATCTTGCTAGTTCAAAGTGAATTTATTCTCTGTCTTAGGTTATAACTCTAAGGATTATTCTCTTTTATCTTTAAATAGTTTGTTTCCTCTTGCCTCTGCCCAGCCTGATGCTTGAATGAGTTTGGAACTCACCCTACTCGCTGTTCTAGAAACAATTACATATAAGACATTACATATGTAACATGTGGTACCTCTTTCCCCAGGTAATTATAGATCATATTGTCTCATTCCTCAATTTCACATTTAGTAAAACATCCAGGTTCATCTAATAAACTAAGAAAATACTGTTTTGAGTCTTACCTACTGTCTTTAGTTGAATTCTCCCTTATGGAGACTGATAATCTCAGACTTCCATTCTCCAGAAGAATGAGAAATTGATTTCTGCTTTTTATATGCCACCCAATCTATAGTGATTTTTATAGCAGCCCAAACCAAGATCTTTCAGCAAAGAAGATATACAGTTGGCAAAGAAGCATATGAAAAGATGCTCCACATCATATATCATTAGCAAAATGCAAATTAAAACAAATTTGGGTTACCACTACTCACCTATTGGAATGGCTATAATCCAAAGCACAGAGAACACCAAATGCTGGCAAAGACGTGGAGCAATAGAAATTCTCATGCATTCCTGGAAGGAAGGCAAATTGTAGTTACTGTGGAAGACAGTTTGAAAGTTTCTTACAATTCTAAGCGTACTCTTACCATATGATCCAGTAAGTGGGCACCTTAGTTTTTACCTAAAGGAGGTAAAGACATATTTCCACATGAAAGCCTATGTATGGATGTTTACAGTAGCTATATTCATTATTGCCAAAATTTGAATGCCACCAATATTTTTTTTCTGACTCAAAAAACCTATACTTTAAATATATCTTTTTCCTCATAGAAATATAAAGAATTTCCCATTGGAATGTTAAAGATTCTTACTGCTTTACTTCATGAAGCAGCTGATTTACCATACCAAAAAGTTACCACTTTGTCAGAAAAGAACACTTCAGACCTGACAAAATGATACAGAAGCTCCAACAACCAAGCAGTTTTCCTCTTACACTTTCCCGACCTCTAGGAGAAAACCATCCTTGGACAGCCTTGTTCAAGAAGGAGAGATACACAGAATAGACCCAACCTGAACTTAAGACCTGGAGAAGAGCCCACCTGTGTTCCCTTGAACTCCAACTGTCTGACACAGAAGTAAGCATTATACTCACATCAGTATATGATAAATGGTATCTATTCCTTTTTTGCTTTTAGAGCCAACGTTTAGACAAAGATTAGTGTATTTTATTCATGATCATAGAACATAATAATAATGTTTTCAGCCTTAATATCATCAAAGTAAAGATGAGAGAAGCTCAGAAGCTAAGGAATAGCAATTTGATTGAACAGCTACTTTTGAATGATTAACAAATAAAAGCAGCCAGCTTACTACATTCAAGGTAATTAAGAAAACTACAGTGCTTGGAAAAAGACATTATCCAAGCAAGAATGAAAGGAATGAAACCTTCTATACAAACTACTCCTGGAGAAGGCAATGGCACCCCACTCCAGTACTCTTGCCTGGAAAATCCCATGGATGGAGGATCCTAGTAGACTGCAGTCCATGGGGTCGCTAAGAGTCAGACACGACTGAGTGACTTCACTTTCACTTTTCACTTTCATGCACTGGAGACGGAAATGGCAACCCACTCCAGTGTTCTTGCCTGGAGAATCCCAAGGACGGGGGAGCCTGGTGGGCTGACGTCTATGGGGTAGCACAGAGTCAGACACGACTGAAGTAACTTAGCAGTAGCAGCATACAAAACTACATGGCAGGAATTGGTACTTTACTCTCAGTTTCAGGAAATGAACTGGTCCTGTCTTCCTGGTGTGGGCTTCCCAGGTGGCACTAGTGGTAAAGAACCCGCCTGCCAATGCAGGAGACATAAGAGACGCAGGTTCAATCCCTGGGTTGGGAAGATCCCCTGGAGGAGGGCATGGCAACCAACTCCAGTATTCTTGCCTGGAGAATCCCATGAGGAGTGTAGCCTGGAAAGCTACAGTACATGGGGTCGCAAAGGGTTGGACACTACTGAAGAGACTTAGCATGCATGCACATTCTTCTGATGTATATGAAAATCTGGAAGAATAAAAAGATGTTATCTCTATATAAGATGGGATGAATTAATCAAGTCGCTACTGCTAGGGTTAGTTGTTTGACTTCAAAAGATTTATAAGCATTTCATATCATAATTCTACACAGCTTGTAAATAAATAAACAAATGTTACTCTCCTGTAAATATCTCTTTTAGTTATTTCCTTCATTTAGTATATATTTAAATAAATCTGATTATTTTGTGGAGAATATAATTATATATATTTTGGTCATTAAAAAATATAATGCTTGTACTGAATCATTTTTTTAAGTGATCAGAAAAACCTTTGAGTTAAGGTACAGTCTACAAAATGAATGCCTGTTTGGATCAAAAATACCAAAGTAATGAAAGGCACAGGAAAACTCAAGAAGTTTTCCAGACTGAATAAACCTAAATAGATGTCAACTAAATGATTTTGAATTGGATCTGAACCTATAAAATGAAAGAATCATCAGCAACATTTTAACATCCCAGGAATAGATGAGAGAATTTTACTAGTGAACATGTCCTAATTTTGACAGTTGTACTATTGTGATAAAAGGAAACCTGCTCTCTGTGAGAAATACACACTAAAATGGTAAGCAGCTATTTGGCATTGTGCCTGCAACATAAGTGTTTCATAAAAGTATTTTATATGTATATATCCATATATACCTGTGGATAGATAAGATGGCTACATTGGTAGGTTGACAGAGAATGATGAGATAAATGTGGTAAAATGTCAAAAATTAGAAAATCTGGATGAGAGCACATGTGATATCTTTGTACTCTTTTTACAACTTTTCAAAGGTTTGAAACTATTTCAAATGAAAGGTTAAAAAGAAAAAAAATTATATTGGAAACCAAGAAAACACCTAAATTTAGAAATGTAAAGAAGGAAAAAAGCTATCACTTTATAATCTGAGATGTCCATCCTGTTACATGCTGCTGTTGCTAAGTCTCTTTAGTCGTGTCCAACTCTGTGCGACCCCATAGACGGCAGCCCACCAGGCTCCCCCTTCCTTGGGATTCTCCAGGCAAGAACACTGGAGTGGATTGCCATTTCCTTCTCCAATGTGTGAAAGTGAAAGGTGAAAGTGAAGTCACTCAGTCGTGTCCGACTCTTAATGACCCCATGGACTGCAGCCCACCAGGCTCCTCTGTCCATGGGATTCTCCAGGCAAGAGTACTGGAGTGGGGCACCATCACCTTCTCCGATCCTGTTACATACTCATAAGTAAAAAAAAAAAAAAAAAAAGAAGAAGAAGTGAAAACACATGGGAGGAAAAAAAAAAACCCAGTTATTCCCTAAGTTTCTGTAGTTGGAAGGATGAAATTTTTCCGAAGCAGATTAAATCTCTTTCTTTCCTTCTTTTGTTTCTCACGAGATAGCAATTGAACATCTAATATATGTTAGGTGCTTTTCACAGTGCAAAGATACACACTTAAAGCAGAGCAGATCCTGAGGAAAAGAATCCTGTATCTCAACCCACACTTCTACTCACAGGACATTATTTCAGGGATCTGTGCACCCTCTGTGCACAAAGTATTTGGTGCACAGAGGGTAATCATAGCAATAAAAGAACTTAACCCTGACTCTTACCTAGATCAACTGATTCCCCGACTTTAGTGTCTCATAGAAGGAACGTGTGTCATATTCACACATAAAAACATAAAAATTTATATTTACATGGTAGATGAAAAGCTTCAGATAGAGAGAATATCATATTCAAATACTGATTATAGAAGCTAGTCTGGCAAAAGTCAGAAACAGTATAGCTGAAATATAGACAGGAAAGATAAGACTATGATGGGCACAATTTGGAAGGAAGGAAAAGATAGTATCATAATACTATGTTTATAGTTTAATCTCTATGCATTAAGACAACACTAAAAGATTTAAAGCAAGGGGTTTAATATCATGAAATAGTTTTAGTTCTTGAAGAAAGGGGTTTGCATGATGAAATATTTTCACTTATTTAACATAGTAACTTCATATTGAATACACTAAAGATTATATTACATAAGTGCATTTCAGAAACCTTAATATCTAGCTGTTTGACTTCCAATTTTCTGCTCAAAACTGACAACAAACTTTTTAAAAAACAACTTTGCAAGCTATTATTTTAAGGGCTTCTGAGTGGTAATTTGATGGAACTTGTATGGCTTGTTTCTTATACATGTATAATTATGGTCAATTATTTATGTTTTAAGTATTTAAAGAAAGCCTATTATTTTGAAACATTGAACTGAGTATATACTTCATGAAAAGTGAAAGTGTTACTCGCTAGCCCTGTCAACTCTTTGCCACCCCATGGACTGTAGCCTGCCAGGCTCCTCTGTCCATGAAATTCTCCAGGAGAGAATACTGGAGTGGGTTGCAATTTCCTACTCTTGGGGAATCTTCCTGACCTAGGGTTTACCTGCATTGCAGACAGATTCTTCACTGTCTGGCCACCAAAGAGGCCTGTATACTTTGTAGATGCAGAAATTTAGACTTAGAGGAATTCAAAGAGTTTTCTAGAATCAAATGACCAGTAAATGCTAGAACTGAAAACTGGAATTCTTACTTTCTGGTCCTCAACCCATTTTTGGAAATCATGAGTTAAATTTCATCTTACAACAGAAAAAATGGCTTTAAGTAGAATGTGATTCCACATTTAACAAAATCTTTTGAATTTGTTAATTTGAATAAATAATTAGTACCTTACTATGAAAGGCTGTTTTTATTTTTGTGGGAGTATTGTTCTGGATTTGCTTTCTTCACTTAAAAAAAAAAAAATAGCACATGCTTAACTTTGCTACTTGCTTCTGCATGTTAATTGTAATAACAGTATCTCTAGAATGTTCAAGGAATTTGTAATTATATGTTAAACTTCTTTGGGAGTGAATTTTATAAACCTGATTTATTTACATAATTTTAATTCATTGCTAAAAATAACTGACATAAAAACTAACAAATTTTTATGTTTAAAGTTCAGATATCTTTTTTATAAATATAAGATCCAATATATAATTTCATTTGACAATTATTGAACCCCACTAGCATGCACTGGTTTGTGGCACTTCAGTAAATAAAGAATAGTTAAAATACAAAGAATAACCGTTAAGTACTTAGTGTCAAATATGGGATAAAGTACACACGTTGATTATGATAATATAAAACATTTTTCCATTTTTATTTTTAAATTGTCTTCATATATGGCTGACTTTCTCGATTTTTCTTTTTTCTTTTTTTTGTATGAGCGATCTTAGTTCCCTGACCAGGGAGTGAACCCATGCTCCTTGCCCTGGACCCTCAGTCTTAACCAATGGACCACCATGGAAGTTCCAACTCTACCAAATTTTGAGGAGGGAAGAGTGATTATTTTGCTGCAAAGATAAAGTGTCTAATACTATATATGATATTCAGCCATTCTGTCATCTTTTCTGGCCTTTCTTTCTCTTCCTCTCTCTAATCAGGTTAAACACATACTAAGTAACTACAACAACAAAGATACAACAAATAAATGAGAAAATATTCTTCCAAATTACTTATGAAAACCAATCCATCACTCACCAGTTTCTTCCCAGAGCACAGAAATTTGCTTCTTCCAGTATACCGAATGACATTTCATAATATTTTTGCAAGAATGGCTTATATACTGGTATCCATAAACTTCTCTTTTACTCATTAGTATAGAAAATAGGGGGCTTCCCAGGTAGTATGAGTGGTAAAGAACCCACCTGCCAATGCAGAAGACATAAGAGACACAGGTTCTATCCCCGAATTGGGAAGATCCCCTGGAGGAGGGCATGGCAACCTACTCCAGTATTCTTGCCTGGAGCCTGGACAGAGGAGCCTGGTGGGCTACCTACCGTCATAGAGTCACAAAGAGTAGGACACAACTGAGAAACTTAGCATGTATGCACGCATAGAAAATAGAAACTAAGAAGGCAAAAACAATATTAATACTTAGGGAATAAATTTTTAATTCTATGCAAAATTGCTGAATACTTTGGAAAATTTACTTGCAACTTCTGAGGTCCAAGTCAGTGGTATAAACATCCAATTATAATAAACAAGCCCTGGTATAGATTTTTTCCTCTCCATTTACTTGGTTACTCAGAATGATTCAAGTGAATGAATACAATACATACAGTCAAGTGTGCAAAATCAGAAATGATAAAGACAACTACTGTGAAGTAGTCTGTTTATAGTCTTTTCTTGTTGTTAAGGGATGAAACCGAATGGATTTAACAAAGCTATATGGGAATCTCATATTTTGGTATCAGGCACTAGAATGGCTGATAATCAGTATGGCATCACTGTACTATTTGTTAATTTCTGTGTGTATGTGTTATCCAGAATTTGTATCTTCTTTGAGAATCTAGAGGGTAAGAGAGATGATTAACAAGGTGAAATTTGGCACTTCTGGGTAAACTAACAAAATTATATATAATAGTAGCACAAGACCCACAAAACCCCTCAGCACTGTATTCTGATTTAGCATTATGATTAAATTTAACATTATGCTGCACTTCTGAATAGCTAATGTATTCAAGGGCAAGCATCAATGGATCAGTGCAGCTTTTTATATTCTTGGGGGTAATAGGGGGTATAACTATCTGTTAAGCTATTATTAAAGTTCTCTTTACTTTCATGACTATATTTTAAATAAATTATCAGCTCAGCTCCATTCAATTCCCTACCAATAGTGATACTACAGGAAGGAGTGTCTGAAAAGGTATTTCCTATGTGTATGAAAACCAAATATTCTAATTGTGAATTATCAGCTGGTGGAAAGGAAGTCTGCATCAAGACAAGTAAAATTCTCTCCTGAATGTTTCCCAATCAAATCTGGAAACATAGGCAAAGGTGAGATTTTTCTGAAAATTATAGATAATTTTATAAACATTTAAACATTTTAGAAGTTGAACAGATGATATATGCATATGCTTCTTGATTAACATGAGGCACTTAAGTTGCTTTCCTTCATTTTTAATAGGTTGGCAACAATAACTAAAAAGATAAGTAAAATATCATTTTTATATTATAGTTTCCTTTTTTATAATTTGTTCCTTCTGCTGTTGATTTTTTTCAAATGCCATTTAATATTTGCAGGAAATTTAATGTAGTATTTTTCCCCCAAGAAAGTAGAATGTTTTTTATAGCTCTAATTTAACATGACTTAGATAAGTAGGTACATCTGGTTTACATTGTTTATTTTGAGTCAAAATAACCTTAACTTGCAGACTGTTATTGCCTGTGCTCTGCTACAAATTTTCAGGGCAAGAAGTAAACAAAAACAACCTAAGGAATTTACACTGGTTGAATTTAAAACATAGAAATAGAAAGTATCAAGAGAATCAAATCATATGTGGTCACAAGTTTGGTTGATTGCGATCATAAACAATTTTTCAGTAACAGAATCAGAAATAAGTACTATTTAATTTTTCCCCAGCTTCTTTTTGGAAAGTGCCAGTACTTTCATACCAGATTCATGACATCATAACAATGTTCCAAGCTACTGAGTTGAGGAAGCTCAGTCTTACTGATTCAGTTAATGGAGAGAACATATTGTGTTATATTTATCTAGTAAAAATATAAGAGCAAGATTAGGACCCCTAACCAACAATAAGTGAATAAAATAACCAATGAATAAAATAGTATATCTATATAATTAAACGTTTAGTATGCATTATATGTAGATGAATAAATTTTCACTTCTATTTTAGCAAGAATTTTTATTTGTATCAACTCTCTTAAAACTACTTTAATCAGTAATTTTCATGATTAATTATATTTTAGTTGACATAAATACAGAACATAAAGTTTATTTCTTCTAAAGTATTTTGTAAGAATAAAAGTGCTTTAGAAAAAATCAATTTGCCTAAGACAAAAGTTTACCTTTATTTTTAACAAGATGCTTTATCTTAATGAGGACAAAATACCTCCATCCCTATAAACAAGTTTCCTAGGAGTACTGACGTTCATGTTTATAATTATTTCTTTTTGGTATGTGTGTGTGTGCACCCATGTCTGTCTCTGTGAATATTGTAAAACAGAAATTGATGGCATTTGCAACATTTAATAAATGATGTCTACACACACAAACATACAAACACACACACATATGATTTCTAATCATCATAACTTCATACTCTCATATTCTCCTTTAGATGTATTTGGTGCTTCCAAGCATATTCATTAGCATGTACTGACTTTCTATATATTGCTGTTCTTAATTTCAAGCAACCCTTAGGCTGACAGAAAGAGGGGAAAAGTAGGAAACGAGTGCAGTAAAAGAAGGGGAATGATCTCATTGGAATATTGGGAGAGCTGGAGAAACTTGCTTGAAGCTAGTTTTTTGGGGATCATGCCTTAATCCACTTTGCACAATTGACAGGAGGTCACCAAAGCCTTTGCCACAGCTACCCTGAATGCAGTAGCCAGGAAGCTCCTATTTATTGCCTATAATCCTGCCGTGAACATAATCTTCAGCAGCTGCTCCTGCCACAAACAATACAGCCACTCATGCAATCCTGCAATCACTGATGTCTTCAGAGTTGGAATGCTTGTTTTCACCTTCCTTTCACTCTGCTCCCATTTCTTTGTATTGTTCAAGGGCATCACCTTGCTAGGGCCCAAGACGCAAAGAAACATGGAGAAGCATGTGTTCTAGTTTCTACTTTGGGGACATAAGGTGGAGAATTTCCCAAACTACAGAAAGATGTTCAAAATGTACTGGGCAGTGAGACAAATGAATGATACGGGCTTACTCTGTTTATCAATGAGAGTTGAGTACATACCCACTGCAGGTTGGAAAATTACTCAGCCCCTCGTTATGTGATAGAAAATTGCTTTTCAAGATCACCTCCTATATTCATTGGGATGCAGAATATACACTCAGTGGCACCATAATGTAGATTATATAGTATAAAACAAAACAGCAATAACAACTTTAGCAAAAATTTATTGTTAGTCTGATTTTACTAATCTTGTTCAGCTGTCAGTAAAGTCCTAGAAGAGACGGATGAACGGAAGGCAGAATTAACCTCACTGCCAAGGGAGATGGCAGGGAATAAAATCAGTTGTGTGAAGAGATGTGCTCTCTGCTTACAGCCTGAAATAAAACTTGTCTCAGATTTCTCCAGCTCAGAAACTTGCCAGGTAGAAAAAGCTACATTTTCGTACATATTGATTCTATTAGTAGGGAAAGTCAAATGATTGCTTTAACAATATATATAACTGAGACCTCAAACTCTTCTGAGCACCATCTATTAAGATTTTTTTGCCAAATGAAATGGTAGCGTGAAACCACAAAACTACTTTGTATAGTGGGAAAATGGAATGATATAGCCATTAACCTATAGGTTAGGCAAAAGATAGAGCCCAGTAAGTGAAACATTATAATCTTCAAATTCAAAGACTGTGTTGATGAAAGATCCTGGTTGTGTTTCGGAACACACACAACTCAAGCTAATAGGTATCTTTGAAAGTTATGAGGGAACACTTTTGCCAATATGGAACCTCAGGTACAGCTTGCAACAGCATGTGATGGTTCTAAGTCTAAAGTAATTTATAAGCTTCCAATTTCCATCAACTCAAAATGCGTTGATAAATTCACGCAACCTGCCAGAAGAATGTCATTCCCTGTGAGCCACTCAGAAATGACGACGACGAGTTGTAACGCGTAAGTAGGATTCTTCCAAAAGTGAAAGCAGGGCTTTTGTGTCAGCTAAAAGAGCAGGCTATCCTCACAGTCACATGAGCTAACATTGATTTTTGCTTCATATGAATCATTTCTTCAAGGTTTTCCCTTGACTCTGTTGAAGAAAAGACCTTGCTTCCTTTTCCTTTGGTGCTGCTGTAGAGTGTGCATTAGCCAAACAAACTGTTGTTTAGGTTACAGGTTATCAGACCCTAAGATACAACAACCACATATGATAATTCCAATTTCAAGGCAGATACAGTCACTGCTGCTGCTGCTGCTAAGTCGCTTCAGTCGTGCCTGACTCTTAGCGACCCCATGGACTGCAGCCTACCAGGCTCCTCTGTCCATGGGATTTTCCAAGCAAGAGCACTGGAGTGGGATGCCATTGCCTTCTCCACTGGATAAGCCTTAAAGTCACTCTTACCTGAGGAAAGAGATGATATATTGTGTGCATCAGGGAAAACAATGAATGTGGTTAATGGATAGTTACATGAGTTGACTAAACACCTAAATACAAGTTTTCTAATAGCTTGTTGTTGTTTTTGTTCAGTTGCTAAGTCATGTCTGAGTCTTTGCAACTTCATGGACTGTAGCATATCAGGCTCCTCTATCCTTCACTATATCCTGGAGTTTACTCAGATTCATGTCCATTGAGTCAGCGATGCTATCTAAACATCTCATCTTCTGCTGCCTCCTCCTTTCACCTTCAGCCTTCTCCAGCCTCAGGGTGTGTGTATTTAAGGGAAGAAAAAGAATTATTCAAAGCAATAGACACAGTAATTAGCCTAATTAGCTATACTATAGGCTAGCTATTCTCTGAATAACGAAATATAGGAAAGATAATCCAAATCTTGCAAGCAGCAATTTAGATGTGAAACTCCAAGATAAGTTAGGACACAAGCTTAACTAATGTATTACAAAGAGGGTTAATTTTCAATCAGACTTCTGATGATTTTGTGAGAAAAGACATTTAATTACTGCCTGGAAAATTTTCTATGACTTAAATGTCAAATAGTATGGATGCTTATCAAATTATCAAGATGGTGATTTTAAATAAAATTGTTTTATCACCTCCAGGTTTGGAACAAAGAATATACAAATTAGAGCAAGGATGAAGGAGAGACCCCAAATTTCTTACTTCACAACGTTGGCTTTGCTCAGTCTTGACTTTAGCACATGTTAAAGCCTGATCCTTCTCTCCTGGGTGTTTTAATGGATTCTTACGTGGTTTTTTGGTTTGTTTTTAAGGAGACATTTCCAATCATCCTTTATCCTAACAGACTCCATGTAGCTTTTCGCAGACTCAAGCCCTCTATCTATTACAATAGCCCGTTTCAGGCAGCCTCTCACAATCTTCAGCCTCAATAAAGTGTCTGGAATAAACTCCAAAAGGCAAGAAATAAAAAGTGAAACATAAACATGATTTAGAGGGAAAAAACTACATACAGGCAAGAATCATCAAAGATTAAGTGTGCATAGGATTACAATTTTTGAAGGAAGAAAAAAGAGGTAAAAATATATATATTTACTATTTGTTAGGGAAAATTCATATATAAGTTCAGTCACTCAGTTGTGTCCAACTCTGTGTGACCCTATGGACTGCAGCACATCTGGCGTTCTGGTCCATTACCAACTCCTGGAGTTTACTCAAACTCATGCCTTTCAACCATCTCATCCTCTGTCATCCCCTTCTCCTCCGACCTTCAATCTTTCCCAGCATCAGGGTCTTTTCCAATGAGTCAGTTCTTCGCATCAGGTGGCCAAAGTATTGGAGCTTCAGCTTCAGTCTTTCCAGTGAATATTCAGGACTGATTTCCTTTAGGACTGGCTGGTAGGATCTCCTTGCAGTCCAAGGGACTCTCAAGAGTCTTCTCCAACACCACAGTTCAAAAGCATCAATTCTTTGGCACTCAGCTTTCTTTATAGTCCAACTCTTATATTTATACATGACTAAATCATATCTGTATATATATATACACACACACATACACATATACATATATATGTTTCTATACATAAAGAAACATCTTAACCTGAAATTGAAAAGACATATTGTAAAAAGAAGAAGCATAAATAATTGAAAAAAATAAATTTAATCTTGATGAAATCACTAAATTTAAGGAAACACAGAATCTTAAATTTTATCCAGAAATAATACAGATCATCCCCCAAAGAAATAAAGCTTGCTTCAAACTTCCCCACAAGATTAGATGCCAGTGGATATTAGAACAAGATCTAAGAAATGTTACAGGGAAACTTATGAAACTTTTAATATTTGCTCAGTCTAGGCAGTGTTCAGTGGTAAGTAAAAAAGAAAGTTACAAAAATGAGACAAAGAAAAAAAATATATATATATCTGAACTTTTCCTGAAAATCTGCTTGGACATTTAATTCTTTCCCGCTCACAAATGAAGGAGTAACATATTAAAAAGGAGAAATCGGTTAGCATGACCAGGATCAAGAAAGGCTTCCCCTTTTCCTTCTCCTTCCCCATTTCCCTCCCATCCTCCTTTCTTTAGCTGCCTCCTCCTCCTCTTTCTCTTTTTCCTCCTGCTCTTCCTCCTTCTCTCCACAAGTTGCTAATCATGCCTCTAAGAGTGATCCAGGGTCGGCTTGTAAAATATGACACTTGAGGGAAGTGGTCAAGTAGTCAGTGGTCAATACGAGCCGTTGAGGGAGCAGAAGCTGACTGGGAACACAAAAACGCAAGTGATAGAATCTGAAGGAAATAGCGTGAAGAGCAGACATTCCATGAAGCTGCACAGCGGGCTTCGGAAGTTCCTTGTGTTTTCCCCTTATCTTGTCAGTGTTTCGTTGCTACTCCCTACTTCAGTGCCTCTCTTATGCATTTTAGTTGCATTCCTGGAGACCAGAGCTCCAGGTTGACACCCCCATGCCCTTACCTAGACAGCAGGTCTCACTTAGCACTGCTGCTGCTGCTGCTAAGTCGCTTCATTCATGTCCGACTCTGTGCGACCCCATAGACGGCAGCCCACCAGGCTCCCTGTCCCTGGGATTCTCCAGGCAAGAACACTGGAGTGGGTTGCCATTTCCTTCTCCAATGCATGAAAGTGAAAAGTGAAAGTGAAGTCGCTCAGTCCTGACCGACTCTTAGCGACCCCATGGACTGTAACCTACCAGGCTCCTCCGTCCATGGGATTTTCCAGGCAAGAGTACTGGAGTGGGGTGCCATTGCCTTCTCTGCACTTAACACTAGTGACAATTTTTTTTTCCTAGTCCCTTCAGCTGTGGGGGTAAGACCAATTGCTGTTGCTGGTCTCCAAGTACAGCGTCATCCCTAGTTTGTTCTTTAATCCAGGCTTCAAGGTAGCTCTGGTATTAAAGTATTTTAATTTGTGTTGATGGAATTTAATTATGTTTCTTGCCAGGACCTAAACTTGCATATTGTTGTAGTGACTAGAGATATTTCTTAATAAAATTAATAAATTCTTATATTAACAGGGGCTTCCCTGGTGGCTCAAATGGGAAAGAATCTGCCTGCAATGTGGGAAACCCAGGTTTGATCCCTGGTTTAGGGAGATTCCCTGGAGAAGAAAACGGCAACCCACTCCAGTATTCTTGCCTTGGAGAATCCCATGGATAGAGGAGCCTGGTGGGTCCCAGTGCATGGGGTCACAAAGAGTCAGACACAACTATGCCATTGACACACACAAAAATATTAACAGACCACACTGAAGACCTAGCTGATTGCTGTCCTTGAATCTATAGTGATTTCATATAGCACACACGATTTAAGCATGGTTACTATTGTTAATATAAAATATAAATGCTCCAAACTGGAAATTCATTGGGAAATTAGATAACTTTTACTCAAGAGCTCATACTTCTGTTTTGTTTTTACTAAAATAAATATCTAGTACTGTTGTCTGGAATTCAGGAATCAGAAGATCCAAATGTCACAAGGTATCAGTGACATATTATTCAATGAATAACTAGAAGCTACAAAGACATTTCACTAGAAAAATGACCAAAAAAAAAAAGATTTTAATTAGATTATTCAAATTTCATGCTCATAAAGGATGATCCCCATTGGGGAACACTCAGCTCCATTTTTAAGATAAATGGACTATTTCATTTTAGAACACTTTCCATAAATAACATCATGTACAATAAATCAATTTAAACAGCAGTTGAAGGGCAGAATCAGAAAAACCATGCAAGTGCCTGGGGGTGCATCAGACTTGGTCATATAGCAAATCAGAAGATGATCAAAAGGGGTTAACCCCCCTGTTGCTATCGTGCTGGAATTTATGGAACATCTGTTGTCTAATTTCTGCAGCAAAACTGCTAACTCTCCACTGTTGACTGACTCATTAAATCCCTGCACTGGCATCAACAGAAGGAATGAATTTTCATTCTCAGACTCTCTACTTGTATTATTTTATTCCCCTCACTCCTCTCTAACCACAGGGGAAAAGCTAGACAGAAGAGATCTATAAATTATACCTAATTTTGATGTATCTATTTGAAACTATACCATTTGCAATTCTGATTTTTATTTCTTTTTTTGTTTTTTGAAAGTGCCTGTATGTTCTTCTGTTCATAACTTTTATAATTTTGAATTTTGTCTGATTTTAGGTGAAATCAAATAAAAAATGTTCGGTAAGATTTTTACATTGTCAAAATGGATCCAGAGTTTTTCTATTCCCTCAGAAATGGCCAGAGAGATTTAAATTATACTGAAATATTTGGTGTTAGAAAATAGGGTATGATTTGTGTTGAATTTTTAAACATTGACATTTCACTATCTTTAGGAGTCCAAATTAATTGGAATTAATTTTAAAGTTAATTTGTAATTATTTTTTAAACAAACTGGTTATTCAGTTGTACTGAAGGAAAAAACAATTCAGATAGGGTTCCACCATTTCAATACATATAACTCTCTCATGAAAAATATATTTATATATGTATATATTATATTAAAGTTGATCTGTAGTTATATCAATATATAACTTATTCTAAAACAGATATTTCATTAGGTTATTGATAAAAATTTTCTACATATAATATTATATGTGTAGTGTCTGCAACTTTAATGAGAATTGACTTAAGCTCAGGAAATTGAATGATGATGATGAATGAAAATGAAAGATGAATAAGCATTCATCTTGATTGTTGTCTCACCATAGCTTGATTTACTTTGTAATTACCCCTTAACTGAAATGAATTCATGATGAAAATATCAGGGAATTACTAAATACCCAAAGGTATGCTCTTTTAAAAAAGAAGTTACAGTATGAAAATATCTAAGCTAACTTTCAAAGCAATTTTATTTATCCCTGTAAACTCTCTCCTTCTGATGAGAAATGTTTTGGGACAATATTTCAAAGAAGACATGAGGGAAATTTTACTATAGTCTTGTAGTGTTAGTATCTTTGCAGAAATCATAATAATTTTGTGTAGAGAGCTGTGAACTGATTGTAGAGAATGCCAGTATAGGATATACAGGCATATAGGGTTGGTATTCATTATACTATTTCTAAACTAGTGATGATTTAAAATTGGATATTTATTAGTGGAAAGACAGGCTACAATAATATTAGTAGTATTGTACTCACTCAAAGCACAGACAGTATTTGAATGCTATTGTGATTTCAAAATTCAGAAGGTAATTTCAATACACATGAAATATAAAAATTATATGGATACTTCTGTTACAGAATGATATTCATTTTCCTTTTTTAACTCTTCTACATGACAGTTTGAAGTAAAATAATAGCTTATTAATGATAATATTTTTTGAAATGCTATATATAAAATTATCTGTTATTTAATTCTCTAGAAATGGTCATTTTGATTGTCTAAATTATGTGAAAGCCATTTCAGAGATACCAATTTTAACAGAATCATCAGTGTCACTGAAAATAATTGATTTCTTCTTTTTAAACAAAGGTAGAAAAAAAAAATACCACTTGAATAACACAAAACCTGTAGGAAAATATGACTTTTAAAACAGTCAATTATTAGCTTTTAATTTTTTTCTGTACTTTTAATTTAATTTTCTCTCTACCTAATTGTATTCCATTTTGTAATGCTCAGAACAAATAACCTATAAAAAAATAACATAGATTGAGCCTCATGAAGTGATTCTTAATATCTGCTCAAAAAATCCCTCCAGTGATACACAGCCATCATGCCTTTTGGATATTGTACTTTAAAATATACTATATGACTATGAGGACAGACAGCTGATTTTTATATGACAGATTATTTGAATTTTGGAGAAATTAACTTAATTTTTCCACACTTGGAATTTGTTCTTTAGTTAATGTATATAATCTCTTCTAAATATAATTCTAAAGAAGAATAATTTCTTCTTTAGAGATATCCCTTTAGGAAGGGATAAATGAACATAATGTCTGCAAAAAGTCAATAACAGAAGCCACAATTAAATAGAGTCAGGAGAAGAACAAGATGGTGGAGGAGTAGGTGGACATGGAGTACATCTTTCTCCATGAATACATCAGGAATACACCTTCAGAAACAGAAGAGCATGCAGAATACCAGTTGAGAGCAGACAAGAGTTGGTGGAACCAGAGGAAAAGAATATATAGGCCCAAGTAAAACTCAGTAGAACAAAGGATGCTATGCTATGCTAAGTCACTTCAGTCGTGTCCGACTCTGTGCGACCACATAGACGGCAGCCCACCAGGCTCCCCCGTCCCTGGGATTCTCCAGGCAAGAACACTGGAGTGGGTTGCCATTTCCTTCTCCAATGCATGAAATTGAAAAGCGAAAGTGAAGTTGCTCAGTTGTGTCCGACTCTTAGTGACCCCATGGATTGCAGCCTAACAGGCTCCTCCATCCATGGGATTTTCCAAGCAAGAGTACTGGAGTGGGGTGCAAGAACAAAGGAACTAGAGGGTAAAACAGGAGTGTTAGTAGGACTAGCCCTGCCTAGTCCTACTGGGTGGGGGAACTGAAGCAGGGGTCTGATTCCCACATCGAGGCAGTTGTTTGAGTCAGAGGAGAAACATTTAAGGCTGAGAGTGAAACAGCTGATCTATGGCAGCCTAGAACAAGAATCAGACAGTCCTTTCCTCAGCTGTATATACCCTGGATAGGGACGTAGATCCCCTGGAAGGTGCAACAGCTGGGAGCTGGAGTTTAGGGATTGTGGAGCAATCCCAGGGCAAAGGCTGTTGTTGACCTAGGAGAGACAGATGGAGGGCATGTGAGGGAGGAGATTGTGGTGGGAAATGCCTGTGGAGGAAAGCCAGGGAGCCACAGAAGCAAGGCAATAAAGCTGGGCCATGGGTTGGGGGTGGAGCCATCACCATAGCCCCTCTCCCCTCACATGCCAGCAATGCAGCTGAACAACAGAGGGGCTGGCCCATCAAATGCCTGACGTACTGAACTACAGAGTAGGACCCCACACAGGGTGCCCCTTTAAGTGCCTGATGTGCTGATCTTCAGAGTATGACCCCAGCCGGGGGAGGGGGGCCCTCTATGTGCCTGACATAGAAGTTATGAACAACCCAAGTACAACCACTGAAATTGAAGCTGTGATAAAAAATATCCCCAAAAACAAAAGCCCAGGATAAGATGGCTTCACAGGAAAATTCTATCAAACATTTAGAGAAGAGATAATGCCTATCCTTCTAAAAATCTTTCAAAAAATTGCAGAGGAAGGAACACTTCCAAACTCATTCTACAAGGCCACCATCACCTTGATACCAAAACCAGACAAAGACAACATAGAAAAAGAAAACTACAGACCAATATCACTGATGAACATAGATGTAAAAATCCTCAACAAAATTTTAGCAAACAGAATGCAGCAACACACCAAAATGCTCATACACATGATCAAGTTGGGTTTATTTCAGGAATGCAAGGATTCTTCAATATACACAAATCAACCAATTTGATACACCATGTTAACAAATTAAAAGATAAAAACCATATGATAATCTCAATAGATAGATAAAAAGCTTTTGACAAAATTCAGCATGCATTTATTATTAAAACTCTTCAAAAAATGGGCATAGAGGAAACCTACCTCAGCATAGTAAAGGCCATATATGATAAGCCTACAGCAAACATTGCTCTCAGTGGTGAAAAACTGAAAGCATTCCCCCTAAGATCAGGAAGAAGATAAGGGTGTTTACTTTCACCATTATTATTCAATATAATTCCGGAAGTCCTAGCTACAGCAATCAGAGGAGAAACAAACAAACAAAAAAAGGAATCTAGATTGGAAAAGAAGAAGTAAAGCTCTCAAATTTTTCAGGAAACATGATACTGCACATAGAAAACCCTAAAGATAGTATTATCTACAGCTAATTCACTGATAGAGCTCATCAGTGAATTTAGCAAAGTTGCAGGATACAAAATCAATACACAGAAATCACTTGCATTTCTGTATACTAACAAGGAAAAATCAGAAAGAGAAATTAAGGAATTAAGTCCATTCATCATTGCAACAAAAAGAATTAAATATCTAGGAATAAACTTACCTAAGGAGACAAAAGAATGGTACACAGAAAATTATAGACACTGATGAAAGAAATCAAAGATGACATAAACAGATGGACAGATATTCCATGTTCCTGGGTAGGAAGAATCAATATTTTGAAAATGACTATACTACTAAATGCAATCTACAGATTCTATGTGATCCCTATCAAATTACCAATGGCATTTTCCACAGAACAGGTCAAAAAAATTTCACAATTCATATGTAAGCACAAAAGACCCCAAATACCCAAAGCAGTTTTGAGAAAGAAGAATGGAGCTGGAGGAATCCACCTTCCTGACTTCAGGTTATACTACAAAGCTACAGTCATCAAGACAGTATGGTTCTGGCACAAAAAAAGAAATATAGACCAATGGAACAAGATAGAAAGCCCAGAAATAAACCTGTGCACCTATGGGCACCTTATTTTTGACAAAGGAGGAAAGAATACACAATAGGGCAAAGACAGTCTCTTCAATAAATGGTGCTGGGAAAACTGAACAGCTACATGTAAAAGAAGGAAATTAGAACACTTCCTCACAAAGTGTTACCACAAAGGTAAACTCAAAATGGATTAAAGACCTAAATGTAAGACCAGAAACTACAAAACTCTTAGAGGAAAACATAGGCAGAACACTCGATGACATAAATCAAAGAAAGATCCTCTATGACCCACCTCCTAGAATAGCAGAAATAAAAACAAAAGTAAACAAGTGGGACCTGATTAAATTTAAAAGCTTTTGCACAGCAAATGAAACTGTAAGCAAAGTGAAAAGACAACCCTCAAAATGGGAGAAAATAATAGCAAATGAAACAACTGACAAAGGATTAATTTCCAAAATATATAAGGAGCTCATACAACTCAATGCCAGAAAAAACAAACAACCCAATGAAAAAGTGGGGAAAAGACCTAAATAGACATTTCTCCAAAGAAGACATACAGATGCCTAACAAACACATGAATAGATGCTCAACATCACTCATTATTCAGTTCAGTTCAGTTACTCAGTCGTGTCTGACTCTTCACGACCCCATGAATCGCAGCACGCCAGGCCTTCCTGTCCATCACCAACTCCTGGAGTTGACTCAAGCTCATGTCCATTGAGTCCGTGATGCCATCCAACCATCTCATCCTTTGTCACTCCCTTCTCCTCCTGCCTTCAATCTTTCCCAGCATCAGAGTCTTTTCATTGAGTCAACTCTTCGCATGAGGTGGCCGAAGTACTGGAGTTTCAACTTCAGCATCATTCCCTCCAAAGAAATCCCAGGGCTGATCTCCTTCAGAATGGACTGGTTGGATCTCCTTGCAGTCCAAGGGACTCTCAAGAGTCTTCTCCAACACCACAGTTCAAAAGCATCAATTCTTCGGCGCTCAGCCTTCTTCACAGTCCAACTCTCACATCCATACATGACCACAGGAAAAACCATAGCCTTGACTAGATGGACCTTTGCTGGCAAAGAAATGTCTCTGCTTTTGAATATGCTATCTAGGTTGGTCATAACTTTTCTTCCAAGAATTAAGCATCTTTTAATTTCATGGCGGCAGTCACCATCTGCAGTGATTTTGGAGCCCAAAAAAATAAAGTCTGACACTGTTTCCACTGTTTCTCCATCTATTTCCCATAAAGTGATGGGACCAGATGCCATGATCTTTGTTTTCTGAATGTTGAGCTTTAAGTCAACTTTTTCACTCTCCACTTTCACCTTCATCAAGAGGCTTTTGAGTTCCTCTTCACTTTCTGCCATAAGGGTGGTGTCATCTGCATATCTGAGGTGATTGATATTTCTCCCGACAATCTTGATTCCAGCTCGTGCTTCTTCCAACCCAGCATTTCTCATGATGTACTCTGCATATAAGTTAAATAAGCAGGGTGACAATATACAGCCTTGACGTACTCCTTTTCCTATTTGGAACCAGTCTGTTGTTCCATGTCCAGTTCTAACTGTTGCTTCCTGACCTGCATACAGATTTCTCAAGAGGCAGGTCAGGTGGTCTGGTATTCCCATCTCTTTCAGAATTTTCCACATAATTACTCATTATTAGCGAAATGCAAAGCAAAACTACAATTAGATATCACCTCACCCTGGTCAGAATGGCCATCATCAAAAAGTCTACAGACAATAAATGCTGGAGAGGGTGTGGAGAAAAGGGAATGCTCTTGCACTGTTGGTGGGAATGTAAATTGATACAGCCACTATGGAAGATGATATGGAGATTTCTTTTAAAAAACTAGGAATAAAACCAGCATATGACCCAGCAATCCCACTCCTAGGCATATACCCTGTGGAAACCAAATTTGAAAAACACATATGTATCCCAATGTTCATTGCAGCACTATTTATAATGGCTAGAACATGAAAGCAACATAGATGTCCATCAACAGGTGAATGGATAAAGAAGGTATGGTACATATACACAATGGAATGTTACTCAGCCATAAAAAGGAACACATTTGAGTCAGTTCTGATGAGATGGATGAGCCTAGAACCTATGGAGTGAAGTGAGTCATAAAGAGAAAAATAAATATCATATTCTAATGCACATATACAGAATCTAGAAAAATGGTACTGAAGAATTTATGTACAGGGCAGCAATGGAGAAATACTGGTCATGGGGTTCTCAAGGCAAGAATACTGAAGTGGTTTGCCATTCCCTTCTCCAGTGGACCACATTCTGTCAGATCTCTCCACAATGACCCGCCCGTCTTGGGTTGCCCCATGGGCATGGCTTAGTTTCATTCAGTTAGACAAGGCTGTGGTCCTAGTGTGATTAGATTGATTAGTTTTCTGTGAGTATGGTTTCAGTGTGTTTGCCCTCTGATGCCCATGGAAAAGAAATGCAAAAAAGCAAAATGGCTGTCTGGGGAGGCCTTACAAATAGCTGTGAAAAGAAGACAAGCGAAAAGCAAAGGAGAAAAGGAGAGATATAAACATCTGAATGCAGAGTTCCAAAGAATAGCAAGAAGAGATAAGAAAGCCTTCTTCAGTGATCAATGCAAAGAAATAGAGGAAAACAACAGAATGGGAAAGACTAGGGATCTCTTCAAGAAAATCAGAGATACCAAAGGAATATTTAATGCAAAGATGGGCTCAATAAAGGACAGAAATGGTAGGGACCTAAAAGAAGCAGAAGATATTAAGAAGAGATGGCAAGAATACACAGAAGAACTGTACAAAAAAGATCTTCACAACCCAGATAATCACAATGGTGTGATCACTGACCTAGAGCCAGACATCCTGGAAAGTGAAGTCAAGCGGGCCTTAGAAAGCATCACTATGAACAAAGCTAGTGGAGGTGATGGAATTCCACTTGAGCTATTCCAAATCCTGAAAGATGATGCTGTGAAAGTGCTGCACTCAATATGCCAACAAATTTGGAAAACTCAGCAGTGGCCACAGGACTGGAAAAGGTCAGTTTTCATTCCAATCCCAAAGAAAGGCAATGCCAGAGAATGCTCAAACTACCGCACAATTGCACTCATCTCACACGCTAGTAAAGTAATACTCAAAATTCTCTAAGCCAGGCTTCAGCAATATGTGAACCGTGAACTTCCTGATGTTCAAGCTGGTTTTAGAAAAGGCAGAGGAACCAGAGTTCAAACTGCCAACATCCACTGGATCGTGGAAAAAGCAAGAAAGTTCCAGAAAAGCATCTATTTGTGCTTTATTGACTATGCCAAAACCTTTGACTGTGTGGATCACAATAAACTGTGGAAAATTCTTCAAGAAATGGGAATACCAGACCACCTGATCTGCCTGTTGAGAAACCTGTATGCAGGTCAGGAAGCAACAGTTAGAACTGGACATGGAACAACAGACTGGTTCCAAATAGGAAAAGGAGTTCGTCAAGGCTGTATATTGTCACCCTGTTTATTTAACTTATATGCAGAGTACATCATGAGAAACGCTGGACTGGAAGAAGCACAAGCTGGAATCAAGATTGCTGGGAGAAATATCAATAGCCTCAGATATGCAGATGACACCACCCTTATGGCAGAAAGTGAACAGGAATTCAAAAGCCTCTTGATGAAAGTGAAAGTGGAGAGTGAAAAAGTTGGCTTAAAGCTCAACATTCAGAAAACGAAGATCATGGCATCCAGTCCCATCACTTAATGGGAAATAGATGGAGAAACAGTGGAAACAGTGTCAGACGTTATTTTTTTGGGCTCCAAAATCACTACAGATGGTGACTGCAGCCATGAAATTAAAAGACGCTTATTTCTTGGAAGAAAAGTTGTGACCAACCTAGATAGCATATTCAAAAGCAGAGACATTACTTTGCCAGCAAAGGTCCGTCTAGTCAAGGCTATGGTTTTTCCTGTGGTCATGTATGGATGTGAGAGTTGGACTGTGAAGAAGGCTGAGCACCGAAGAATTGATGCCTTTGAACTGTGGTGTTGGAGAAGACTCTTGAGAGTCCCTTGGACTGCAAGGAGATCCAACCAGTCCATTCTGAAGGAGATCAGCCCTGGGATTTCTTTGGAGGGAATGATGCTGAAGTTGAAACTCCAGTACTTTGGCCACCTCATGGGGAGAGTTGACTCATTGGAAAAGTCTCTGATGCTGGTAATGATTGGGGGCAAGAGGAGAAGGGGACGACAGAGTATGAGATGGCTGGATGGCATCATTGACTTGATGGATGTGAGTCTCAGTGAACTCCAGGAGTTGGTGATGGACAGAGAGGCCTGGTGTGCTGCGATTCATGGGGTGGCAAAGAGTCGGACATGACTAAGCAACTAATCTGATCTGATCTGATCTGAATGGAGAAATAGACATAGAGAATAGACTTATGGACATAGGGAGAGGTGAGGAGAGGGTGAGATGCATGGAAAGAGTAACATGGAAAATGACATTACCATATGTAAAATAAATAGCCAATGGGAATTTGCTGTTGTCTCAGGAAACACAAACAGGGGCTCTGTATCAACCTAGAGGGGTGGGGTGGGCAGGGAGATGGGAGGAAGGTTCAATGGGAGGGGGCATACGTATACCTATGGCTGATTCACTTTGAGGTTTGACAGAAAACAACATAATTCTGTAAAGCAATTATCTCTCAGTAAAAAAAAAAGTTTAAAATAATGAATCAGCATAGCTTTAGCATTTTAAAAAGCCATTAAAAAAAAAAAAGAGAGAGAGAGAGAGAGTCAGGAGCCCAGAAAGGGGAGTTCTCAAGCAGTATGATGATAGTTAAACCCAACAACAAGAAGAAAGACTCCCTATTCTTTCCTGGCAATATCTCAGCTAAGAAGAGATTGTCACAACTCAGCCAATAAATACCATAGATATTTTGCTTACTATAGACTTCTCAACTTCCTTTTTGCTCTTTGTAATATAAAGAGTTCTCCTCTCCAGTTTTGCTGATGACTCATGTATTGCTCACCTAGGTTGCAGACCCTGAATTGGAACTCTGCTAACATCAAATGAACCTATTTTTGATAGAAAAATGACTGTCAGTTTCTCTGTTTCAGGTCAGCATTTTGGCAACTTGCACAGGCATCCAGAGAAGACCCTTCATGATTCTGAGGCATGTGAACAAACAGATGAGCAATGTTTCCTGACAAACCTGGGCTTTGAGGGCAAATCTCTCTCCTGGATCCCTGCTTCCATCCTGTTTGCAGTTTTAAAGTCCTTTAGGTTTTATTCAGGATCTATTTTAAGGACCCTTCCTTTCTGGTTCAGGCTTTTTTCTGTATGTGAGTACTTCTTTGACATTTTAGCCTGATTTTGAAAATAGGCTGTTTTAGCTGCAGCTGGCTAGGCTTTGGCCCATTCATTTTGGAGCAGGGGCTGTTTTTGTTTTTTTTTTTTTGTTTTTTTTTTTTTTTTATTGGAACTGTGCTAAGCAGCTTTTGGCCTTGCTTCCCCAGGATCAGACTGTTCCCTTAAAACTGGCTGGTATTAGGCCTATAGGTTATTTAGCTGTTAAAGCTATTTCAGCTTTTTAGCCTGTTTGAAAATTATTTTCTTATTCTAGGGAAAAACCCCTGAGAAATAGGATCTCAGTTATCTAAATGTTTTATGGGCATCCCATGCCCCCACTCCTGCAGAAACCCTGTCCAATTTTATGTTTGAAAACCACACTCTATCCTCATGCACATTTTTAATGAAATGCAGAGATCTAACCAAAGGTAATTCAGAATATCAATGGACATTATGGGGAACTTTTGAAATCCCCAAACATACTTTGCTTAAAATAGAATCAAAGAACCATAGCTCTACAATTTCCCAAACTGAATGAAATGCCTACTTTGATTGGTATTTTGAGGCTCCCAAATGTTATCAGAAGTCTAAAATTGTGTCATTGTCAAATAAGATTTTAAGATTAACTCATGCAAACAAAAATCAAACAAAGATCAAATAACTTGCAAAGCCTAATGCTCTTCTTCCTTGGCTTCTTTGTCTCAGACTCTCTCAGGCTCCATCTTGTCTGTCTCCATGGGCTCCTCACATTTAGGCCCCATTTTCCTCCCTCCCTTTTATACTTCCAATACCTCCTCTGTACCCTCAGTTCCTCCATAATGATTCTCTCCCTGAACTTCCCTTTTCCCCTGAAGCTCTCTCCACCCCATCGTCCTCTGAAATTTTCAGAATCTCTCCCTTTAAAATTCAGACATCTGAAGATCTAAACACTAAACTCTTAATTTCTTATATTCCCTGGACTAATTCTTATATTCCTTGGACAGCAAGGCGATCCAACCAGTCCATCCTAATGGAAATCAGTCCTGAATATTCATTGGAAGGGCTGATGCTGAAGCTGAAGCTCCAATACTTCAGCCACCTGATGCGAAGAACTGACTCAATGGAAAAAACCCTGATGCTGGGAAAGATTGAAGGCAGGAGGAGAAGGGAATCACAAAGGATGAGATGGTTGGATGGCATCACGGACTCAATGGACATGAGCTTGAGTCAACTCCAGGAGCTGGTGATGGACAGGGAGGCCTGGCGTGCTGCAGTCCATGGGGTTGCTAAAAGTTGGACACGACTGAGAGACTGAACTGAACTGAAAGCTGAACTGTGAGCTATTGTCAAGGATTTTTCCAAAGTAACCAAAGATTCTCACAGATTTGCTATGAATTTAATACAGTCATTCAAATTTACCAACCTGGTTTCTCTGACTTATGTCAGCTAGCTCATGTGTGTGTGTGTGTGTGTGTGTGTGTGTGTGTGTGTAAGTTGCTCAGTCATGTCCAACTCTTTGCGAACCCATGGACTGTATGTAGCCCACTAGCCCATTCAGCCCACCAGAATTCCTCTGCCCATGGAATTCTCCAGGCAAGAATACTGGAGTGGGTTGCCATTCCCTTCTCCAGAGGATCTTCCCAACCCAGAGATCAGACCCAGGTCTCCTGCCTTGCAGGTGGATTCTTTACCATCTGAGCCACCAGCGAAGCTCAGCTAGATAATACACTTGTCAGTAAAGGCCAGTCCCGGCATTGAATGAAAATGCTAATTGGGGAAATCCTAAAGGTTTCTACAGCAAAAACTGGGAGACTAGCCTACTTATTATATGAACAGGCTTGGAAAATCACTAGGCTACTTCATTGGACTGTTCTAATTCCTAGGGCTGTTCCAAAGCTGTGAGATGGGAACTAAATTTTGACTTACACACAAAAATCTGATAAATGGTTTACGACCATTACAATTGACTTCTGATTATTTTTAGAGGAAATTCTGGTCTTTTATTCAGATGTTTATTCCACCCAGGTAGCTTTTAACACTGTGTTTATTTATGGGCTGAACCAGGACTTTTCCCTTCTAGTGAGAAAGAACCAGGATGAAATGAAAAACTTCCAGATTTAGTTAATCTATCAAACCAGCTTTCTCGTACTGTAAATGAATCACCTCCAAGGAAGACTACCAAGATTCTTAACCTTCAAACCAGAATTGAAGGCCCTAAATGAAACCCAAACCCTCCTAGTTTCCGCTTTTATTGCAACAAGCCAGGACATGGACAGAATATTATAGATTTAAATGTTTCAGCTGCTCTCAGACCTCCAGCCAGCCTTTCTAATGATCTTTCAATTATCAATGATGGGGCTCTGAGAAACCACAAGGGATCTTCCCAATTCTCCCTCGTAATTAGTTTAGAAAAACATTTCTCCGGATTGAGGAAAAATCTCTTCCAGTTCTAATTGACACCAGAGCCACACTCCTGGTGCTCTACCCTATTACTATAAAACAATCTCTGTCCTGGCTTATAAAAACAGCTCAGATTCTAAGGATGTCTAATGAACTGCAAGGGGTTTCTGTTTCCAAAACTATTTCCTCTCGTTGAGGCCCTTTGAGTGATACATATCCTTTTCTCCTACGTTCTTTTGGTGGCATTTATTAGGCAGAAACTTAGAGACTCATTAAAAGGGGGGAAATAATTGCAGAATTGTACAGTAGTTATCAAAGCAGCCAACCAGGTTTTCTTAAATGGCCTTTGATATCTTTTATTTGCTCCATCTGTGGTAGTATTAGACCTGATTCTGGAAACACTGGTCATTTGTCCCTGTTGACAGTTATACCATAGGTCTTGTGTGCAAAATCTCCAACTGACAAGGGTAAAATTCACGGAGCACCTCCCATCAAGATTCAAATAGATCTCACAAAACTTCTGCCTAGAATTAATCAATACCTTATAAGTAAATAAGTCTATCAAGGCATAAAGCCAGTAGCAGACGATTATAAGGGCCAAGGCCTCATTCTCCTCTGTACCAGTCCTGTAATACTGTAATATTGTACTTCACTGGTGAGAAAGCCTAAAGGCTGAGGGTGGAGTTTTGTACAGGACCGCTGAGCAATAAACAACATTGTTATCCCTCTTCACACTCTTGTTTCTAATCCTCATCCATTATTACATCCATTCCCCACTAGAAGCAAATTCTTTACTGTGATGTATTTGTGCAGCTCATTCTTTAATATTGCAATTGATAAAGCTCATCAATGGATTTTTGTCTTCACTTGGGAAGAAAAACAATTCACCTGGACAGTAGTGACTCAGGGTTTTACTGAGAGTTCTTATTTCATACAAATCCTGAGGATTGATCTGGATGATATAGGCTCTACTTTCTCACAGTATGTGAATGATTTGCTTCTTTGTGCTCCTTCTCTAGCCTCTTTACAGGAAGATAGCATCTATTTGATAAAGCATGAAAGCTTTACACTGAAGCTTTTAAAGCTACATGAGGTTACCAAAAACAAAACAAAACAAAATAAACCTTGCAGTTTGTCCAAACCCAGGCTCAATATTTAGGGTGTCTGATACCTGAACAGGGTTTAAATTAGATCCCGACAGGCTTTATGGTAGAGGATGATATGGATAGATTGTATCACTGACCCAATGGACATGAATCTGAACTCCAGGAGATAGTGAAAGACAAGGAAGCCTGGCATGCTGCAAGTCCATGGGGTCACAAAGAGTCAGACACAACTTAGCGACTCAACAACAACAACTTCACTGTGTTCTAAGTTTTCCAAAATCTAAGTGCCGACTGTAAGGTTTCCTAGGGATAGTTGGTTATTGTAGAAATTGAATTCCACATTTCTATGGGCAAAGCCCTGTATGCTTTATTAAGGACCAACAACCCTGACCCAATTTTATAGGTGGACCTGGACAATAGCATTTGAAACCTAAAAATATTTAAATGAGGAAAAGTAAAAATAAATAAATAAACATGTCTCAAATAGAGTCAGGCGACCATAACTGAGAGCTCTCAAGTCATAGGATGATAGCAGAGCCCAACAGGAAGAAGAAAAAACACTTCCTCTTCTTTCCTGGCAAGAGCCAATGACAGACTGTCATAACTCAACCAATGAAAAAATCATGGACTCTTCATTTCCCAATAATCCTTTGAACTTTATTTTCCTACTATGAGAGGTCTCCTTTCCATTTTTTTGCTAGGGAATCACACATGATTTGCCATGGTTGAAGACTCCAAATTGAAATTCTTTGCTGATCCCAGATGAACCCATTTTTGCTGGAGATGTAACTGACAGTCTATTTGCTTTAGGTCACACAGCTCACACACTAGCCTTTGGTTCTTAAAGTATGAAGCAGATGGACAACGGCAGCACCAACAACACTTGGGACTTAAAAAATTCAAGTGTTCAGGTCCCTTACTAAACAACTGAATCATAATCTCTAGTGATGGGACTCAGAAATCTGTGTTTTAACAGCAACATCTTGAGATGAATTTGAGAATCTCTGTCCAAACTATACTCCAACCAAGGTCAAGTGTTTCAACTCACTAGTACTGTCAACAGTTACTAGTTTATTCACTCACTCTTAAAACTTCTCTTTCTCAAAGAAAAATTAGATGTTTCGGTTGCTCCTTTAAAAGGAATGATTCAGCCATTGTGATTATTGTCATGTCAACTGTGTATCTGAAGGGTCTTGATATAGAATTTTTCAGTTTATCTCAGGCTTGACAATAATACATACTCTGAGGATAACAGCTTCTAACAGAAAAAAAAAATTTTCCATATTACATATTATTATACTTCATATGACAGCTAAAATATAAAGTATAATTCAAACATATTACATTTCATAAATGCACTGTTTCATATATCTAGATAACACTTCCACAGCAATGACCTATATACATATAGCATATTTAATATACATGTCCTCTGATATTCTGTCAGGAAATAACTATGCAAAATTGATAGATTATATAGCTAATATATTCAGAACTTAATCAAAATTGAATTTTACTATTAATAGTTATGAAACAAAAAATCTTATAGATGGAATTATCAAATTTGAAATAAATACCATTCATAAGGATCATTAAACTAATTCATAGAGAATCTAACTTAGGAAATTTATTCTGGATGTAAAAATAACACGAAGTTTTGCAGATTTACAACAGAGAATGATATGACATTTATATTATAGTCATCAAGTTGAATATAATTTTCAGAGCTTCAGGTTCCAATATTTATGAAGAAAGCTAGGTAATTTATTCAGACTTTTTAAAATTAACATGTGTACAAAAGCCTAGAGACTTTATCAAACTTGTCTGGTGGCATCTATACTTCACAGACATGAAATTAATCCCACACACTTGACTGGTAAGACTCTTTTGATTTATGATAAGTCATGAAAACATGAAGTTGAACTCACAATGAATACAGTGAGATAGTGTTACAACATTGATCAGTCAATTATATACATGTTTTACAAAAGTATTGCTTTTTACTCCTTTCATCTTCCTTACGACATTAAAGCAAGAAAATATAAATAAAGTGTGAACTTTGGTTAATAAAAATAATAATATATAGATACTGATTTAATAATTGTGAAAATGCATCATACTGATGCAAGATGTTAATATTATATTAGGAAAACTAGTGTGGGGTGTGTTGAAATTCTTTTGAATATCTTTTCAGTTGTTTATATTCCTAAAACTGTTCTAAGACAGAAATCTATTTTAAGTGGAGCTGCATTATGATATATTTTATTTGGGGTGAAATGCTAAAGTGAAATACTAAGTCCTGAGTATAAATACAAGTTTCTCTTCCTTTTTACAAAACCGTTACTTTGGGAACTATAAGGCAGTTCTTTTAACTTGCTTACCCTATGGTTATTTCACAGATGTGTTGTAGTGCAGTTATTTTGATGAGACAATCTATTAAAAACCAAGTTTAAAGTATTCAAGTATATAATTTTATTTAATTTAGCTTTGTGGCATTGTTTTTTTCTTTTTTACATCTTATTATAAAGAATAAAAAGTTAAGAACAGAGGTGATAAAGATCACAAAACATTGTATCAAATGCCAATACACCAAGAAAATAGCATGTTCTAATAGTTTGTGATCCACTATTGTATGTTCATTATTTTTGCTCACTGATAAATTAATTTTAATTTTATACAACTCCTAAAGTGATTCAGTCCTTAGGTGTACTGCTTCTAGCACCAATAAGTTAGTTTGGGAACAGGAAATTTATTTTTATTTGAAAGGGAATAAAATATATTTGAAAACACAGATGTGCTAAGTAGATATTAAGGGCTAAAAGAGCCATATATGTGTGTGTTTTAATTTAGTCTCCACAGTCTTCTCATTTGTTCAATGTAGCACGTCAAACAACACATGAATTATATACATAGATTCCTAAAATGTTACTTTGTTGTCAAAACTTTGAAATCAACAAATTTCTAAAACTGCAGTTCTCTCATACATTTGCACTGTTTTTTCTCTCTGAGGGAAGTCTTATTTCATTGTTTTAGGGATTTGAAATGCTGAGCTGAAACTCCAGTGTAATGAAAAGAAGGTAATCATACACGAAAGTTTATAGCTGTTGGCACTGTGTTCCATTATAAACATCCTGCAAATCTCTCATGCTGAATTTATGAGTGCTTTCTCACAGTAGCATGAAACTATTGAAAACTAACCAGCTGCTAGTAAGTTGTAAAGGAAAGAAAAAGGATTAGGGGTCATGATTCCTAGATTTAATTCCAAATTTTGTAATCTTAGTTAGTCAAACTGTCTAGATATGAGAAACCTCATATGTAAAATAAAGGGGCAGGATAAAGCAATCTTTAGGCTTCCCAGGTGGTTGGCACTAGTGGTAAAGAACCCACCTGCCAATGCAGGAGACACAAGAGATGTGATTTCAATCGCTGGGTTAGGAAGACACCGTGGAGTAGGAAATGGCAACATGCTCCAATATCCTTGCCTGGAAAATTCCAGGACAGAGGAGCCTGGTGGGCTACTCTCCATGGGATCGCAACAAGTTGGACATGACTGAGCAGTTGAATACACACACACACACACACACACACACACACACAGCAATACCTAAATTTAAAAATATATATATAATTTTTAACTTCAAAAGCATTGCATGAAAACAAGCTAACATCAGGAACAAAAGACAGCCTATGAATTTCTAAAACAAATATAGACTTCATAATTTAGATCACATGATAAATAAAGGAAGTACAACCCATGTTTAATTCTCAGGGTCTTACCTTATGGCTTTAGAAGAACTTATCTAATTACAAACAAGATAGCATCTGTTACATAGATTTGAAAATATGTTGTGTATGATCATCACTGATTCTAAGTAAAACAGACTTTCAATGGAAAATATCTCAAAGAAAGAGTAAATGAAATGATTCTGAAAGTGGTAGCCAGCTTCCAAGATGGTTCCTAGTGGCATTCACCTTATGGCATTCACCTCCTTATGTAGCCCTCTCTCACATTATATAGAGCTGTGTAACCAACACTACATTACAAAAGTGTCAGTGCATGACCTCTGGTGCTAAATCATAAAACACATATGGCCTTTGGCTTGCTTTCGCTCATGGATCACCTACACTGTGGCAAAAGCCACATCTGATGACACTCAGGCAATTGCAGTTGCCTCCTTGATTACTTTATATCTACAAAGTGGAGTAACTGAAACCATTATCAGAGTAACGTAAGCCTAACTTATTTGATTTTTTCAAAATGAAAATTGCTGGCAATAAAAATTTTTATTTTGAACTTTCACTCCTTTCACATTCTCTCTACTGACAATGAATCATTTAATAAATCAATCATTTGTGGCTGCTATCTCAATACATTCAATGACATCATCTTTGTCTCAGTCCTCAGTTTACACTATTTCTCACCAGGATTTGATCATGGTGGGCACAAGGACATATTCCCTCTGTCTCATGACTGAATCCTGAGCAACAAGCATAGTATCAGACATATAAACTTACACTTAAAAAATACTCATTAGTTCTTTGGCCCATTTTTTTGGGGGGGTCATTTATTTTTCTGAATTGAGCTGCAGGAGTTGCTTGTATATTTTTGAGATTAGTTGTTTGTCAGTTGCTTCATTTGCTATTATTTTCTCCCATTCTGAAGGCTGTCTTTTCATCTTGCTTATAGTTTCCTTTGTTGTGCAGAAGCTTTTAAGTTTAATTAGGTCTCATTTGTTTATTTTTGCTTTTATTTCCAATATTCTGGGAGGTGGGTCACAGAGGATCCTGCTGTGATGTATGTCGGAGAGTGTTTTGCCGATGTTCTCCTCTAGGAGTTTTATAGTCATTTCTCCAAAGAAGACATACAGATGGCTAACAAACACATGAAAAGATGCTCAACATCACTCATTATCAGAGAAATGCAAATCAAAACCACTATGAGGTACCATTTCACGCCAGTCAGAATGGCTGCGATCCAAAAGTCTACAAGCAATAAATGCTGGAGAGGGTGTGGAGAAAAGGGAATCCTCTTACACTGTTGGTGGGAATGCAAACTAGTACAGCCACTATGGAGAACAGTGTGGAGAGTCCTTAAAAAACTGGAAATAGAACTCCCTTATGATCCAGCAATCCCACTGCTGGGCATACACACTGAGGAAACCAGAAGGGAAAGAGACATGTGTACCCCAATGTTCATCGCAGCACTGTTTTTAATAGCCAGGACATGGAAGCAACCTAGATGTCCATCAGCAGATGAATGGCTAAGAAAGCGGTGGTACATATACACAATGGAGTATTACTCAGCCATTAAAAAGAATACATTTGAATCAGTTCTAATGAGGTGGATGAAACTGGAACCTATTATATAGAGTGAAGTAAGCCAGAAAGAAAAACACCAGTATAGTATACTAACGCATATATACGGAATTTAGAAAGATGGTAACAATAACCCTGTATGTGAGACAGCAAAAGAGACACTGATGTATAGAATAGTCTTTTGGACTCTGTGGGAGAGGGAGAGGGTGGGATGATTTGGGAGAATGGCATTGAAACATGTATAATATATGAAACGAGTTGCCAGTCCAGGTTCGATGCACGATACTGGATGCTTGGGGCTGGTGCACTGGGACGACCCAGAGGGATGGTACAGGGAGGGAGGAGGGAGGAGGGTTCAGGATGGGGAACACGTGTATACCTGTGGCGGATTCATGTTTATATATGGCAAAACCAATGCAATATTGTAAAGTTAAAAAATAAAATAAAGAAAAAGAAATACTCATTAAACAGTTACTGATTAAAAGGCAAAATTTTCATGTCATTAAACAGAAGAAAAAAATTAAAAGAGAACCCTCAGAATATTTTCTCCAGCTGTTTCTGACCCCAAAGAAAGAAAGAAAGAAAAGTTTTAAGAATAAATTGGAGCATATTTTATGAACAGAGGTGCTTTATTTGAGTATAAATCATTAGCTGCTGATATCTAAGCGTGTTGCTGTGGCTCTACTACCAACAGGAAAAACAGGGATACCCTGGTTTTCTAACACCTGTGTATAACTCAGTTGTAATTGCTCTGTAGAGAAAGGAGGCCAGCTGAGGAAGAAAATTGGTGGTGACTCTGTAACTTATATGTTATAGGAAAGTCTTTGTTAAGTTTACACCTTAGCTACAAATTAGTTCAAAAAGAGTTCAAAGTGTATAGACTGAAGTCACTGCAGTATCTCCTAGTTGTTTCTTTTTCTTAACTTCGCCTGTTTTGGTTTTTCCAGATACTTTATTGTTTCCTTATGTGTGATTTAAAATGAAATCATGTTTTGGGTAATTAAAAAAAATCCTTATATCCCTACTGTAATATTTAATCCACTTTATTTATAACCATCTTACCTAAAGGTCTTTATAGCTGTGAACTCACAAGGGTCTGTGTGAACACAGTTACGACAATTTTAGATAGAAATGCTACAGTACAGTCCTAGCTATGGAAGTACAAACCTATAATTTCCGCTTTGTTGAGACAACCATGAAAATAACTTTGCATAAAATAAAATCCAATAATGTTGCTCACCCACCCAGTAATATCAGAAAATAAGTCTTTTTGTATAAAAGCACATAGCCAGAAAAGTAACTTTAAAGGAAAAACCTACAGATTTTACCTCCCCATATATGGAATAATTCAGTTCTTACCTACTACATCTTTCTCTCCTGTGATTCTCCTTTATTACTCACATAAATACTTCAATTTTGGTCTCCAAATGTATGCATGAGGGTTTTCCCCTACACCAAGCAATTCTCTGCTAGGCCTGCTAAAGAAGTGTGAAAGCGTTAGTTGCTCAGTCGTGTCTGACTCTTTTTGCGACCCCATGGACTATAGCCCGCCAGGCTCTTCAGACCGTGGAATTCTCCAGGTAAAAATATTGGAGTGGGTAACCATTACCTTCTGAAGGGGATCTTCCGAGCCCTGGATCTTCCCCACCTGGGTCTCCTGTGTTGCAGGCAGATTTTTTACTGTGTGAACCACCAGGAAAGCCCATACTAGCTGGGTGTCCTGCAACTAATCTTAACCCTAACAGTATCATTCGAGTTAGTGCCAGATCCCAGATGATTAAGGACTCAGTCCCCTAAGACTGTCTCCCATCTCCCCCACATTTTGGACACCAATAGGAAGCCAGGGTATCACTTGTGCTTCTGATTAGGCTAGAAAACAGAGGTTCCAATGATTTAACTCCTTGGGTTTGATTAATTTGTTAGAGTGGCTCAGAAAACCCAGGGAAACATTTATGTATACTAGTTTATTAAGATGGGAATGGCACCCCACTCCAGTACTCTTGCCTGGAAAATCCCATGGATGGAGGAGCCTGGAAGGCTGCAGTCCATGGGGTTGCTGAGAGTCGGACACAACTGAGCGACTTAACTTTCACTTTTTACTTTCATGCATTGGAGAAGGAAATGGCAACCCACTCCAGTGTTCTTGCTTGGAGAATCCCAGGGACAGGGAGCCTGGTGGGCTGCCGTCTATGGGGTCGCACAGAGTCGGACACGACTGAAGTGACTTAGCAGTAGCAGCAGCAGTAGCAGTTTATTAAGAATATGATTAAGGATATGGATGAACATCCAGAAGGAAGAGATGTGTAGAGTATGGTATGTGGGAAGGGGTACAGAGCTTCCATGCCCTCTCAGGGTACTCCACTCTTCCAGCACCTCCACATGTTCACCAACCTGCTGCTGCTGCTGCTAAGTCGCTTCAGTTGTGTCCGACTCTGTGCTACCCCATAGACAGCAGCCCACCAGGCTCCCCCGTCCCTGGGATTCTCCAGGCAAGAACACTGGAGTGGGTTGCCATTTCCTTCTCCAATGCATGAAAGTGTAAAATGAAAGTGAAGTTGCTCAGTCATGTCCAACTCTTCACGACCCCATGGACTGAAGCCCACCAGGCTCCCCCGTCCATGGGATTTTCCAGGCAAGAGTATTGGAGTGGGGTGCCTTCGTCTTCTCTGTCACCAACCTGAAAGCTCTCCAAATCCCGTACTATTGGAATTTCATATAGGTTTCCACACATCAGTTCAGTTCAGTCACTCAGTTGTGCCTGACTCTTTGCGACCCTATGGACTGCAGCATGCCAGGTTTCCCTGTCCCTCACCAACTCCCAGAACTTACTCAAACTTATGTCCATCGAGTTGGTGATGTCATCCAACCATCTCATCTTCTGTCATCCCCTTCTCCTCCAACCTTCAATCTTTTCCAGAATCAGGGTCTTTTCAAATGAGTCAGTTCTTTGCAACAGGTGGCCAGAGTATTGGAGTTTCAGCTTCAGCATCAGTAGTGATGCTGAATTTTCAGGACTGATTTCCTTTAGGATGGACTGGTTGGATCTCTTTGCAATCCAAGAGACTCTCCAGAGTCTTCTCCAACACCACAGTTCAAAAGCATCAATTCTTCAGTGCTCAGCTTTCTTTATAGTCCAACTCTCACATCCATACATGACTATTGGAAAAATCATAGCTTTGACTAGATGGACCTTTGATGGCAAAGTAATGTTTCTGCTTTTTAATATGCTGTCTAGTTTTGTCATAGCTTTTCTTCCAAGGAGCAGGCATCTTTTAATCTCATGGCTGCAGTCACCATCTGCAGTGCTTTCTGAGCCCCCCAAAATAAAGTCTGTCACTGTTTCCACTGTTTCTCCATCTATTTGCCATGAAGAGATGGGACTGGATGCTATGATCTTAGTGTTTTGAATGTTGAGTTTTAAACCAGCTTTTTCACTCTCCTCTTTCACTTTCATCAAGAGGCTCTTTAGTTCCTCTTCACGTTGTGCCATTAAGGTGGTGTCATCTGTATATCTGAGGTGATTGATATTTCTCCTGGCAATCTTGAGTCCAGCTTGTGGTTTATCCAGCCTGGCATTTCTCATGACGTACTCTGCATATAAGTTAAATAAGCAGGGTGACAATATACAGACTTGATGTACTCTCTTCTCAATTTGGAACCAGTTTGTTGTCCCATGTCCAGTTATAACTGTTGCTTCTTGATATGGAATCCCCACATAGGCATGATTATTCTTAGTTCTATTTCCAGCCCCTCTCCCTGCTCTGAAAGATGAGTGATGGGGCTGAAAACTCAGTTTCTAATCATGGTTTGGTCTTTCTGATCACCAGCCCCACCCAGGAGCCCAGCAAAAGTCACCTCACCAGGAAATAAATGTTCCTAGTACTCCCATTATTTAGGCATGTGTAAAGGTTTTAGGATCTTGTTTTAGAGATGGAGTCAAACAAATATTAGAATAATAGGTGGTCCTAGTTCTTATCACTTAGGAAATTATAAGGGTTTTAGGAGCTCTGTGCCAGGAAGCAGGGCAGAGATCACTACACATAGGGCTTCCCTGGTGATTCAGATTGTAAAGAGTCAGCCTTCAATGCAGGAGACCTGGGTTTGATCCCTAGGACAGGAAGATCCCCTGAAGAAGGAAATAGCAATCCATTCCAGTATTCTTGCCTGGAGAATCTCATGGACAGAGAACCCTTGCTGGCTACAGTCCATTGGGTCGCGAAGAGTCAGACAGGACTGAATGATTAACACTTCCAATTTTTGCCACTTTAAATAAAATAATTCTAAAAATCTTTCAATGAATGATGATATAATAAAGTTCTGACTTTATTTCTTATAATTTAATAAGATTTTTAAATAGATATTTCTTAAATAGGTATATTGTGCTTATACTGAAGTCTAATAACCCTGAAGGAATATATACAAAACAACTCAGGCTTCTGTGGATTTTGTTTTTTTGACTTTTACTTTGTAATTAGTTCCATCTACACCATCATTTATCCTCTAATAAGCCTGTTCTCACAGCTCCCATTTTTCTTCCCCTTTCTGAGTACTGTGTATCATTTCTGTTGTTAGTCCTTACTTCTGTAAATGTTACCAAAGATAACAATATAATCAAGTACTAGAAGAAAAATGTACTTTGTGCCAAAACAGATTTTACAGGTGCATTAGCTACTTCAACTGATTTAAATTGTTTTCTTTTATTTCAGAGTCTAAAACTAGCTTAGAAAGTTATGTTTCTTTGTTTGTTTGTTTTTAACTCCTCAGAGCTAGGTGAGTAAGGAATAACAAATCTGATATAGCCCAACACGATTGATCCATCCATTTAATAATATATGTGGAAAACATATTATTAATATGTGTCAAGTGCCAGTAAGGCACTTGAATATATGAAGAATCCATACAGGAAAAGGACTTGTCTGAAGATAGAAAATAAATTATTTGAAGAAACATATAAGACATAAAGAAGATAAAGAGTTCAAAATGTATGTGTGTTCTGTTTTAACCATCGTAGTCAGGGAAGATCCACTTGAGACATGCAAGTTGCCTTGTTTTCTTCTGAAAATAGAAACATTATCTACTGATAATAAAAGACAAATGATTTTTTTTTCATATAACGAATGTAAAGTATACATCTAGAGCCTGACAATGTCACTGCCCCATACAGGCTTAGGCTTTCTTCCTAGAAGATAATCTAAATCATAAAGTATAGCACTGTTTTTAGCAACCATAAGAAGGAAAGACTGCCAGTTACTTATCCCATTTCCTTCCCCCTTCCCCCTATTCTCCTTGGTACAGAGGCCTGATTTTATTGTAGGTGACAATGTGCTCAGCTAAAATGCTGCCTTCTCTGGCTTCCTTTGAAGATAATGGTGACCTCTGAGATGAAAGATCTAAGTGAAAGTCATTGAATGGGGCACCTGGCAGAAATCTTTCTATTTGTCCTTTTTTCTTCCTCTTACTACTGTCTAGAATGTGTTCTTGATGTCTAAGCTTCAATAGTCACCTTTTCAACTTGAACACAGAGGCAATGTTAAGTAGGGAGAAACATTACAAAAAAAAAAAAAAAGAAATTTTAGTGGAATTTCCATGCAATCTCTGGATTATCTACCTCTAACTTCCTTTCCCCTGAAAAATAAAATCTTAAATTACTTGAGCTACTATAATAAGGTATCAATTAGTAGGAGTTTAACTGAATTTCTAGTTCATATTCCACATATATATTTATACATAAAAATCATAGTCTCTTTTTTTCCCCATGAGTTTAGATATATGTAAATGGAATTATACCATAAACAATATCGTTTGCTTACTCCATATTATATTGAGATTCATTTAGTTCCTAATTTCCACCATTGTGTAAGATTCTTTTGAGCATATAAACAATAATTTATTTGTCTCCTTTGTAGTTGATGGAGATTTGGGTTGTGTCCAGATTTACTTTTATTACAAATAATGTTGCTAGAAGTAATCTTGAATATATCTACTGGGTGACTTATAAAATATCTTTTGTAGTGTATACTGTTACTGAAATTCTTAGATCATTGTATGAAAGTGAAAGTGTTAGTCACTCAGTGGTGTCTGACTCTTTGAGACCCCATGGACGTGAGCCCGCCAGGCTCCTCTGTGCATGTAATTCTCCAGGCAAGAATACTGGAGTGGGTTGTCATTCCCTTCTCCAGGGGATCTTCCTGACCCAGGGACTGAACCTGGGTCTCGTGCATTGCAGGTGGATTCTTTACTAATTGAACCACCAAGGAAGCCCAGATCATTGTATATGTGCATTTAAAATTACATTTAGTAAAGAAAAATTGTTTTTACATACCTATATTTATGTAAACTATGGGTAGCAGGGAAAGAAGATCACTTTTTCATTAACATATAGTAATATTTTATTTTTATATTTTTGCCAGCCTAGTGGGTATGAACATTTATTTATCTTGTTATTTTGTATGTCTCAATTTCTATGAGATAGAGTATTTATCATATGTTTTTGCAATATTGTGTTCTATGAAAATGACATCATCTTTCTTCTTCCCATGAACTCACTTTTACTACTTTACAGTAATTATTTTGTATTTAAAATGAATTTTATATCAGTTAAGAATTATAAATAAACCTCTGTGGAATAATACTATTTTCATTATCATGTAGTTGAATATATCAATCTTTATACTTTGTGACTTTATGTCTTGTTTAGAAATGATCCTGTAACTGCAAAAAAGCAGTGCTAAGTCTATAATCAATCAGAAATTAAATATATGTAAAGTGTCAAGAAGAGATCACATTTCTATCTGTAAGTACAAGAGTAATCAATTTTCCCAATTATCTCTCACTCTAACTTCCCAATGATCTGAAATGCATCTATTTCATTAATTAGGATTTCAGAGAATTTTGGTCATTTTTTCTGGAAATTTATTATTTACTTAATTTTTTATCCCTACACAATAGCATATTATTTTAAATACTATAGTTTCATAATTAACATAAAGAATTGTGGCGAATTTCTCTTTTTTGTGCCCTCCAAAATATCTTTGCTTTTCTTGATGGTTGGGTCTTCAAATAAGTTATACAATCAAGTTGTCAAATTTCATGAAAATCTTACTTATGAGATTGGAATTGTGATAAATCTACAGATGGATTGGGGAAACACTAACAATTTTACGTTAGTATATTTCCATTTATAAATATAGTAGGTAACTTCATTTATTTCAGTTCAGTCAGTTCAGTTCAGTCACTCAGTCATGTCTGACTCTTCGCAACCCCATGAATCGCAGCACGCCAGGCCTCCCTGTCCATCACCAACTCCCAGAGTTCACTCAAACTCAAATCAATCGAGTCAGTGATGCCATCCAGCCATCTCATCCTCTGTCGTCCTCTTCTCCTCATGCCCCCAATCCCTCCCAGCATCAGAGTCTTTTCCAATGAGTCGATTCTTCGACTGGAAGAAGCACAAGCTGGAATCAAGATTGCCAGGAGAAATATCAATAACCTCAGATATGCAGATGAATCACTCTTATGGCAGAAAGTGAAGAAGAACTAATGAGACTCTTGATGAAAGTGAAAGATGAAAGTGAAAAAGTTGCCTTAAAGCTCAACATTCAGAAAATGAAGATCATGGCATCTGGTCCCATCACTTCATGGGAAATAGATGGGAAACAATGGAAACACTGGCTGACTTTATTTTTGGGGGCTCCAAAATCACTGCAGATGGTGATTGCAGCCATGAAATTAAACGATGCTTACTCCTCAGAAGAAAAGTTACGACCAACCTAGACAGCATATTAAAAAGCAGAGACACTACTTTGCCAACAAAAGTCCATCTAGACAAGGCTTTGGTTTTTCCAGTATTCATGTATGGATGTGAGAGTTGGACTATAAAGAAAGCTTAGTGCAGAATTATTGATGGTTTTGAACTGTGGTGTTGGAGAAGCCTCTTCAGAGTCCATTGGACTGCAAGGAGATCCAAACAGTCCATCCTAAAGGAGATCAGTCCTGGGTGTTATTTGGAAGGACTGATGTTGAAGCTGAAATGCCATTACTTTGGCCATCTGATGCGAAGAGCTGACTCATTTAAAAGACCCTGATGCTGGGAAATATTGAGGGCAGGAGGAGAAGGGGATGACAGAGGATGATGGTTGGATGGCATCACTGACTCAATGGACATGAGTTTGTGTAAACTCTGGGAGTTGGTGATGGACAGGGAGGCCTGGCATGCTGAATGAAGTTCATGGGGTCACAACGAGTCGAACACGACTGAGCGACTTAACTGAACTGAAGAGACTATCCATTATAATGTAAAAATCTGTTATTTTTATAAATAATAAAATAAATTTATTAATACTTTAATTTTTAAGTGACTGACAATGGACTATACCATTATCATTTCCAGGAAACATATTTAAGTTTTAATGGTAATCTTTTAAGACTTTGCATGAGTGTGTACTCAGACGAGTCTCTGCCAGGATTCCCTGTCCATGGGATTTTGCAGGCAAAAATACTGGAGTAGGTTGCCATTTCTTTCTCCAAAGGATCTTCTTGACGCAGAGATCTAACCAGTGCAGGAGGATTCTTTACTGCTGAGACACTGGGGAAGCCCTTGAGTTTAGGGCTGGCATTTAACGCTAAGTCAGTGGGAAATTATCTGGGAATTGCAAAATCCTGGCAGCCCTCAAATAGTAACCTGTAGCAAGGTGTCTGCTGTACATTTCAGCAAATTCCTACATAGTCAACAAATTTGCTGATAAAATCTATAACTTTTTATTTAAAACATGTAAAACATAAAAGTGTTAGTTTGCTTCATGATTTTAGGACCTGTTTTCACCATGCTGAATATAAGTAGGTAATAAGGGAACTGTGAATGTTACTCATGGAAGCCTGTTATTGCTTATTTTGGCTTAAAGTTACATGTGATTCTGTTTGTGCTTAGTTGCTCAGTCATGTCTAACTCTTTGAGACCCCAGAGGCTATAAGCTTCCAGGCTCCTCTATGCATGGGATTGCCCAGGCAAGAATACTGGAGTGGGTTTCCATTACCCACTCCAGGGGATTTCCCATTCCAAAGATCTCCTGCATTGGCAGGTGGATTCTTTGCCACTGTGCCACCAGATACAAGTATAAAACATAGCTGTGGGCTTTATTTACTGCACAAACTATACTTTCTTACAGAAAGAAGGTTTATTTTCCTGATTGACATTTTAGTCATGATTCTATATCCTATTTGATGGAAATAAGAGGAGATGGAGGGGACTAAATTAAATAGGAAACAGAGATATTGTCATCATTAAAAGTTCAAATTAGAAGCTCACACCATCTGGGTTAGAAAGCTGGTTTCACAATACTGTGCAGCAAATTACAATGCCTTATTCTGCCTGATTTCCTGATCTGCAAATCTGATTTCCTGATATGCACATCTGTATACTCATAGAGTCAACCTCTTAGATGCTACTGTGTGACTATTCAACTTGAAAACATTTTTTAAATGTTAACATATGTTATTCAAGTTATTGTTTTTTTTTCTGCTCTTGTTACTTTAATTATGATTATTACTTCCATTGTTATTACTACTTTCACTAATACCAGAAGGATTATGTATAAATCTGCATATATTTAAAGGATAGCAAGGTGATGAGCTACATACTAAAATTATTAGAGGGTAAAATGTGTAAAATCAATTTCATGTATACACATAGATTTTTCCTGGTTTTTCTTTTTTCTTAGTAGTTAAGAGCTCATGCTTTCAAGTCAGACTATCTGTATTCCAGTTCCAGCTATTCCCCTTAAGAAATATATTCTAACTTTATTGTGGAAATTTTATTGCAAACTTCATATTAGTCTTTCTTCAATTCATCAGATCAGATCAGATCAGATCAGTCGCTCAGTCGTGTCCGACTCTTTGCAACCCCGTGAATCGCAGCACGCCAGGCCTCCCTGTCCATCACCAACTCCCGGAGTTCATTCAGACTCATGTCCATCGAGTCAGTTCATACTTGTCATTTATATTGCTGAAGCACGTGAGGACAGATACATAAAATCAATATAAAACCTTCATCAATAAGAAGTGATAGTAAATAGGCTAATGCAAATGATGAATTCCTAACTTATGTTGAGTAAACTATTTATTATCATAGCTGAGAGTTAGTAGTATAAACCAGTAATGAGAATTTCTGAACTGTGGTTTCTGGAACTAACATTATGCATTATAATTCTGCAAATAAACTAACAGAAAGTTTGCTAGCAGCCATCATCAATTTTATATATATATATATATTTTTTTAAGAGTTCAGGCAAGTGATCACAATGGAAAGTAACCATTTCAAATAATATATTGCCAAGCACAACATTCTTTTCTCTTTTAAGTATGTCATATGAAAAATATAATGCTTGAAAGTTTTTTATTGTGTTTTATAATGCTAATCTTCATAGAAATGAACAATGCCTGCCATATAAAGCTGTGTGTGTGTTTTTTTTTAATATCAACAATAATATGGCATTGGATATCTTAGATTTCCTTTCTGAGGAATCAATCTAAAGAAAGTATTTAAATTAAAAAAGATAACTTTAATGCTACAGAATGTTTTTGCTGTTTAAAAATACAAAGGATTCAAATTATGAGGCATAAATCAACTCTCAATAATCCCAACTCTTAGAAATAACCTATTCAAAGCTTTTCCACAATTTTGATGTGTCAACATAAGATATTATTTTCAGAAAAAAATTACTGAAGATTAATGCTATTAAGTTACTTGAGAGGTAATATTTCATGTATTTAAACATTATTAATGAGTTTATATGGATTAATTTTTCACTAAAGGTCAATAACAATGACAAAAAGCCCTCAATTTTTAGGTAAAGGAAAACAGGCATAGGTCAAGCAGAATGCTGAAGTAAACAATTTTTCACTATTTGCAACATGTTAACTGTAAACATTCCCCAGTATATCTAGCTTATTCAAAGCTAAACTTTATTTATTTATTTTTTTAAAGCTAAACTTTAAATAACTCAAAAGGTATGCTGCTGCTGCTGCTGCTAAGTCGCGTCAGTCGTGTCCGACTCTGTGCGACCCCATAGATGGCAGCCCACCAGGCTTCCCCGTCCCTGGGATTCTCCAGGCAAGAACACTGGAGTGGGTTGCCATTTCCTTCTCCAATGCATGAAAGTGAAAAGTGAAAGTGAAGTCACTCAGTTGTGTCCAACTCTTAGCGACCCCATGCACTGCAGCCTACGAGGCTCCTCCGTTCATGGGATTTTCCAGGCAAAAGTACTGGAGTGGGGTGCCAGGTTATAAAGAATGAAATTAGAATGCTTCCTAAGAGCATATACAAAGGTAAACTCAAAATGGATTAAAGACCTAAATGTAAGACCAGAAATTATAAAATTCTTAGAGGAAAACATAGGCAGAACATTCTATGATATAAAGCAAGGCAAGATCCTCTATGATCCACCTCCTAGAGTAATGAAATAGAAACAAAAATAAACAAGTGTAACCTAATAAAACTTAAAAGTTTTACACAGCAAATGAAATTATAAACAAGGTGAAAAAAAAAAGAATGGGAGAAAATAATAACAAATGAAACAACTTAAAAAGGATTAATTTCCAAATTATACAAGCAGTTCCTGCAACTCACTACCAGAAAAACAAACACCACAATCAAAAAGTAGGCAGAAGACCTAAACAGACATTTCTCCAAAGACAAGCAAATGGCTTATAAACACATGAAAAGATGCTCAGCACTACTCACTGTTAGAGAAATGCAAACCAAAACTAAAATATCGCCTCACACCAAACAGAGTGGCCATTATCAAAAACTCTACATACAACAAATGCTGGAGAGGGTGTGGAGGAAAGGGTACCCTCTTGCACTATTGTAATGTAAGCTGATACAGCAACCATGGAAGACAGTACGGAGATTCCTTAAAAACTAGAAATAAAACTATTTTTGTGTGTGCTGTTGCTTAGTCATGTCCAACTCTTTGTGATCCTATGGACTGCAGCCCTCCAGGTTCCTCTGTCCAGAAATTTTCTAGGCAAGAATAAGCTGTGTGTTGCCATGCCCTCCTCCAGGGGATCTTCTTGACCAAGAGGCATGTATCCTAAGAAAGCCATAATTGAAAAAGACACATGTACCACAGTGTTCATTGCAGCTCTATTTATAATAGCTAGGACATTGGAAGCAACATAGATGTCCATCAACAGGTGAATGGATAAAGAAGGCATGTTACATATATACAATGGAATATTACTCAACCATATAAAGGAATGCATTTGAGTCAGTTCTAATGAGGTAGATGAAGCTAGAGCCTATTATACAGAGTGAAGTAAGTCAGAAAGAGGAAAACAAATATTGCATATTAACACATATATATGGAATCTAGAAAGATGGTACTGATGAATCTATTTGCAGGGCAGCAATTTAGATGCAGACATAGAGTAAAGACTTATGGACACAGGCTGGAGGCAGAAAGGAGAGAGTGAGACGAAAGGGGATAGTGGCATTGAAACATATACACTGCCATATGTAAAATAGATAGCCCTGTATGAATCAGGGAGCTCAAACCCGGGCTCTGTGACAACCTAGAGGGGTGGAAGGTGGGAGGAAGGTTCAAGAGAGAGGGGACATATGTATACCTAGGCTGATTCATGTTTGGTTTCTGATGTTTGACAGAAACCAACATATTTTAAAGCAGTTATTGTTCAATTAAAAACAAACAGATTTAAAAAAATTAAAAATTAAATAAAAAGGAAGAGCCACCTTCCACCTAAATAATATCTTAACAGTATATCACTGGAAAATCCACAGAACATGTAATATGAAGTCTTTCACATTTTTATAGCTAAGATAAAGTATCATATGTTTGATGCCAAGTCAATTAGGTAAATTAGTAACATATCCATAACCCCAACTAGAAAGAGGTAGCTAAAGACAGAATGCCATTTTCTAGGAGGACTCTTAGTTATGTGTAAAGAATCACTACTCTGCCTTAAACCGTTCTAGCATTTTAAATTAATGACCTAAATAAAGATATATTTGAAATGTTATTAAAAGCTGTTAATAATGAGAATTGATGACAAAATCAGGATAACATTTAGATTTGCATAATGGGGAACATTTATAAGATTTAATATAATAGCAATATATATAAATGCTTGAATAGTCATTCTCAAATATAACTGCAAAAGTTTCAAGGGAGACCAATCTAAAAGTAATCCATTTTGAAAATGTTTAATAATATATCATATCGTTCTATATTTATTGTGTTCCTATTATGTACTACTGGAAAAGGAAACAGCAACCCACTCCAGTACTCTTGCCTGGAAAATCCCATGGATGGGGGAGCCTGGCGGGCTGCAGTCCATGGGGTTGCAAAGAGTCGGACACAACTGAACAACTTTACTTCTTTATTATGTACTAAATAGTCATAAAACAGTAGCCTAATACGGTTACCAGAACAGAAACTGTGGATTAGTTCATAGTCAAATTATCCATAATTATAGATGGGATGACCTATGCCAAATAGATTTTTTAAAGTTCTCTAAGACATTGAGAGATTATCTCAAGTGTTATATAAATTAAAGACATCTAAAATAAGATGCCATTCTTAAATTTAAAGATATTACAAGGGTATTGACTAAGAGAATTCAGGTATTTGAACACTGTTACATGAAGCATCATTAAAAAAATTCCAAGCAGTTAGTCTGAAGTAATACAGATCTGAACTATGGAAACTCTATCCAAAACTGTAATTTTTATCAGTAAGAGAAGGTGTATAGAAATGTTCTTAAGAAGATAATCATCAACATAAAGACTTTAATAAATGGTGAGAAATTATTGGTTTCATGAAAAAAAAAACTGGATTTATTTTTTCCTTAAAAGTTGAATTGGCTTCAATATGAAAATAAAGAAGAAACATTTTGCTTTGTTTTGTTTACTGCTAATGAAATATAATCAATGTCAGGTTTTAATTGGTTCAAGATTCTAATCAGAAAATAGTGAATATGTTAAACACAGATGGGTTGTTGATTTTAAAACAAACAATAGGGTACATTAAAATTAAAAATAAAAAAAAGGTGAGTTAAGGCCAACATTGGTCTTCTTCTTTCAGAAGTATATGCTGATTACCTTAAAAGTCCCTTTTCCTGAGAGGAACAAAAATGCTGGATTACTATCCATTTTTATTTTAACTTCAAAAGGTCTGTTGGTTGGTTATATCCCCCTGAAAATTTTTGATAACCCACCAATGGGTTTTTCCTTGCTAGTATCTAAAACAATTTCTAGCAAAATATTTGTCATACTGAATTGTAACTCTGTGCTTATTCATCCCTCTAGATTGAGTTGATTCAAGGCAGAGACCATAATTCATTATTAATTCCACTGTGTTTACAATGGTAGCATATTGTAAATATTTGATAAATTATTTTTAATAAGAAATACACTCTATCCTTTTATAATTTTTCTTTTAGCATCACTAAACACTGTTGCCTACACTAAAACCATGCAAGTTTTTTTTTTTAACATTTTTAAATGAATGTGTTAAGTTATTTTAAAAGACAAATTATCAGTTGGAGCTCTTTTAGTCTTATGGCATTGTAAATTAATTCTCAGGGGCATAAAAATAGGCATCAAAATGATTTCTTTTAAAAATAACTAAGTTGTACCAGATATCCAATTTGGCCTTATTCTATAGAGTATTTTAATGCCATGTTCAATGGATTTTCATTTACACTTGTTTATTTTTGGCTATGCTCAGATGGTAAAGAATCTGCCTGCAATGCAGGAGACCTGGGTTCGATTCCTGGGTCAGGAAGAACCTCTGGAGAAGAGAACAGCAATCCACTCCAATACTCTTGCCTGGAGAATCCCATGGATAGAGGAGCCTGACGGGCTACAATTCATGGGGTCGCAAAGAGTCAGACACAACTGAGTGACTAACCCACCAACAAAGATGTTAATCAGAGGGTTAAAGTTACATTTAGTATGTAAATCATGAGGATTATCAATTTCAGAACAAAAAAAAGTTGATAATATGGAATAGAAGACCCCACCGATAATATATGATACTCTATCAGAAATAAGTAAAAAATCTAATAATCACTCACATTATTCTCAATCATGGATCAAATATTTTAATATCATATATCACTATGAAAGACTATACACTTATTTTTAAATAAATGGTTTCATTTCAGTCTATTATTAACCATTCCAGTACAAAGGCTACTTAATAATAACAGAAATTTTGGACTCAAATAGGAATTTAGGAAAATAGAGTCAATGATGATTAACTGATAGTTAATTAATATTTAAATATAAGTATAGATTAAATACATTTTCAGTAGGATAAAATAGGGAATATGAAACACTAACGTTCAAAAGCAAGTTTATTTATTTACCAATGAAGTCAGTAGCAGTTCAAGATTTGTGGGCTATATTTTGTCCTTAAAGTTTATAAGAATTCAAGTAAAATGATATAATTTTAACTGAAAATAAATTAAAATGTATTTGTATGCATATAAAAGCAGGAGAAACCAAATGAACTTTTTATATACATATTAGAATAAAATAATCATAATTAATATTTTATATCCACTCCAGTACTCTTGCTTGGAAAATCCCATGGACGGAGGAGCCTGTTAGGCTGCAGTCCATGGGGTCGCTGAGGGTCGGACACGACTGAGCGACTTCACTTTCACTTTTCACTTTCATGCATTGGAGAAGGAAATGGCAACCCACTCCAGTGTTCTTGCCTGGAGAATCCCAGGGACGGGGGAGCCTGGTGGGCTGCCGTCTATGGGGTCACACAGAGTCAGACACGACTGAAGTGACTTAGCATACCATAGCATACCATCATAGATATTGTCTCTCTTCTCTTTTAAACAACAGAAATATATTATGTGGCAAAAATAGTTGATTTTGATTTACGGTTTTATGATTTAAATTACAACATACACTTAAAATGTAATTAAAATTATTTCCATTTCCCTGGAAATATTAAATTGAGATAAATTAATTTCTTGAGGCATTGCCAAGAATAATTCCTTTGCATCCATAGTCAGCATATTCACCTCATTTGCATATGAACAAGAAAATTAGGATAATTTATAACATTTGAATTTTAAAATTATCTTCAAAGTAATAAGTTTAAAATCAATAAAACATAAAATTGATTTAAGAAAAAAATAAATGTATACCCTTGCCATACACTAGAGTTCCCAACCAGTGAAAGATCCCAAAATCAATTACATTGGCCTCCTCCCTCTGAGCAAGGACTGAAATATGCTTTGCTTTGTGTGAACATTGTGTCTGGCTTAACCTAAACTTTTCCCTATCACCAAGTAAACCAGGCTGCCACCATTAGAGGATTAGAGAAGCTGACTACCATATACAGATGCCACTGTAGACAGTGATCAGGGGTCACATTTCAAAGGTCAGGATATGCAAGTCTGGGCAAAAAGAACATGGCATTGTATGAAGGTTCCATCTGTCCTATAAGCCACAATCAGCAGGGTTAATAGAAAGGAAAATTGGAAAGTTAAAGCAGCAGATCAAGTTATTAAAGGATAAAACCACTTTGCTGGATGGACTAAAGTACTGTCAAGGATTTAATATATTTGAATGATCAACCAGTAGGGCCTCCTGCCCCATATAAGAGACTGGGTTACCCTACTGAGGTACTCAATAACATAAACACTGACTCTCACCATGGATCAATGTGCTATGCTGCTGAGAACATCAAACTTCATCATGCCTGGAAAAGAAACTGTCTATTTGAATATGCAATGATATATACTGCCAGGATGGGTGAGTTACGTTGCACTCCTGCGTGAGGGGAACCTACTCAATCTCTGTTGTCCTGCAGCAAACTGGACCTGTTGAAAGACACTCTATCTGAAATGGAACATATATCATTGAAAGAAAGGAGAAAAGGGAGTACTTGTTTGGCATATCCTGCCCAATCCATCTCCTTATACCTGACAGTGGTATCTCCTCTGAGCAACATGCATGAAGTACAGCTCAGTTCGGTTCAGTCGCTCAGTCATGTCCGACTCTTTGTGATTCCATGGACTGCAGCACACCAGGCCTCCCTGTCCATCACCAACTCCCAGAGTTTAATCTAACTCATGTCCATTGAGTCGGTGATGCCATCCAACCATCTCATCCTCTGTTGCCCACTTCTCCTCCTGCATTCAATCTTTCCCACTATCAGGGTCTTTTCAAATGAGTCAGTGCTTTTCATCAGGTGGCCAAAGTAATGGTGTTTCAGCTTCAACATCAGTCCTTGCAATGAACATTCAGGACTGATTTCCTTTAGGATAGACTGATTGGATTTCCTTGCTGTCCAAGGGACTCTCAAGAGTCTTCTCCAACACCACAATTCAAAAGCATCAATTCTTCAGCGCTCAGATTTCTTTATAGTTCAACTCTCACATCCATACATGACTACTGGAAAAACCATAGCTATGGCTAGATGGACCTTTGTTGGCAAAGTAATGTCTCTGCTTTTTAATATGCTGTCTAGGTTGGTCAAAACTTTTCTTCCAAGGAGCAAGCATCTTGCACAAGCATGATGTACAGGACTAGATCAAGTTCCTAAAGCTGCCAATCTTCTACTCTTCAAGGCCAGGTGGGCATGTTCTGTTTTCCATTGATATGATTTGGCCACCATCTTTGTTCCCTCCACTGGCCTGGAGAATATTAAATAGAAAGTCCAGGAGGAAGGGTGAGGGGAATGATAGTTAAGGAGTTTGGGATGGACATGTAAACACTGCTATAAAATGGATCACCAATGAGGACATGGAACTCTGCTCAATGTTATGTGTCTGGATGGGAGTGAACTTAGTAAGAAGAATGGATACATGTATATATATATGGCTGAATTCCTTCACTGTTCACCTTCAACTATCATATCATTGTTTGTTAATCACCTATATTCCAATACAAAATAAAAAGTTATAAAAAAAAAAGTAAGCCCTAACTAAGTTCACTCAGCAAGCCTTAGATGATAGCTAGCAATGCCTGTCCTTACCAAACACTGAAATATCTCTAATGAGAAAAGATGTTTTCCAAAGTAGGATGGCCTTGGAAATTATTGCTGCTTTGCAAGAAGGCACTTGTGCCATTATTAAAACAAGATATTCTGTGTTCATATTTGATGAGTCTGCTAATGCGTCATCTTTATTAAATCGTATGAAAGCACAGATAAACACCCTCAAGGATACAATCCAGTATAAAAACTTAACAAATTAGTGGTTCTGATATGGGTCTCTTGGTAGAAAAAGTTGTCACTTATTTGAAAATCATTATCTTTATCTGTGCTTTGTCTTGCATGTGCCTCTATTACTACTATGGTATCTGCCTCCAGTGCAAACAGATAATCACCAGCCAAGCCACCTCTGTCCAAGTGAAACCCTTTGCTGACTTCTCAGGGCACACTGGGGAAGAGAAGGTGGTATAAGATTCTAAGAACTGATCATGAAGGGCGGAATGTTGTGGAGGGGGTCAGGAATTGAGAGGACATGATTGCTGGTTTACCCACAAGCTGAATCCTGGTGATCAAATGCTCCTCACTCCCACCCCTGACCTTGGAATGATATTCTGCCCATCATTCCCACATTAGGAACTGTTTCAAGGACACATCCTTGAGAGAGTAAGATGTTGAGACCATCTGGATAGCATACATGACTCAAGCCAGTTAAGATATCCACCTAAAGTTTTAAGATTTGACAGGTGAGTGCAGAGATCTACTCAAGACAAACCTCATAAGTAAGTTCCCTTGCTTATTAAAGCAGAGAATATAAGAGTGATAATCAGGGGCTGAGGGCTGGGAGATACGGAGATTTGTGGTTCAATGGGTATAAAGTTTTGATTAGGCAAATGAATACATTCTAGAGACTGCTGCACAATATGGTGTCCATAGTTAACAATACAGCTTTGTACACTTCAACAATGCTTCAGCATTCATAGTAAACATTCTTATAACACACACACACACACACACACACAGACACAAATGAAGGGACACAAGAAAACTCTGGGAGACTCTGGATATGTCTACTACCTTGATTGTGGTAATGGCATTCGAGGTGTTTGCATATGGCTATGTTCACCAAATTGTATACACTAAATATGTTCTGTTCTTTGTATGTCCATTATGCTTCAATAAATCTGTTTTAAAAATTAAACACCAAGTTGATGAATTATAAGTTTGGGCTTTTAAAATTGGTTACTTTCCCATGATAAGATTTAATAATTTCTACAGTTTCAAATTTTTTTTTTTACCAGAACTGCTAAATCTCCCCCACTCATTTATAAGATGCTACTACATTAAAAGCGATGTATAGCCCAGGTTCGATGCACGATGCTGGGTCCAGGTTCGATGCAAGATGCTGGATGCTTGGGGCTGGTGCACTGGGATGACCCGGAGGGATGGTGTGGGGAGGGGGGAGGGAGGAGGGTTCAGGATGGGGAACACATGTGTGCCTCTGGCGGATTCATTTTGATATTTGGCAAAACTAATACAGTTTTGTAAAGTGTAAAAATGGAATAAAATTTAAAAAAAAAAAGCGATGTATAATAAAGCATCTACCTCTTCTCAGCCAAATTTGAAAAACGTTTTCCTTTAATTATTGACGTGATTTACTGATTGAAGACTGATGATAACTGACTATATTTTAACTGAATAACTTGTAAGTTTATTTCTCCATTTTATATATACTGTATGGTAAAGGAATAGATCTTTAAGATACCAGAACTTGTGACTCCTAGGCTAGAGTCGGTCCTATTATACCATGCTGTCTCTTACTACAAGCCAAAGCAATAAAATTTGAAAAAGACTTTAAATTATAGACATCAGAAATGAGATATTACTATAAATAATATACAAAATCTATAATATGAAGGGTTTTTGTGGCATGTATTTAAAATTTTCAATATATTAGTTTCCAGACTAATGCATTAGGATCAAATAGGACAGTATTTACCTATGAGATGCCCAATACTGAATAAAGCAAAAAACTGATGTAAGCCAATAGAATTGTGGCAAATGCTCAAAGAATTAAAAATTAAAAAAAAAAATTTGTTCCTCTTGAATCTTTCTCAGCTTGTGGCATTTTAGCTTATGGTCTCAAGATTTCTATTTCAATTCCAGTCATTGCAAAAATGAAGATTTCCACTTAGTAAATTTTGCTTAACTCAAGGTAACTTTGTATGCGAAAATAATGCAGAATACTTGTCTAAACATTCTAATATAGTATATGAAAGATAATTTTCAGGAATCTGTATTTTAGCAAGCACCTCTAGATAACATTTATTATTATAATACCAAAGTTTGGGAAAACATTTTGAATGCTTTCCTCAAGGGCATCACTGATCACTGCAAGTTATACTTCTTGTTGTCCCCTTCATTGTCTGAGGCAATAAAATATTTCTAGTAACTCAGTAGAAACAATAAAAATTTTGCAAAATGAAACAAAGTTTAAATAACTAAACAGTAGCTACTTTTCATAAATTATGACCTGAAATTAGGTGAGATGTACTTGCTTAGTTTTCCTACTCTTAACATATATTTTAACATGAATTATATTTAGTCAAAACTTTTGTCCCTTTGTAATTCCTACATGTTGAGAGAAACACAAATTGGAGAAAAATGTAAAATATATTTTTAAAGTTTAGAATAAATTGTGTATAGATTACATCTGCTGGCTGATTTTTTTGTTTGTTTGTTTGGAATTAGCAAGATTTTGTGAAGAAATTCTTATGAATAATACTACACTACTTATAAAAGGAGGGTTTTTTTTTTTTTTTGGTTCAAGAACAAATATATAACAAGGATAAAAGGATAAAAATCACCCAGAATTTCAAAGAATTGCTATGAACTCCATAATGGCCAATTTTATTAATGTATACCCTTTGAAACTAATTGTATATTAAGTCTTGATAATATAGAACGATGGCCTGAAATAACTTTGCATAGAGAGAATATATTGACTAATATGTTTTTCTCAAAAAAGAAGGAATGTCTTTTAAGATAACAAAGGGTTTGAGCAACTTTGATGTGGAAGCTATTTATTTTATTCATACCAAATTTATTTTGATTAAATATAATTTGTCAAAAGAAAATGCTATTACACTTGTTAGTAGATCAGAGTAGTAACAAGGAAAAAATGATTAATGTAATTGAATCAATGCTTGTTGAGAGAAAGTAGGAATTATTTAATATTGTGAGATAAAATCTTATTGGACTAAATCAAAGTTTTTCTCAATATGGCTATTGTTTCAGTAGCAGTTTTGCTTTGAGCTTTTTACTTGGAACTTTGCTTTCTTTAAATTATTATGATACTAGATTTAAGTATGGATAAACTGTTTTGAATTTTGTGTCCACTCACAGTTTTCATAGCATACGTTATAAAAAAACTATTACATTTTTATTGATGCTTTCTTTTTTTTTTTTTGGCTGTGCCGTGAATCCATGCCCCGTGCAGTGGAAAAGTAGAGTCCTAACCATTGGACTTTCAGGGAATTTCATTTTTAGATGAGGATAAAATAAAATAGACACTGATGAATAAAATTCAGAAAACAAAGATCATGGTATCCGGTTCCATCAACTTCATGGCAAATAGTTGGAGAAACAGTGGAAATAGTGGCAGACTTTTTTGGAGGGGGGCTCCAAAATCACTGCAGATGGTGACTGCAGCCATGAAATAAAAAGACGCTTACTCCTTGGAAAAAAGCTGTGACCAAACTAGACAGCATATTCAAAAGCAGAGACATTGCTTTGCCAACAAAGGTCTGTCTAGTCAAGGCTATGGTTTTTCCAGTGGTCATGTATGGATTTGAGAGTTGGACTACAAGGAAAGCTGAGCACTGAAGACTTTATGTTTTTGAATTGTGGTGTTGGAGAAGACTCTTGAAGTCCCTTCGACTGCAAAGAGATCCAACCAATCCATCCTAAATGAAATCAGTCCTGAATGTTCATTGGAAGGACTGATGTTGAAGCTGAAACTCCAATACTTTGGCCACCTGATGCAAAAAGCTGACTCATTTGAAAAGACCCTGATGCTGGGAATGATTGAAGGCAGGAGAAGAAGGAGACGGCAGAGGATGAGATGGTTGGATGGCATCAGCGACTCTATGGACATAAGTTTGAGTAAGCTCCAGGAATTGGTAATGGACAGGGAGGCCTGGCGTGCTGCAGCCCATGGGGTCACAGAGAGTCGGACATGACTGAGCAACTGAACTGAATTGAATAGTTTACGTTATACAATTTTAATATATATTAAATTTTAGAATTCTAAAATATACACATACTAATGAACTTTTGTTCTTAATTTGATGAGATTAAAAAATGAAAGTGTCTATTACATTTTTTTCTTTTTTGTTTACAATATTATATACAAACTAAACCGAGAATGAAAAATATGTGTGTGTATGTGTGTGTGTATCCACAATAGTTGGAACATCTGTCTTAAGTATTCCTCACTGATATCCAGCATTAAACATATTGCCTAGCAGGCAGCAAGGACTCTTATTCTAAAATTTTTTGGAATCTATGTCATAAACATGAAAAACTTCAATATATACTGTGGTCTCAATATATATAAGACTCAAATGTAAATAGATTTCCGTCTCTATTTATTCAGGCTTCCAGGTGGTGCTAGTGGTAAAGAATCTGCTTGCCAGTGCAGGAGATGCAGGAGACGTGGGTTTGATCCCAGGGTTGGGAAGATACCCTGGAGAGGAGCATGGCAACCCACTCCAGTATTTTTGCCTGGACAATACTGTGGACAGAAGAGCCTGTCAGGCTGTAGTCCACAGAGTCAAAAAGAGTCAGATACAACTGAAGCAACTTTGTGTGCACCCCGTTTAGTCAATAATTTGTGTTTTTAAATTTTTCTCTCTCTTTAATAGTAAAGAGAGCACTATTAACACTATTATTCTAAACTCCTTGGGGTATAAAACGAACTGCTGTATTGGAAAAGCAGGGTATCTTAATACTGAGAAGAAAGCCAACTCTCCCTAAAAGTGCTTCAAATCACACCATTTGATAACTTTGATTAACTGTTCAATGATTCAAACTAGGTTATGTCTGTACGCATGCATGTTCAGTCATCTCAGACTCTGTGATCCCATGGACTAGCCCGCCAAGCTCTCTGTCCATGGAATTCTAAGCAAGAATACTGGAGCAGGCTGCCATTTCCTATTCCAGGGAGTCTTCTTGACATAGGAATCAAACCTGCATCTCTTGTGTCTCCTGCATTGGTAGGTGGATTCTTTACAACTGTGCCACCTGGGAAGCTCTAGCTTGTGTTTACAGATTTATTTTATACAATTACTAATTTGGACAATTTCAAAATAGCCATACTTTCAATTTCCATTATAAATTATATTCCTTGTACTTTTTGTGCTAGACCTGTCTTCTACTGCTAGAAATTTGATGTCTTCTACTGCTGGAAATTATAACCACAGAGTACTAATAAAAAGTGGATCTCAATCATTTACTGAGATTTACTTGTTTTTGCAGTCAGCAAAAATACCAGGAGCTAACTGTGGCTCAGATCATGAACTCCTTATTGCAAAATTCAGACCTAAATTGAAGGAAGAAGGGAAAACCACTAGACCATTCAGGTATGACCTAAATCAATCTGTTACAATTATACAGTGGAAATGACAAATAGATTCAAGAGATTAGATCTGATAGACAGATGCCTGAAAAATGATGGATGGAGGTTCATGACATTGTACAGGAGGCAGGGGTCAAGACCATCCCCAAGAATAAGAAATCTAAAAGGCAAAATGTCTGAGGAGGCCTTACAAATAGCTGTGAAAAGAAGAGAAGCAAAAGGCAAAGGAGAAAAGGAAAGATATACCTATTTGAATGCAGAGTTCCAAAGAATAGCAAGGAGAGATAAGAAAGCCTTCCTCAGTGATCAATGCAAAGAAATAGAGGAAAAAAATAGAATGGGAAAGACTAGCGATCACTTCAAGGAAAGTAGAGATACCAAAGGAACATTTCCTGCAAAGATGGGCACAATAAACGGCAGAAATGAAAAGGACCTAACAGAAATGAATTGAGTGAAGTTGCTCAGTCATGTCCGACTCTTTGTGACCCCGTGGACTGCAGCCCACCATGCTCCCTCTGTCCATGGGATTTTCCAGGCAAGAGTACTGGAGTAGGTTGCTATTTCCTTCTCCAGAGGATCTTCTCAACCCAGGGACTGAACCCAGGTCTTCCGCATTGTAAGCAAGACACTTTACCATCTGAACCACCAGGGAAGTCCAGACCTAACAGAAGCAGAAGATATAAAGAAGAGATGACAAGAATACAGAGAAGAATTATAGGAAAAAGATCTTCATGACTCAGATAATCATGATGGTATGATCACTCACCTAAAGCCTGACATCCTGGAATATGAAGTCAAGTGGGCCTTAGGAAGCATCACTACGAACAAAGCTAGTGGAGGTGATGGAATTCCAGTTGAGCTATTTCAAATACTAAAAGGTGATGCTGTGAAACTGTTCTACTCAATATGCCAGCAAATTTGGAAAACTCAGCAGTGGCCACAGAACTGGAAAAAGTAAGTTTTCATTCCAATCCCAAAGAAAGGCATTGCCAAAGAATTTTCAAACTATGGCATGAATGCAGTCATCTCACACACTAGCAAAGTAATGCTCAAAATTCTCCAAGCCAGGCTTCAGCAATACGTGAACTGTGAACTTCCAGACGTTCAAACTGGATTTACAAAAGGCCAGAGATCAAATTGCCAACAGGCAAAAAGCAAGACAGTTCCAGAAAAACATCTACTTACGCTTTTTTGACTATGCCAAAGCTTTTGACTGTGTGGATCACAACAAACTGTGGAAAATCCTTCAGGAGAAGAGAATACCAGACCACCTGACCTGCCTCCTGAGAAATCTGTGTGCCGGTCAGATGGAACAGTTAGAACTGGACATGGGAAAAAAAAAATAATAACTGGACATGGAACAACAGACTGGTTCCAAATCAGGAAAGGAGTATGTCAAGGCTGTATATGATCACCCTGATTATTTAACATATATGCAGAGTACATTATGAGAAATGCTGGACTGGATGAAACACAAGCTGAAATCAAGATTTCCAGGAGAAATATCAATGACCTCAGATATGCAGATGACACCATTCTTAAGGCAGAAAGTAAAGAACTAAAGAGACTCTTGATGAAAGGGAAAGAGGAGAGTGAAAAAGTTGGCTTAAAACTCAACATTCAGAAAACTAAGATCATGGCATCTGGTCCATCACTTCATGGCAAATAGATGGGGAAACAATGGAAACAGTGACAGACTTCATTTTCGGGGGCTCCAAAATCACTGCAGATGGTGACTACAACCATGAAATTAAAAGACACTTGCTCCTTGGAAGAAAAGTTATGACCAAACTAAACAACATATTAAGAAGCAGAGACATTACTTTGCCAACAAAGGTCAGTCTAGTAAAAGCTATGGTTTTTCTAGTAGTCATGTATGGATGTGAGAGTTGGACTGATTCATTTTGATGTTTGGCAAAGCTAATACAATTATGTAAAGTTTAAAAATAAAATAAAATTAATTAAGAAAAAAAAAGAAAGCTGAGCGCTGAAGAATTGATGTTTTTGAACTGTGATGTTGGAGAAGACTCTTGAGAGTCCCTTGGGCTGCAAGTAGATCTAACCAGTCCATCCTAAAGGAGATCAGTCTTAAATATTCATTGGAAGGGCTGATGTTGAAGCTGACTTATTTGAAAAGACCCTGATGCTGGGAAAGATTGAAGGTGGGAGGAGAAGGATGAGATGGTTGGATCACATCACTGACTCAATGGACATAAGTTTGAGTAAACTCTAGGAGCTGGTGATGGACAGGGGAGCCTGGCGTGCTGCAGTCCATGGGGTCACAAAAAGTTGGACATGACTGAGCCACTGAACTGAACTGAACATTTTACTGAACCCAATCACTGGTGGCCTAGAGGAATTGAAGGGTTTTAATTCCAATCTTATAAAATAAACATATCTGAGCTGGGATTAAATCCTCACTTATTTCAAATATTAAAATTTATTCTGTAAGGGACTATCGATTCAAGTCTTGAAAGAAAAAACATGTGCATAGTTGAAAAAATTGTGACTAATGATGCATATGATAGAGCCATATTTTGTGATTTTTTTAACACCTGTATTCAATATTTACCTGAATTACAACTATGTGCTCACTGATTTAGCTATAAATATAGTGAAAATGTACACTCAAAGAATGACTTTAACAAATAAACTGGGATTAATAACATTTTTAGCAACTTTTTGGTAAGAATTCACAAGGTATACAGTCATCCCTCTGTATCCAAGAGGAATTGGTTCAGGAATCCCTTGTGGATGCCAAATTTTTCAGATGCTTGAATACCTTGTATAAAATGGCACAGTATTTGCATATAACCTCAACACATCCTCCTGTATACTTAAATTGTGTCTAGATTACTTATAATAACTTATACAATGTAAATTCTATGCATGTGTTTGCTGGCATGTAGCAAGTTCAAGTTTTGCTTTTTGGGAATTTTTTTGTTCAAATATCAAATCAGCAGTTAGCTCAGTCTGCAGATGTGAAACCTGTGGATATGGAGGGCCAGCTAAATTTAAATCAGTCTTTTTCATATAACTTAGTTCTTATTAAATCACTTTATTTATGTAAATATGCATTTGTGGGACTGTGATTGTGCTTTAAGAGATTACTAGGCTGATCAAAATCAATTTGGGTACTTATGCCTATGTATATTTCTCTCCTGAACTTAATGAGTTAGGCAGCTCTTATTTGCCTGGAGAATCCCACTAACAGAGGAGCCTGGCAGGCTACAGTCCATGGAGTCACAAAGAAGCAGACACATCTGAGCAACTAACACTTTGACTCATTTATTTCCATAAACCACCTCCATCCCTGGCCATCTTGTAAACCACATTATTACGGGCACTGGAATAAGACATGGCTTATTGACAAATTCCATTAGAAAACTCCCTCTGTGTCAATTTTCTGTACTCTAAAACAGCTTTGCATCAACAGTATACTTATAGGTCACCCTTTTTTCAACTGTAGATTTAGTGCTCTGTCTATACATACTCTAAACCTAACCTCCTCATGCTTATCCAGGATTCTCCCTAGGTCACTTCCATTCTTTTCATGTTCATGTTTTTATGTAGATACATGCTTTCGATTATCTAGGGGTTTATAATGAGAAGTGGCATTTTCTGTGTCATATGGAAACTGGTTTGTTTTTCATCATTATCTTGTTTTTTAAAGAAATTAATTTTGTAATAAATATTAACAAAACAATTATTTTATGGATTGTGTTCATTACTAACAAAATACATTGACTTAGTGTAGGACTATCTATCCCTTCCCAGAAAAATTGTCCTTTACTCATATATCAAGATGAACATAAAGTGAAGTATATATCAAGAACCAAGTTTCAGTAAGTTCCAAATTCCAGATCTTTGGTGGGCATTGCTAAAATACTTTTTTTGAATAAATGTTGGTCTGATATATGTTCTCAAAGTTATTCTTCTACAATTATTTTTCACCTTCCTCTATGGAAAATAGTCAAATTCAATATATTTCTTATAACCACCAATTGTACAAATTGATGTGTCTTGTTTATATTTAAATGGGAATTTTCATCTGTAAGAGAACATACACATAAATTGCATTCATCATTTGTGAGATGCCATAGCTTAGAGGAGCCATGATTTTCCCAGGATTTATAGCTTGTGGTCCTGGGGCTAGTATCCTTGAACATTTTCCTTGGGCTAATTAATAGCCTTCTTGAGTCTGGACAATCTCTTCCCTATCTCTGTCTTAGAGTGTATTGTATAATTCTTTGTTGAGTTTATAATGATCTTTTTTAAAATCTAAATTCCCAGTACCAGCTGATTACCATAACTTATCTTCCTCCCAGAATAATGGCCTTTTTAGGAGGTCAATCTAAATTAAGTCTTTTTCCCTAGTGACTTTTCTTTTCCCACACCTCCAAGGATTTTTTGTTTGTTTGTTTGTTTCTCCTTCGTTAATGCATCATGAGGCAGGCACAGTAGGACTGGAATAGTATTTCCATGACTTCATTTTCTTATCCATTGGTCTTAGCATGATACTTACATCTTTATTCTTATGCAACGATTATACCAACTTTGGGCATCATATCCTCCTACTAAGTAGGAAGAAGGGAGAAGTGATATGTATCACTGAAAAACCTCCTTTTCATTAGTTAGGAAAAGAGCAGATTTCCGAGAAACCTTAATTTTATACTTCTGCTTACATCTTACTGGTCAGAATTTGGTCAAAGGATCTCCTTTAATTAAAAAGGAATCTGTGTATACCTGTGGTGGATTCATTTTGATATTTGGCAAAACTAATACAATTATGTAAAGTTTAAAAATAAAATAAAATTAAAAAAAAAAGGAATCTGTGGATCTGTGAAGGTGTATATTATTTTTAATTAAGTATATTGTCAATTGTCAACCTGAACAATAAATGAATAAATTATTGGTAAGAAAATACTTATAACTACCACACACAATATAAATGTCTATGATAAAGGATTATGACTTTTCCAATTTTCACATCAGGTTCTATATGACAAAAGACAATTTTTATGGTCACCTGCGAGGCATTTGGACTTCTATTCAAAGTTCAGTTCAGATATCAAGGCTGATGACACCACACATCTGATGTGTCCCCAAGAGGTATAGAAAGCATGTTACTTACAAAATTCTGCAGATGTGATATAGCTTCAGAGTGTAAGAAAAGGAGACTGGCCTGGATGTTTATTGTGGTCAGGAGGTGAGACCTGGGTGAGGGTTGAATCTCCCATCTTCACCAAAGCAGAGACCACTCAGGCTGTCTTATCACTTGGCCAAGATATGGGGCACAAGTTGAAAGAGGGAGGGTTGAGCCTTAAGAGATGTCAGTTATCCAAAAACAGAGTCAGACTCCTCACTAAACTTGAAACCAACTCTAAGTATCTCCAACACCCCCGGCCCCTCAAGAAAGGTATCTTTCTGATTAGCAGTCGCATCCAATGGCACTGAGATACCTATCTTACCAATTCCATGTAGATTCAGTGGGTTTGCTGTCCTTCAGATAGAAGTGCTTTCAAATGCATGCCTTTTTTTTTTTTTTCCTATCTTGCCCCATTTACAGCATTTGCTGCTCAGCTACTGAAATAGGATTTTATAGTTAACCCAACATCAAGTTCCAGAAAACAGTATACAATCTGTGCCACATGGGTTGGATTCTGGGTGATTTGCTAGTTTCTGCTTTTAGTTTTCCCAACTTGCCTTCTCTCTCTTTTTTTTTAATTCTTTTGGATATGCTGAAATGTTTCTTACATTTATTTCTAACAATGTTATTGAGATGTAATTTATATACTATAAAGTTCACCTATTTTATATTGAAATGTACAATTCAATGATTTTTTTATGAAATTTACAGACATGTGCATACATCACCACAAACCTGTCTTAATTCCTCCCTGTTAACAGTCAGTTCCTGCTTCCACCCTAGTCCCAGTGAGTGTGTGTGTGTGTGTGTTCATGCTAAGTCACTTCAGTCATGTCCAACTCTTTGCAACCCTATGGACTGTAGCCCACCAGGCTCCTCTATCCATGGAGATGCTCTTGGGAAGAATACCGGAGTGGGTTGCCATGCTCTTCTCCAGGGGATCTTCCCAATCCAGGGATCGAACCTGAGTTTCTTACGTGTCCTGCATTGGCAGGTGGGTTCTTTATCATTAACACCACCTGGAAAGCCCACCCAAGTCTCACAAATTCATTAATTTGCTTTCGGTCTTTATAGACTTTGTATCTTTCCTGGATATTTTAGATAAACAGATGCATAATATTTGCAGGTTTTTTGCATCTGTTTTTTTTACTGAGCATAATGTTTTTAAGATTCATCTCTGTTGTGTATAAATACTTCATTTCTTTCTTACGGTTGAATAGTACTTCATTATGTAGATTTGTCACAGTTTGATTAGCCATTAACTATGAGCCATGAACTTTTGCAATAGTTCCATTTTGGGGACATTATAAATAATACAGGTTTGAAAATGCATAGTCTTTTAGGGACTTGGTTTTATATTTTTCTTGGATAGACACCCAGAAGTGGAAAATTTAGGTCACATGGTAAATTTGTTTAACTTTTTAAAAACTGCCAAACAGTTTTGCAAAGCGGCATCACCATTTTACATTCACATCAGAAATACAGGGGAGTTTTAGTACTTCCAGTTCTTCAACAGCTCTTATTATTGCTTGTCATTTTGTTTAGAGCTATTTTAGTGACTGTGTTGGAGAAGGAAATGGCAACACACTCCAGTGTTCCTGCCTGGGAAATCCCATGGACAGAGGAGCCTGGCAGGCTACAGTCCATGGGTTCACAATAGAGTCGGACAGGACTGAGTGACTGAGCATGAGTGGATGTGTAGAGGCATGTCGTTTTCATTATAAGTTGCATTTCTATACTGACTAATGATGTTGAGTTTCTTTTCTATTTGTTTTTCAAATGGACATTTGAAACTTCAGCTGCATTGCCCTGACTTGTTTTTCTTTTGTTGATTCCATAATCTCTCTCAACACACACACACACACACACACACACTTTACATGATCTCAAATAACATTATTGATAAACTTTTGTGCTCTGTTGTTTTGCTTTTCTAGTTCAATTATCTTCTTATAATGAAAACTGCTGCTATTTCCTACATTTTTAAATGGCAAATTCTGTAGATCCATTAGTCACCAATGGGAGTGTTTTGAAGTACCAACTGCAAACTACAGGCATTATTCTTCTCAGAAGTCAGGTTGTTTCATCAAGTTTTTTTTTTTTTTTTTTTTTCTATTACTCTTTACTATGCATTTAATAAATGACTTTTTTTAATGCTTATAATGTACACATTTATTTAGCACACAGGTGCTGTTGATTTAACAGCTGGTCCCATGAGGAAAAAGTAATCACAGGGAAGCTTATTTTTTAGCCTTGATTAGACTGAGTTTAACAAGAAATTGTCTCCTAATTAGATTCAAGTTGCTTAAAATCAAGTAAGGAAGTGTAGAAATTTATTCCAGGAGGCCATTATGCAAGTTGGGGAATTGTGGGGGTTTGTTCAGTAAAGTCCTGGTACTAATTGTTCATTTATTAAGTGGACATTCTGTGAACTGTTTCTTAGCATATCTTGTATTGATTACTTGGGAACTCTGAAAAGAGACTGTAATCAATGGAGAGAAGAGGAGAGGGTCTGGCAGCTCATTGTGTGTGTCTCTGCCTGGGGGCATGCTCTCCTCTGCTGGAGGAGGATGATAGCCTATTCATTATTTTTCCAAATTACAAATGGTTTCCCTACTTTTTCCCCCTCTATGAAACACTGAACAAAATTTCAATTGGACCCAATCATATAAAGTAATGAAATCCTTAGAGGAGACCAAAGGAAGAAAACATAATTAAAATGACAGAATAAAGCAAAATGCGTTTATTAGCCACAATAAGACAGAATGTGCGTAAATCCCCAGTGCAGGTCTTGGATTTAAAATGTCTTTATGCCTAATATAAACAAAGGAGTCCATTTCTGAGGACTCCCAGATGTACCATCATGTAGTTAAATAACATTTTCAGTGATATTGCCTTAACTTGCTTTGCTGGAAAAATGATTCCTCACCAAAGTCCCCTCTGCCAAATAAATACACTAATATTTTCTCTTAAATAAAGAAAGCCTGGTGGAGTTATGTTTAAACTGTCCAAATGAAAACAGAATCTCAATATAAATTGCTAGACTGTACAAAATAAAAGATATACTTCCTTTCATACTCATAATCTAATGATATTTAGGTAAATGAAGTCGTGCTAAATTTGAAGACATTGTGAGAATAGAGAATAGAAACTGAGTTCCCATGGAATTAAAATAAACTGCTAATGGTCACACTTTAGTAAATTATGCTGTGGTTCTGTTTAATGGTTTTTAAATAGAAATCTTAGTTTTGTTCCATCCTGCCTGTGTTCCTCTTTGTACCAGAGTTTTCTTTTATAGATTTCTTTATGGAGAAATATCTTTATCTTTAGGATTCATTTATGGAGGCAGAGGGACACTGCCAATCCATCATCATAACTAACTCAATTTACAGACTAATACACAGTTGATAGTGAAGTGACAGTGTCTGTTGCTAAGTTGTGTCTGACTCTGTGACTCCATAGACAGTAACCCACCAGGCTCCTCTGTCCATGGAATTCTCCAGGCAAGAATACTGGAGTAGGTAGCCATTTCCTTCTCCAGTGGATCTTTCCCACCCAGGGATCAATCCTGGATCTCCTTCAATGCAGGCAGATTCTTTATTGACTGAGCCACCAGGGAAGCCCTATAATAAATCCAAAAGATGCTTCATTCTTCAGGGGCTTTAAAGAGAAAGTCAAGCCTATGTTATGATTGAGGATTTTAGAAGATAGTTTATATATATTATAAAACTTGTCACTTTTCACCAGTACAGCATCATAAGGGATCCTGAATTAAGTTCCGTAATGTTAAAAAAAAAATGTTTTTTTACAAACATCACTGATCTTCTACTTACAATGTGACAATAACTGAAGAAGAAAAGGTTTCTACTCAGAGCAAATAACAGAGCTCTTTTTTCCTTCAACTCACCAAATACTTTTGTACTCCAAATACATGGATTTTCCACACCAAGTAGTCTGGTGACAGCAGCTGGGTATCCTACAATTTAACTTCCGACACTACTAGGAAATAATGTCAGGTTCCACAGGTTAAGGGCTCCATCCCGCAACACTATCTCCAACTTCAGATGCCAATTGCAAGTCCAGGAGATCATGTGGGCTACTGTCTGACCCATTATAAGCCAAAAGTTCCCAAGACCCCTCTAGTGAGGTTCAATCTTTCGCTAAAATGCTTCACATGACCAAATCATAGTTTTCTTACTAGATTTCTGGTTTATTGAAAGCATATAACTCAGGAACAGTCAGATGGAGGAGATGCACAGAGAAAGATATGTGGGAGGGGACACAGATCTTCCATGCCCTCTCTGGGTTACCATCAGCCTGCTATCTCCACCCTTTACCACCAACCTGGAGACTCTCCAGACCCCTTCAGTTACAGTTTTTATGGAAGCCTCATTACGTTGGCATGATTGATTAAATCACTGGTTGAATCACTGATTATTACTGATTAACTCAACCTCCAGCCTCTCTTCCCCAGAGGTTGGGGTAGGAGCTGAAAATTCTAACCCTCTGTTCACACAGTTGGTTCTCCTGGCAACAAACCCCCATGCTTATAGGCTTTCAAAAAGTTACTTTATTAATATAAACTACCAGGGTGGTTAAAAGGAGCTGGTTAATTAAAAAACAAACAAACAAAACAAAACCCTCACTTTTACCTTTGGAGCTATTTGCTGCTAAGTCACTTCAGTCGTGTCCGACTCTGTGTGACCCCATAGACGGCAGCCCACCAGGCTCCCCCATCCCTGGGATCCTCCAGGCAAGAACACTGGAGTGAGTTGCCATTTCCTTCTCCAATGCATGAAAGTGAAAAGTGAAAGGGAAGTCACTCAGTCATGTCCGACTCTTCGCGACCCCATGGACTGCAGCCTACCAGGCTCCCCCATCCATGGGATTTGCCAGGCAAGAGTACTGGAGTGGGTTGCCATTGCCTTCTCTGTTGGAGCCATTTACTCTGGAACTATTTCAGGATATTTAGCTTTTGAAGACATAAATACTCTATAAATATTCTAACAAAAGATACTCCCATCACTCTCATTGCTTAGGAAGTTCTAAATTTTAAGAATTGTATACCAAGAATGGGGGGGATCAAATAAATATTTATTATAAATCACAACATCACAGTAGCATAGTGCCATCAATTGAAACTAAGAATGCTTCTACCTATGTCCCAGAACTTTTACTTTGAAAGTCTAACATTGAAAGAAAAATTCCAACTATACACTGGAAGTCCCAGATCTTAATTGTATCATTTATTATTTAAAAAAAAATCTGTACCCACCAAATATAAATGTCTATATAAATTTGATGTATCCTACAATTTAATACAAAGCAAGTATAAATGAAAATTCAATCTACATAACTTATTATGGGTATTCAAAAAAGTCCCTGAGCAGTATTTAAGTATAATTTACCTTAAAACATGTAGAAAACTATACAAACTACTATCTGCAATTGTTATAATGTTTTAACTGTACATAAAAACTCAAAATCAATCATGAATGATTTTAAAAAATAATGATTGTCTCTGGTGAGGAAGAGAAGTGACAAGGGTCTGGAATGATGATTAGGGGATAATTTTAATTTTGTTAACAGTATGCATATGTTATAAGAAAAAACATATTTGCCTACTACTTTATAATTAAAATTTAATATTGGATAGTTATTAAACTTTAATACTCATTAACATTTATGAATGATTTTTTGGAAACTGTTAAGTAAATATCATGTCTGTTCCATAATCACAGACTTATATTAAGGATTAAGATATATTTCTTCCAATATGTGACACTATTTTCAGCAAAATAACCATTTTTTTTAAGTCTGTATACCACAGGTAATGTATCTTGTAGCTATCTATGAAGAAACCACATAGCTCAAATTTAATGTAATGACTAAAATGTTAGCATTATACTTTTATAATAATGTTAACAGTGATGGTACATGCACAATATGGTCTACTCTTTCACTAGCTCATCTGCTTGCATTCTAATGAGCTGTATTCCATTTTATATGATTCCCAGTGTTATGACTACAAAGAGTTACAAGCTGCTCTGTCTGTGTGATTGAGAGTTTCTTCACAAAGACTCATTCTACCAAAGTTTTGATTTCAGAAACTCTCCTCTAACAAAAATGATTTTGCACTAGGCATTATATAGATTACAGGAGGTGCTAGCAGTAAACAACCCTCCTGCCAATGCTGAAGATGTAAGAGATGCAGTTTTGATCCTTGGTTTGGGAAGATCCCTTGAAGAAGGGCATAGCAACCCACTCCAGTACTCTTGCCTGGAGAATCCCATGGAGAGAGGAGCCTGGCAGGCTAGAGTCCATGGGGTCACAGAGAGTGGGACATGACAAAAGCAACTTAGCACACATGCACACATATAGATTCCCTTATCAACATTTTTAACAGCCATTTATACATAAACAAGGGACAGTTTAAATTTGTGCTGGACTGTGAGCAAATCCAGAAGGGAAGAGTACTAGAATTAGGAAGTTTGAGAGCGAAAGGCAACTGTAGTTAAGGATCCAAAAAACAGAGGTGAGAAAGAAATGTGGTGGTGTGGAGGGAGGAGGATCAGCTTCATACCTATTTTGTAGAGCCATTCTTTATTATCTGGAGCTCTGAATAATAAATCAATATATACACTTTAAAAAATAAATTCTCTTTTTCTTAGAAAATAGTTGAAATTTCTCTTTAAAGAAAACTTAGACTATTAAAGCTTCTGCTTGATTCATTTTCTGCATGTTTTATCAAATATTCAATATTCCACAATAGAGCAAAGTAGAACTATATTGATAAAAAGTCACTTTAAAATCAATCTTGTTAATCTGACATGCAATATTCTGACATCTAAAAATATCACTGAAATATTACAGTAGAAGAGTAGTTCATAGTCCTAAAAGCATAAATCTATAAAATAGCATGGCCAAAATCTTAATTTTCTAACTAGTACCATTAGATTTCCTCTAGATCTTATTTATAATATAAGAAAATAAAATACAGGCTTATGATTCCATAAGATGTTTTGGATTTTTAGAAAACTAAAGGTCCCCAGAGAAGGAGAGAGCCAGATGACACAACTATAGGATAGGATAAGGAAGAACTTTTGATTTGTGCTCTTTCTTTTGCCAACATTTCCTGCATGGATCAGTGTTTTCCTCTTTGCTTTTCAAAAAAGCAATGGTTGTCAGCTAAAGGCTGTGGGGTAGTATGACCATAATGTGCCTGCTTGTCATGGTGGGTATCAGAAAACAACCAGTGTAGATGGCCTGGATGGTCTCAGGCTGAGGTGTTTACAGACTTGCAGCCAATAACAAAGAGCCCTAATAAGTGAGCTATACTGAGAAACAACAGACTATCTGATCTAACTCTTTAGCTATTCAGCTTCCTTACATTATTTTTCAATGCTTTTTTTTGTTTGTTTTTGGCTCGCACCATGTGGCATGCAGAATCTTGGTTCCCTGAACAGGAATTGAACTCACGTCCTCTGCAGTATCAGCATGAATTCTTAACCACTGGACAACTAGGGGATCCCTTCAATATGTAAATTTTCATATAACAAAATTACAACAAATCATACTTTTGCTTAATACAACTATTCCTTCTACAAATGAAGACACCCTTGCTTAATCACCAAAAGAACAAGTTCCAAATAGTTACTGCAACCACATATGATGATGCTGCTTCTAAGTCGCTTCAGTCGTGTCCAACTCTGTGCGACCCCAGAGACGGCAGCCCACCAGGCTCCCCTGTCCCTGGGATTCTCCAGGCAAGAACACTGGAGTAGGTTGCCATTTCCTTCTCCAATGCATGAAAGTGAAAAGTGAAAGTGAAGTCACTCAGTCGCGTCGGACTCTTAGTGACCCCATGGACTGCAGCCTACCAGGCTTCGCCATCCATGGGATTTTCCAGGCAAGAGTACTGGAGTGGGGTGCCATTGCCTTCTCCAACATAAGATGATGGCTCCATTAAAATTCAGTCAGATTCCTAGCTGGATATTCTGTAATGAATGCCTTCTATCACTGAGGAGCTCTCATTAATTACTTCAGCTTTTCTAATAAAATCATTCCTATTTTAGGGAGATTGAGCCATTTAATATTTTGAGTAAAGTGCCCCTGAGTAAACAAGGGTAGCCTCATTTTGGAGTTGAGTTCCAGGGTTGCCCACGGTCATCATTCACGGTCACGTTGAGGTGGGGCCAGAAGCCATGCTCCCTAGTAGAGTATCGCTATTGGTGTGGCTCTCTGCCTTAGAGGGTCTGTAGGAAAGGCCCCATGACTGCCAAGCGTTTCTGGTTTGGCTCTCTGGTCAGGCAGGTCCAGAGGCTATGCTCCAAGATGGGTGTGGCTGCTGGCCTGGATCCCTGTCCAGACAGGGCCATAGATACAGCTCCACAGATGGAATGGTCCAATCAATGGTTTGGGACCCAAATTGGGCAGAACTGCCAACTGAGCTCTCAGGCTACATCGTACCCCAGGCTTGGCTCTGCAGAGGAACAGAGTCACCAGCTAGGGTTTCTGCCTGGATATTATCCACATAAGAATGCAGTCTGCCAAGATCCATGTGCTTCTTGCTGTGGGCCCCCAATCCCATGAGGCAATACCTAAGTGGGCCTCTCAGGAAGCATCTGGGAATGCTGGGGAATATGAATGTCTACCTTAGATTCTAGTGTTACCACTGGAGAAGCTGTCAGTCCAGGGGGACCCCCTTACTATAGCATCACATCAGCCTGGGGAGGGGCAGTGTAGTTCAGGTGAAACCACTCCTCTTACCTTTTTAACATAGGTTTTCTCAGTTTTTGTGGTCTAGCGGGATGTTTCATCTTCACCTCCAGGTTTTAAGATCTTCATAGAAATATCTTGTCTGTGGAAAGATGCTAGTCACTTTCTCTGAGGGGAACTGAAGTCAGGAAACATCTAATTTTCCATCTTGCTGACGTCACTCAAAACTGTCTTGCTCTTACTCACTGTGTCTCACTCCATTTATTCCTCGGTGTGGGAGTTTATCTTCCCCCTTTACACAAAAAGAAAGACAGAGAGTTTAAGAGTGGGAATAAAAGGAAAAACACAAATTACAGCAACTAAATAGTTCCTATAAAATAATATTTTATATGATAAATCAAACAATTATACCATGAAAAACCACCATCATACTATATGTCATAATGGATATTTGGAAGATTTCATTCTGATATCCAAATTTTCTCGTTTGCCAATATGCAAATAGAAATGGCCTATCTTTCCCACCTGCCTAATTTAGGGTCAGGGTCTCTTATCATTTTAAATTTCCAAGTAGCTTCCAATTCTGCACACTCTTTATTTTTTCAAAACAACACACTCTTCTTGAATTTAACAGATCTAACTTTAAGGGACTTGCCCCCTTGCTGAGGAATAAAACCCAGATATTAATACTTATCTTTCATACCATGTTATTTCATTTTCCCCTCTAGACCAATGAGTCATTTTTTTCTCTTTTGTATCTGTCTGAATTAGGCTCTTTTAACTTACTGCCCCAATTCTAACATGGACAAGAAAGGACATTGAGAATCATTTGCTCTGATGATAAAATTACATAATATAATGACATTCATACATCCTTGACCTTAACAGTTTCTATTTTGTAGGCAAAATTTTGCTTATTGATCAAGCCAGATAGTTTTTAAAATGGCTAAACTATTATCAAAAAAAATAATAAAGTGGAAGAATTACGTAATGAAAGAACCTCAGACCACAAGGAAATATTCTGAATGAAATGTTATACTTTATAATACTGGGGAGAATCTCAAAGTGCTGTAAAAGGCAACAATTCCTCTTTTGTGTTTTATTGAAGTGTTTCCTCATATAACCTTGCACTGAGAAGCATAAACATTTTCCCTGATAACAAAGATAGACATATAATGGAACCCATAGAGGATAAGGCTGGAGGTTTGACATAAATATCGAATGAGTACTCTAAAAGTGAAAGTGAAGTCGCTCAGTCGTGTCTGACTCTTTGCGACCCCACGGACAGTAGCCTACCAAGCTCCACGGTCCATGGGATTTTCCAGGCAAGAATACTGGAATGGGCTGCCATTTCCTTCTCCAGGGGATCTTCCCAACGCAGGGATCGAACCCGAGTCTCCTGCATTGCAGACAGATGCCTTACCGTCTGAGCCACTAGGGAAGCCCACTGTAAAAACAGGAGCCCTCTAAAATATGAACCTTAAAGAAACTACAAGCTACTTTCAAAAATCTGAAGGAAATCTCACCTAAGGACATCAAGTATAACCGCCTAAAGCTTGCCTCAGTGATATTTATAAGGGACAAAATTGCCACCCCAAAATATGTTTCTTCAGCGGCATGTGGGTTATCTCTAGGAATAAATAATCAAGGGCCAGGAGGCTCAGAAAGAACCTCCGAACTTCCCCCTAACTGCCTAAGAGAATGTTATAGATGGATGGCCTGTTCCAGGAAGGGACCTATCACCACAAATAACTACAATATGAGCTACAGGTGTAAATAGGGAGGAACCTAGTAAAGTTTATTAAAATTCAAATTTAAATAACACTGAAGTTAGAGGACAAAAATGATCAAAAATATTCACTATGTTGTGAATAGTTTTCAAAAATTCATTATACAATTGATCCGTGAACTACATGAGTCCACTTACACATGTTTTTTTTTCACTAAATACTATGTGATCTGTGGTTGACAGCATTCACGGATGTAGAATGTCAGATAAGGCAAATACAGATGGCCTACAGTAACATGCGGATTTTTGACTACATGGAGAGTCAGTGCTCCTAATCCTCATGTCGTTCAAGGATCAACTATACTTTTCTGTAATTGAGTTAACACAGAAAACTGAAAACAATTACATTTTTCTTCATCAAGGATTTCAGAGATTCAGATTTATTATATAATGTTGGAGAAGACTCTTGAGAGTCCCTTGGATTGCAAGGAGATCCAACCAGTCCATTCTGAAGGAGATCAGCCCTGGGATTTCTTTGGAAGAAATGATGCTAAAGCTGAAACTCCAGTACTTTGGCCACCTCATGCGAAGAGTTGACTCATTGGAAAAGACTCTGATGCTGGGAGGGATTGGGGGCAGGAGAAGAAGGGGAAGACAGAGGATGAGATGGCTGGATGGCATCACTGACTCGATGGACTTGAGTCTGGGTGAACTCCGGGAGTTGGTGATGGACAGGGAGGCCTGGCGTGCTGCGATTCATGGGGTCGCAGAGAGTCGGACAGTACTGAGCGACTGAACTGACTGACTGAAGATCCCCTATCCATCCTTTTCCTTTTGTACAATCTCATGATGTATGACTCAGATAGCTCAATGTTATTATTATGGAATTATTTCACTGTGTTACGATACAGTTATACCTTCAGAGGTGTCTGAAATCTATAAAACGATCTGATCATTTTTAGCTGAAGTTTACTGAGTTCTTATCATGTATCACTTTCTAGTTAAGAGCATTATATTTATTACTTTCTTGAATACTCATTAGAATATTTTCATTTTATAAATTAGAAACCTCATGCTGATACGTTTTTAAAAAATGCTATTTCACTGCTAATATGTGGTGGATCTGAGTTATTGTTTGATTCCAAGACATCTTGCACACTAGGCAGTACATATACAGTTGTCATGCTAAATGAACTCTGTTGTCTTTTTTTAAGTAATTTAACCTATTTTTATAGTTTCCTATTTTTTCTAACCTATTATACTGAAGATAAATACATATATATATACATACATGTATTTATACACACATATACACAATCACAAATATACATGTATAAAAGCGTAGGTTTATGTGTGCAGGTATGTATATGTGTATATATATGTATATGTATATATATATACATATACGGCATGTTTTTAAAGTGTGTGTGTATACATGTGTTTTCATGTGTGTAGATATTTTTGTCATTTGCAGTGTAACAGGTTAGAAAAAACTAAAAATTACAAAATGTGTGAAATTACTTTTAAAGGACAATAAAGTCCATTTATTATAAGAACTATATATACAGCCATATGCATATATTTATATATTAGTGTGTATACTATATATACACATACACTCACAGTTGTTCACAAATCTATTTATTCTGTTTAGTGTTGGAAAGGTAAATAACAAAGCTTATTGATGAGACTCTTGGACTAAAGAGATTTTATTTTTGAGCTCTAAAATGTATAATTAGAGGATGTATTTGAACAAGCAGGAAAGAAGACAATTGACAAGACTATATCTTATACCTTCTCAGTTGTTCTCCAGTGCATTTAGCTTTTAGAAATCTATGCTTTGAATAGGTGAGGAGTGAAAGTTGCTGAATCATGTCCGACTTTTGCGACCCCATGGACTATCCAGTCCATGGAATTCTCTAGGCCAGAATACTAGAGTGTGTAGCCTTTCCCTTCTTTAGAGGAATCTTCCCAACCCAGGAATTGAACCCAGGTCTCCCGCATTGCAGGCAGATTCTTTACCAACTGAACTATCAGGGAAGCCTGATATAGGTATAATGCTCTTACTGACCCAGGACTTCATGGATAATCTTCTCAAATGAACATGTTAGGTTGTACTTTCTGGGCCTCCTGGGTCCATACTTGCCCAAATTCAAGACCAAAGAAAGAGCCTGGGGTGTGCAACAGAAACATCAATGGTTTAATGCATAGGGGATCTTACAAGTCTGAAGCAAAGTCCTGGAGTAACACCCCATTGTGTACAACAGATGGTAGTCAGGACATGGTGGCAGTCCTTGCTCCCAGGGGAGCAGGGGGTGGTTGCAGGAGGTTACAGTTTCAGAAGGAAGTGACGTCAGGTTGGCTCATTGGTTACCAGGGAAACCTGCAGAGGGGGACATCCTTCACTGCCACTTTGGTAAGAACAATCATTAGCAAGGTGGGAAGGTCAGGCATGTGAATAGAGTGAGGGTGAAGCAGGTGTTGGTCGAGCAGGTGATGTATAGAGAGCAGGAGAACAGCCATCCTGAGTGGCCTGACCATACAAATTTTAGAGAAACATCATGAAAATACAAGGAGGAATTTTTTGGAAAGGATGTTCACCATCAATAGCTGAACCTCAAGATATTATGCATTGAGGTTAAAGTAGAATAAAAGCAATCATCCCTGGTGACTCAGTTGATAAAGAATCTGCCTGCAATGCAGACTTCCTGCAGTGCAGAACTGGTTTTGATCCTTGGGTTGGGAAGGTCCTCTGAAGGAGAAAATATAAACTCATTCTAGTATTTTTGCTTGGGAAATCCCATAGACAGAGGAGCTTGGCGGGCTACAGTCCTTGGGATTGCAAGAGTCAGACATGATTTAGCAATTAAACCACCACCACCAGAGTAAATGGAATCAGACATTTTCGTATTAGTCACTTCTTAAATATAGATACTAGTCATTTCTTAAATCTAAATTTTTAAAATTGTAAGGTTTTTCCTGAGTATACTTGAAAATTATAAATAAATAAGTGAATAAATATGAAAATCATTTTATAGACCGATTGGCATTGCTGAAAGAGCATAGCCTACACTATAGAAGCTTCTTTAAGGAGACAAATTTCACTTTCTCACCTAGTTAAAAAGGGCATTCATCACTACTTGACACACAGATGCTGTGGAATAAATGTACTTCCAAAGAACTCAATACCTAGTTCAATTTCCTCCTGACAGTAGCTTTCAAGTTATTTTCCTGGTAATTTTTGTGGGTCGACAGATAGTATTGTCGAACTGCTAATTGACAGACACATTCCCCGAGTGACAGATGGTAGCACAGACCCAATTGTCAGAGTGCAATAATGCTAACTGTCAGAAATGAGAAACAAACACGTCAGAGATCCTTGTTTTACACACACACACACACACACACACACACACACACAGCACTGAACTACATTAAGAAGTTCACGTGTAGAAGTTAAGCATCACTCTTAAAGGACATTTGATTATAAACTATACCCCAGAGACTTCCCTTAAAAAGATAAATTCTCATAATGGTATCCAAGGTGATTTAGGGTAGTAGAAATAGTTCTCCAACAATTTCACAAAACTTATGGACACTGTTTGGAGAAGGCAATGGCAACCCACTCCAGTATTCTTGCCTGGAGAATCCCAGGGAAGGGGGAGCCTGGTGGGCTGCTGTCTATGGGGTCACACAGAGTCAGACACAACTGAAGTGACTTAGCAGCAGCAGCATGGACACTGTTTATATATGTTTAACTCTCCTTAACCATGATTCACTACAGCTGTCCTAAGATGTACAATAAAATATTGTATTTACTATGTCATTTATAAATAAATACTTTGTGCCTTATTTTAATCTGTATTTGAAAAAAAAAAAGAATAAATGTTACTAGTATGAAAATCAAGGGATTAAGGTTTTATGTAAAATAAGGTTATTTTGAACTTAAATATATTCCAAGAATTCAGGAAAAGAATCCCAACTGGCATGCTGTATATTATGCTATTTATAAGAATGTATTTTAAAATGTGCATGTTTTAATAAGTCTGCAAAAAGTTGAACATGTAAAGGAGATAAGAGTCATATAAAGAGCCATCAGAAGGACAGAGGAAAAAATGATTTTTAAGATCTCCTCTAGCTTTCATATTTTAGTCCCAGAGAAATTTCAACCTTTCTCTTATATGTCATTTTATGGGCGGGTTTATTGATTAAACTTGGCATGAATTTTATATAATGAACCTGAAAATAATCTCCTTACTCTGTCCAAACTAACACAGCACTCTGGTAAAAAGACAATCAGGACAATGAATTAACAATAACTCCTGAAGAGCTTTAATTTTGTCTTTCCTGTTTTATGAGACTATTTAAGTAGTGTATATAGAAAGTATGACTTAGCTTCCATGTCCAAACATTCACATTCATAGTTCATAAAATGTGTTTCCTTTGGACTTGGAGGCATTGTAATCCCACTGATGATATCAGTTTAAAAGCAAATCCATGTATATTTTCATTAAAGGTTAATTGTATTTCTAAGCATATCAAGAGGATTCAGGTTCTCTTTTGGTAACTAAGAAAAAATATTGCACTTTGCATTGAAAACAACTTCTTTCAATTAAGGTAGTGAACAGAACAAAAGTTAATGTCTTCGAGTCACACAAATGATAGTAAACTAATTTTTAAAGTGCAAATACATAAGTACAAAGAGAACAGGAGATATGAGAGAGCCAAAAATGTTGGAAACTCTAAGCTAGAGGGTAGGCGATAGCTGATTGAACAACCCAGGGAAGTCATATGTTAAATAGGATTGTAATATTTAGCAAATACAAATAGAAGATGCCCAGTTAAATTTGAATCTCAGAAAAACAATGAATAATTATTTTAGAATAAGTCTGTTCAAATTTAACTGAGAATCCTGTAGCAACTCTTAAGTCTTTGGTGGGAGAAGTTGAAAGCAATATAATTAACAAAGAAAACATCAAAAAAACTCAGGAAATGCCTCTGGAAGCAGAGTTTGAGGAGGAACATAAAAGAAAAACTTAAGCTGAGAGTTTTTATGAGGCAAACACCCATTTTACCCGACAAGCAGACTAGAGAATTATTGCCTAAAGCAGCAGTTCCCAAACTTTTGGCATTAGGGATTGATTTTGTGGAAGACAATTTTTCCATGGATAGTGTGTGAGGGATGCTTTTGGGATGATTCAAGTGCATTATCTTTATTGTGCCACTTTATTTCTATAATTATTACATCAGCTCCACCTCAAATCCCCAGGCTTTAGATCCAGGAGGTTGGGGACTTCTGGTCTAGAGAATAAAACAGAGAGTATGAGAAATTTAGAAAATTCAGACCCAGTTGATGTTAAATATTATAGTGAAAACTGGGACTATGTGGAACAGGGTCCCAAAACTACCAGCTCTCATCCAAACTTTACTCTCAGAATACTAACAGGAAGATTTATTCTACCTAAGACAGAGGCTGAAAAAGGCTTCCTTATGAACTCTGAACATGCCAGAGAAACAACCTTAGAGACTGATAGGAAATTCTTCAGGGAAAAAGCCCATTCACATGCTTCTCCACTGATGCTCAGAAGTGATGGCCATGCACACATACACAGAAACTTCCATCAATCTAGTGCTGCCTTCATTTCTTCACAGACAGTCAAGTGAAGCTAGATATTTGAAGAAAATGTCTAAGAAGTAATACTGAGATCAAAACAAGTAAATAGGGCTTTCCTGGTAGTTTGGTGGTAAAGAATCCATCTGCCAATGCAGGAGGCATGGGTTTAATCCTTCATCTAGGAAGATCACACGTACCACGGAGAAACTAAACCCGCATGCAACAACTATTACTGCTTCAGAGCCTGGGAGCCACAACTACTGAACCTGAGTGGCCTAGAGCCCATGCTCCAGAACAAAGAGAGACCACTGCAGTGAGCAGTTCACACCATGACTAGAGAGTAGTCCCCATTAGCCAGAGAAAACTCTGAGCGGCAACAAACACCCAGCACAGCCAAAAGTAAACAAATAAAACTATATATAGGTATGCATATATATATATATATATATATACACACATATTAAATATGTGAAAAATAGAAACTTGAAGGAGTAAGAAACTGTACAAGGTAAAGATAATTTCAAAATCTCAGTGAATAACTGAATACAAAAATCCATGAAAAAGTGTTTTGCTAAAAGTGCATTATTAATATTAAAAAAGTCATGTTAAAAGCAAAATTATAGCATAATTCAATAAGTATTTCTTGAGTAAGTTCGAGGACATATCAAAAATTAAAGAAAATACAAGTAAAATAAAATTAAGAGAAGCAAAATGTTCAGTTCAGTTCAGGTCAGCCACTCAGTCGTGTCCAACTCTTTGCAACCCCATGGACTGCAGCATGTCAGGCTTCCCTGTCCATCACCAACTCCTGGAGCTTGTTCAAATTCATGTCACTGAGATGGTGATGCCATCCAATCATCTCATCCTCCGCCGTCCCCTTCTCCTCCTGCCTTCAATATTGCCAAGCATCAAGGTCTTTTCCAACTAATCAGTTCTTCACATCAGGTGGCCAAAGTATTGGAGCTTCAGCTTCAGCATCAATCCTTCCAATGAATATTCAGGACTGATTTCCTTTAAGATGGACTGGTTTGATCTCCACGCAGTCCAAGGGACTTGCAAAAGTTTTCTCCAACACTACAGTTCAAAAGCATCAATTCTTTGGCACTCAACTTTCTTTATAGTCCAACTTTCACATCCATACATGACTACTGGAAAAACCATAGCTTTGACTAGACGGACCTTTGTTGGCAAAGGAGTGTCTCTGCTTTTTAATATGCTGTCTAGTTTGATCATAGCTTTTCTTTCTAGGAGCAAGAATATTTTAATTTCATGGCTGCAGTCACCTTCTGCAGTGATTTTGGATCTCCAAGATATAAAGTCTGTAACTGCTTCCATTGTTTCCCCATCTATATGCCATAAAGTGATGGGACCAGATGCCATGATCTTAGTTTTCTGAATGTTGAGTTTTAAGCCAACTTTTTCACTCTCCTCTTTCACTTTCATCAAGAGGCTCTTTAGTTCTTTGCTTTCTGCCATAAAGGTGGTATAATCTGCATATCTGAGGTTATTGATATTTCTCCTGGCAATCTTGATTCCAGCTTGTGCTTCATACAGTCCAGCGTTTCTCATGATATAATCTTTGTATAAGTTAAATAGACAGGGTGACAATATACAGCCTTGATGTACTCCTTTCCCTATTTGGAACCAGTCTGTTGTTCCATGTCTGGTTCTAACTGTTGCTTCTTGACCTGCATATAGATTTCTCAGGAGGCAGGTCAGTTGGTCTGGTGTTCCCATCTCTTTAAGAATTTTCCACAGTTGTGATATACACAAAGATTTGATGTAACCACTAAAGCAGAAGTGCATGTTTATCTTGTATTCTCTTGCTTTTTCAATAATCCAAAGGATGTTGTCAATTTGAACTCTGGTTCCTCTGCCTTTTCTAAATCAAGCTTGAAAATCTGGAAGTTCATGGTTCAACAGTATGTTGAAGCCTGGCTTGGGGAATTTTGAGTATTACTTTGCCAGCATGTGAGATGAGTTCAATTGTGCAGTAGATTGAACATTGTTTGGCATTGCCTTCCATTGGGATTGGAATGAAACTGAACTTTTCCAGTCCTGTGGCCACTGCTGAATTTTCCAAATTTGCTGGCATATTGAGTGTAGCACTTTCACAGCATCATCTTTTAGAATTTGAAATAGCTCAACTGGAATTCCATCACCTCACTAGCTTGTTCGTAGTGATGCTTTCTAAGGTCCTCTTGACTTTGCATTCCAGGATGTCTGATTCTAGGTAAGTGATCACACAATCATGGTTACCTGAGTCATGAAGATCTTTTTTGTGCAGTTGTATTATTGTGTATTCTTGTGTAGTGTTGTATTGTGTAGTATTGTGTATTCTTGCCAACTCTTCTTAATATCTTCTGCTTCTGTTAGGTCCATACCATTTCTGTTCTTTTTTGTGCCCATCTTTGCATAAAATGTTCCCTTGGTATCTATAATTTTCTTGATGAGATCTCTAGTCTTTCCCATTCTATTGATTTCCTCTATTCTTTGCATTGATCATTGAGGAATGCTTTCTTATCTCTCCTTGCTTTTCTTTGGAACTTTCCATTCAAATGGGTATATCTTTCCTTTTCTCCTTTGTCTTTCACTTCTCTTCTTTTCTCAGCTTTGTAAGACCTCCTCAGACAGCCATTTTGCCTTTTGCATTTCTTTTTTCTTGGAAATGGTCTTGATCCCTGTCTCCTGTACAATATCACAGACCTCCATCCATAGTTCTTCAGGCACTCTGTCTATCAGATATAATCCCTTGAATCTATTTTTCACTTCTACTGTATAATCATAAGGGATTTGATTTAGGTAATACCTGAATTGTCCAGTGGATTTCTCTACTTCCTTCAATTTGTCTGAATTTTGTAATAAGGAGTTCATGATCTGAGCCATAGTCACCTTCCAGTCTATAGCAAAAGGTAGCTATAGGATTAATTCCAAGAGCAGTGATTTCTAAACCGAAGATTTTTAGAAATGAAGATATGGGAGGAAAATCATTGTTTGAATTTCAAATGGAAAGAGACTATCAAATATAATATATATAAGTATTATATATATATATAAGATATATCTATATAAGTACGATAGATACAAGTAGATGCACATCAAGTCTTAAGTAATCACAAAATCTGAGGACTTTTCTCAAAGACACTGCATGTCCTATAAATTAAAAACAGTTTACTTACAAATGATCAACCATTTGATGAGCTGGGACTTTTTAAGTGCAACATTGTAAACAAAAGTCAATAAAACAGTGTCCTAAAGCTGTGGGGAAAAAATTCCCACTTAGAATTCTATTCCAAACTTCAGAGTTATATAATTATAAAAAGCTTTGCAGACACGCAAGATTTCAGTGGATTTTGTCTTCCACACCCATCTTTTTTTCAGGAAGCTACTAGACATGATGCTTCCATAAGATGAGGGAATAAAACAAGAGGGAAAGCTTGGGATCCAAGAAGCAGTTGATCCAACCTACAAGAGAAGTAAAGGAAAACCTTAGGTTAAGGATAAGGACAGTCCCTAAATAATAACTGTATAGCTGACTTTTAAAGCAACATATCTTTATTGGAGCAAGTCAAAAATTGTGGTAGACATGATTTCAAGAAGATAAAACTGACAAAATACTGGATATGTTTTACTGTATTGAGAAAAACATGTAGGCAATTAAGGTATGGTTTAGACATGAATTAGCTTTAATAACTATCTAAAGTTCTAGAAGAAAACTAGGAGAAAACAATCCTAACAGCAACCAACAATAAGGAAGCTTATTAAAAAGGGAAAATTAAAATCTCAAAAATGAACAAAAATAGTCATATTGATTAGCTGTGAACTACATTTATATAGATATGAAAATAAAATTACCTAGTATGTATGTGTACATTGTGTATATGTACACAAACATATGGGGAAATACGGGGGACAGGAAAGTTGTACATGGAGGATGGTGAATAGATAAGTGAGTAAAAGTTAGCTAAATACTCATTTCCCAAGATAACTGCTAAATAGCTAATGGCCAAATCTGAAAATTTAAGAAATATAGTACAAGCATATTTCTTAGGCATATGAGCATAAATACTGAAAAAAGACACTTAAAGAATATAATGTGATCATTTCTAGAAAGAGGAAAATAGCACCTGATGTTGGAGAGAGAGGTGACCCTCAGAGCAGAGTAGGCTGCTTGTTAATCTACTAGACACTATGAGTAATGTTTCAGCTAAGATGCCTCTTCAACTTAGAACATTCCAAACTAAGTTAAGGTAGAGCTTTTAAGAATGTGCTTCTTAAAAATAAATCCACACATAAATGGTCAATTGATCTTTGACATCTGTGCCAAGAAAATACAGTGGGAAAGGATAAGCTCTTTAACAAACAATACTGAGAAAATTGAAAATCCACATGTAAGAAAACTACCATATACAGTAACCTGGAGAAGGAAACAGCAACCCACTCCAGTATTCTTGCCTGGAGAATTTCATGGACAAAAAGTCCTGGTGGGCTACAGTCCGTGGGGTCACAAAGAGTCGGACATGACTGAGCAACTAACACACTTATACAATCCACAAAATTAAGCTCTGCTGCTGCTGCTAAGTCGCTTCAGTCGTGTCCAACTCTGTGTGACCCCATAGACAGCAGCCCACCAGGCTCCCCTATCCCTGGGATTCTCCAGGCAAGAACACTGGAGTGAGTTGCCATTTCCTTCTCCAATGCATGAAAGTGAAAAGTGAAAGTGAAGTAGCTCAGTCGCGTCCGACTCTTAGTGACCCCATGGACTATAGCCCACCAGGCTCCTCCGTCCAGGGGATTTTCCAGGCCAGATAAAAACTTCAACATAAAATAAAAAATATAAAACCTGTAGAATAAGGGGAAAACCTCATGATATGAGTTTTGGAAATGACATCAAAAGCACAGACAACAAAATAAAAAATAAATAAGTGGGACTTCATCAAACCTAAAAGCTTCTGCACAGCAAAGGAAACAACAGAGTGAAAGGCAACCTATGGAATGGGAGAAAATATTTGCGAAATCTTATGTCTGATAAAGAGTTAATTTCCGAAATGCATAAGTAACACCTGCAATTCAGTAGCAAAAAGAAAAAACCCTAATAACCCTATTTAAAAAATGGAATAAAGACTTGGACAGATATTTCTCCAAAGAAGACATATAAATGGTCAACATCACTAATCATCAGAAAATGCAAATCAAAAACAGAACTACTATTGTTTTATCCAACAACCTCACTTCTGGGTTAGCTATCAAAATATTTAAAATCAAGGTCTCAAAAACTTATTAAACTATTCATGGCAGTGCTTTTCACAATGACCAAGATGTAGAAACAACCTAAATATCCTTCAGTGTACTGAATAAATTGGAGAAAATGAGACATACAGTTAACCTTGAACAACAAACAACATGGGGGTTAAGGTGGTAACCCTGCTAGCAATTTGAAATTCCACATAACTTTACAGTCAGTTGTCCATTTCCAAGATTTGCATGCTCAGATTCAACCAATCACAGATAGTGTACATTACTTTTTGGAAAAAAAAAAAGCAAATGGGTGTAAGTGGAGCCAGGAAGTTCACACACATGTTGTTCAAGGGTTAACTGTACATTCTGTAGAATATTATTCAATCTTCAGAAGAAAGAAGAGAGAAGGAAATCCTGTCATTTGTGACAATGTAGATGAAACGGGAGGACATAAGTGGAGTAAGCCAATCTAAGAAGGACAAATACCAAATAATGCCACTTATATGAGGTATATAAAATAATGAAATGTAGAAGCAGAGGATAGGATGGTGGCTGTCAGAGACTTGAGGGAGGTAGATATGGGGAATTTCTGATTCGATTCAGTTGAGTTCAGTTCACTTCAGTCGCTCAGTCGTGTCCGACTCTCTGTGACCCCAGGAATCGCAGCACGCCAGGCCTCCCTGTCCATCACCAACTCCCAGAGTTCACTCAGACTCACATCCATCGAGTCAGTGATGCCATCCAGTCATCTCATCCTCTGCCGTCCCCTTCTCCTCCTGCCCCCAATCCCTCCCAGCATCAGAGTTTTTTCCAATGAGTCAACTCTTCACATGAGGTGGCCAAAGTACTGGAGTTTCCGCTTTAGCATCATTCCTTCCAAAGAAATCCCAGGGCTCATCTCCTTCAGAATGGACTGGTTGGATCTCCTTGCAGTCCAAGGGACTCTCAAGAGTCTTCTCCAACACCACAGTTCAAAAGCATCAGTTCTTCGGTGCTCAGCTTTCTTCACAGTCCAACTCTCACATCCATACATGACTACTGGAAAAACCATAGCCTTGACTAGACGGACCTTTGTTGGCAAAGTAATGTCTCTGCTTTTGAATATGCTATCCAGGTTGGTCATAACTTTCCTTCCAAGGAGCAATCGTCTTTTAATTTCATGGCTGCAGTCACCATCTGCAGTGATTTTGGAGCCCCAAAAAATAAAGTCTGACACTGTTTCCACTGTTTCCCCATCTATTTCCCATGAAGTGATGGGACCAGATGCCATGATCTTCGTTTTCTGAATGTTGAGCTTTAAGCCAACTTTTTCACTCTCCACTTTCACTTTCATCAAGAGGCTTTTGAGTTCCTCTTCACTTTCTGCCATAAGGGTAGTGTCATCTGCATATCTGAGGTTATTGATATTTCTCCCTGCAATCTTGATTCCAGCTTGTGCTTCTTGCAGTCCAGCATTTCTCATGATGTACTCTGCATAGAAGTTAAATAAGCAGGGTGACAATATACAGCCTTGACGAACTCCTTTTCCTATTTGGAACCAGTCTGCTGTTCCATGTCCAGTTCTAACGGTTGCTTCCTGACCTGCATACAAATTTCTCAAGAGGCAGATCAGGTGGTCTGGTATTCCCATCTCTTCCAGAATGTTCCACAGTTTCTTGTGATCCACACAGTCAAAGGCTTTGGCATATTCAATAAAGCAGAAATAGATGTTTTTCTGGAACTCTCTTGCTTTTTCCATGATCCATCGGATGTTGGCAATTTGATCTCTGGTTCCTCTGCCTTTTCTAAAACCAGCTTGAACATCAGGAAGTTCACGGTTCACGTATTGCTTAAGCCTGGCTTGGAGAATTTTGAGCATTATCAAATTTCTGATTAGGGTGTATAAAATTTCAGGCATTCAAGACGAGTAAGTTCTAGAGATCTGATGTACAATGTTGTAGCTACAAATAGTGATAGGGTATTATATATTTAAAAATCTTATTAAGAGGGTCCATCTCTTGTTAAGTTTTCTTAGTATAATTAAAAAAAAAAGAGTATAAGTCTGGAATTATTTTCTGAGCATCTGACTTACAAATGTAAGTCTTGTACTAGTAAGTGAGGGCAAGTCATTCAGTCGTATCTGACTCTTTGCGACCCCATGGACTATAGAGTCCATGGAATTCTTTAGGACAGAATACTGGAGTAGGTAGCCTTTCCCTTCTCCAGGGAATCTTCCCAACCTAGGGATTGAACCCAGGTCTTCCACATTGCATGTGGATTCTTTACCAGCTGAGCCAGAGGGGAAGCCCTGTACCAGTGAGAAACCTGAGCTATTCTTCATCTGTGTAAATACTGTTTTCTGAAGATTCTACCTTCTTTTATTACTTATTTGCAGGCTACACATTCCTAGAAATAGTTGGAGGAAGGAGAAGCAGGGTTGGACTGGGTTTAGATAACTGATGGGGTACATTTAAAGAACAACACTTCAGTAGCAGCATATGATGACAGAATCAAGACTTTTCTACTCTATTCTATGTCAGAGGACTAGGAATCTCAGTGAGGAATAATGCTATCTCAAGACAGCAGAACTGTATTCATCACAGGGAATTGACTAGAATCTTCTACGTATAACTGTCTTCTTGCTGTGATTGTAGCTCTGAGTGGAAATTCACTTAATAACTAAGTAAAGAAAGATGAAGAATAAGTATCATGTACCTCTCAGCCGATTACAGAACATGGATTCAAGCCATTTTCTCAGCTGAAGGATAATCTAAGAAAGCAGTTAAAAAATTTGACATGTTCAAGAAAAAATTTCAATGAAACAAGAACCAAAATGTAAAATATAATTGTCACATGATTGTCTTTTAACATTATAAGGTAAAGTAAATGCTACATACATCAGATTAGAGGAAAATATTGCCTACTATGTAACAAAATTCAGACTTTCCTTGGATTTCTGTTTTCAAATGCCAGAAGTCAGCACAGTGTCAAGTACTGGGGTTAGCAATGATGACTATATATTGGGGGTTTAGGCAATGGCACCCCACTCCAGTACTCTTGCCTGGAAAATCACATGGATGGAGGAGCCTGGTAGGCTGCAGTCCATGGGGTCGCTGAGGGTCGGACACGACTGAGCGACTTCACTTTCACCTTTCACTTTTATGCATTGGAGAAGAAAATGGCAACCCACTCCAGCGTTCTTGCCTGGAGAATCCCAGGGATGGGGGAGCCTGGTGGGCTGCCGTCTATGGGGCCACACAGAGTCGGACACGACTGAAGCAACTTAGCAGCAGTAGCAGTAGCAGAACTATGTGTCTGGCAAAGTTTATCCACAGCAAAAGCCCTATCGGGTAAGAACTAGTGTTATCTCTCTTTAAGAAGTGAGGAGATTGAGGCATGGATGGCTTAAAATTCTTATCTAAGGATAGATCTTATAAAATGATTGACATAGGAATTAGAGCTAGGACCTCAGGCTTTATAATAAGTACTATGCTGCTGTGTTATGTTCTCTCTTCCAAAATGTAGGACCAAATAATTTTAACATTTACATAAGAAAAAACAAAAGAAGATGTTTTAAAATGTGCATAAAGTCAAAAATTATAACCTCTTTCTGACTCAGAAAAGAAACAAAGATTAGAATACAGGAATGCAAAGGATAAGATATAAAATAACTGAAAGAAGTTATTTAAACCAGTTATGCACAGAAGACATATTGCATAAAATATATTAATTTAATATAATATTCTGCACCTAAAACCCCAGCTATTTTAGCACATATAAGTAAATATGGAAGGTTTGGTTCCACATTTAATAAAGTAGGCCAAAATTCTTGCTTTACAAAGAGAAACTTTTATAAAAACTATATTAATCTTGAAATAAGATGAAGAATTATATAAAAGTGAAGAAATATATGACTGAAAATTTCAGATCTGTTCATTTAAATAGATTTCAGTATGCACACTCAACTGCTTGAGTCATTTCCTACTCTGTGTGACCCTATCAACTGTAGTATGTTATAAACTGGAGCAATATATTGAATCTTATGTAATTGTTAAGTTGTGTCCAACTCTTTGCAACTGTATGGACTATAGCCCACCAGGCTCCTTTATCCATAGGATTTCCCAGACATGAATACTTCGCCAGGAGATCTACCTGACCCAGGGATTGAAACTGCATCTCTTGCATTTCCACTGAGCCACCAGGGAAATCCCAATATATTGATAGATAATATCAATTTTAACATATGTTGACATTTCAAGTAATCTATTACAGAAATGGAAATTTCACTCTGCCTTGTTGCATTACTATTAGACTGTTTGCACATATTGTGTGATGTATTTATTGCACAGAAAAGAATCATAAACCTGGCAGTGACAAATTACATAACCAGGAAAACAGAAAACAACAATGTAAATAAGATAACAACACATTCACACTCTGAAATGTGTCACTGGTGGTTAGAGAATATAAATAAACATTTTTGTTAGGAATCAATGCAATTTTCTTTATTATCATGTTACATGTCATATGATAGTCGTCGGCTGATGTAAAATCTGAATTCCTTAGTCAATTGTGATTAAAATGAAAAAAGGAATAAATCATTTTCTCATTATAGAACTAAATTGACATGGCATTCATAAGTATTTTCTCAGCAAATTTCGGTTGGAAAGAAAAATGAAAGAAATTCAGATTATATTTCTATAAATTTCTGCTGTTAAGCTTTGGAGTTAATAAAGAAGATTTGTATTATTACTATTCCAAGGCTGTTACTTGATGTCAATTACATATGCAATCCAGGAAGCAGCATAACATTTATTACTTTTGTTCATGAAGGAAATAGAAGATATTCATTAGTTCTGGTTAAATAGCCCAATCCTTTCTGTCAGAGTGACAAGACAAGGTCTCTTGGATACATAGTAACAAATCCTGTAACAAAGGAATCCTGAAAGGTAATTAAAAAGGACCAAGGAGCAATTGGATCTTATCTAAGAACCTCAAAAAGTGACACAGCCCATAATATTAAGAAAATGGCAGAACCAGTCAAGTTGTCAGTCTTCTCCTGTCTCTTGCTGCCTGGTGTTCGAAGTGGAAGAACAGCTGTGGTGAGTGCACAGAGTGCTCATCACTATAGGCTTTACCCTTTATCATTCTCCTGAGAGTGACATGCATTTTCTGTCTCAGACACCCATACTTATGGAAGTGGCTAAATATGTACATTTCTATTCAAACTTTGAATAATATTAAGTAATAAACTTTGTCTTTTGACATCTGCCCTCTGCAGAACATAACTTCTGTCCCAACCTTTAAGAATTTAAAGTCTACATTTCAACTTTGTAGCCATTATTAAATGCAAATTCTTTCAATGCATGAAGATTGAATATTTTCAGTTATATAAAAATGCACAAGCAAATGTTTGCTAAAAACATGTGATCTGTTGTTATAATGTCATATTTGCATGTTATTAGATTCATTTTACATTATAAAGTACTGCCTTAATGCACTGAAACCTTTCACGGTTAAAATAAGAGGCTTTAAGGAAAAGAATAAAATGTTGATCAGTTTATAGCTTATTTCTTGAGTTACTTTTATGAATATTCCTGTTAAGAGACAGGTGCAAAATGATTCTAGATAAGTAGTACAGAACAATATAAACCAGTGGTTCACTTTACTATTTGCCAAAGTATAAAACTTAAATATATAATTTCTATTTTGAGTCATTAGGTGTTATTTATTATATACTATGAGCTCTATTAATAGGAAATTGTTCTGAAAATTATGTATATGAAAAATTTCCATTACTATGGTATTAAGAATTTCTACCCTTCTTTAAGTTTCCTTTTTTCAATTAAGCTAGTGAAACAAAATTCTATTCAGAATCTACCTTATAAAATATACTCAGGAGTTAGTAATTGGCAACAGTGAGTAGAAAACTCACTTTTGACATACAGATCCAAAGTAAGATCTGCACTGAGTTTTAGAGCCAAGTGGCTTCAACCAAGAAAGGCATGCATTGTGTCTCTGCCTGGTCCATTCTGAGGTCAGTAGTTTTAACCAGATTAAACTACCACATTTTCCATCTTCCTTTTCCATCAGTCCTTTCTGAGGCAGAGCCTATCTTATTTGGATGCTCCTTCATATTTCTTTTCTTTAGTTAAGTGACCTCTTCAGGACACAACTAGCTTTTCCAAACAGAAATGAGTGACTTAGAGTAAATAATAAAGCTTAATAAGCTCACTCATAAATGCAATTATTTTCTTATTTTCCTATAGTAATTTTATTTACATACAACTTTTTACTGAATGCTTTCACTAGATATGATCTAGTGGTTAGTAGTCCTATGAAGAAAAATACACAGTCTCATTGGATTGATTTATCTCATAGAGAAACTGATCTTTAAGAAAGCTGTGCCTAGAATACAATGTTGGAGATTCATGTAATAGTCTCAACTATTGTCTTGATAAAACCATGTGCACTTCTAACATCTAAGTAGAGTTTAGTTTAAAACTTCATAGTACACATAATTAAATATTAAATTTATTATGCATATTTGATGTCTGTTTGCTGATTTAGCTATGTTAAAGTACCATGATGTTTTATGTTATTCTTTCTTGACAGAATTCATGGGGCCCCAAGATTTGGGAGGATGGCATTGACACATGTAAAATATCATGTATGAAACGAGTTGCCAGTCCAGGTTCGATGCACGATACTGGATGCTTGGGGCTGGTGCACTGGGACGACCCAGAGGGATGGTATGGGGAGGGAGGAGGGAGGAGGGTTCAGGATGGGGAACACATGTATACCTGTGGCGGATTCATTTTGATATTTGGCAAAACTAATACAATTATGTAAAGTTTAAAAATTAAAAAAAAAAAAAAGTTCACTTTGGGAATGATCCCCAAGTAAGACTTGATGAAACAGCATATTCTTTGTCATGTTTGACTTTTTAATTAAAGAAAGAAATGTTCTGTATAACTACTCTGAACAGTTAGCATTAATGTGAGTATGGCTTTCCAAAGTAGTATTTTCTGACAGGTTTTCATTCGTGTGGCTTGATTTGCATTATCAACAACCAAGAAGGATTAAAAGACAAGAAAACTATGGATAATATGTCATAGACTTGATTTACAAAATTTCCATAGGCAAGGCTGTTTGCTGTACATCAAATTAGCAACATGGGCAAGATGTAATTTACACTTGCTTTCAGGCAATGTAGAGACAGAATGCTTAATTATTTATTAATGAAGCCTTAATTAATCTTCTGAAATTCATTTGTTTGAGAAATAAGGGCTTTATCTTACAAGGCAAAATATCAAGTAATTAGCAGTATAAAATTTTTACTCTGTTGAAAATTCAAGTGTGTACCTAACATCTACAATCTGTATGCAATGATGCTAACACGAATACATCAGTTATTCAATCTCCATTACCTACAGAACTGATTTATAATGTAGTAAAAGGGCATAACTTGTATGGTCTAGTTATTTTTAAATCGTTAATAAGCCTCCATTTGCTTTAGAATATATATATATATATTTATATATATGTAATTTAAAATGAAGACTACTCACATATTATATTTTAATTAGATTTCATGACAATGGATGGATTTTTGCTATCATTTCTGTCTCAGATAATGATATCTGTTATAGAAAAATAGCATAAACTGGCATGTGTCTATGGAGAAAAGTTATAAGCTACATATTACATATATTATTTACAAAAATTGTGCTTGGCTTTTGTGATTTAATAAAGAAATAGAACGTTAAATGTTAAAATACTGAATGCTCCTTTAAAATGTGTCCTTCCAAAATATTTTTATAATACCAAGTTCTATTTCATCAGAGAAAATGTTGAGGACATTTTATAGATGAAGAAATTATTTGAGTAAACTTGCCCAAGGTGAGAGGCTAAAAATGTGGCAGATTAAGACTTGCAACCAGGAGGCCAAGTTCTCTTCTTTCAAGCAGATAATATATTTTCTCCAAGAACCTTGAAGACACAGGTCCCTTAGGTTTTCCAAGACTTTACTTTCGTCTAAAAACCAAGTAACTTAGCAAGATACCTTTCATGTCTGTTTCATATTCAAAAAGCATATCTTAGTACTTATTTCTAAAAAACTTGTTGCTTTTTGGTGTCTCACTTAAGAAGGTGCTTTTTTTTTTTTTTTTTGAAAGCAGGAAGAGATAACTCTTGAAATAAATAAAAAAAAATACAGTGAGACATTATATGTAATTTAAAATACAGTTCAAAAAAGAAATACTGACGCTATCTAGAATACAGAGAGGGAAACTTACAAAGCAGATAGAATTTGCTCATGATCTTGGAAAAAATAGAAGGGTGTAGATGAATGAAAGGGAGTCCAGAAAGAATTTTCCATGTAGTGCTGATGGTGGGCACAGTAAAAGCTGACCAAAGATATGATAGGAAGACACATCAGGCCTTATGCTGAAGATAAAGAGTAGGTCCATCTCATGCCACTTGAGAATATGCTCAATTAAGCTGCCTGATTCTATGTTACAGTAGAAGTAACTTTTTTCCCCCACAATTCCTCCTTGTATATGATAACAGTTAAGAGAAAGACAAGAAAGTCTTTTTATAGAGTACACACAAGTAATACATCAGATCAGATGAGATCAGATCAGTCGCTCAGTCGTGTCTGACTCTTTGCGACCCCATGAATCGCAGCACGCCAGGCCTCCCTGTCCATCACCAACTCCTGAAGTTCACTCAGACTCACGTCCATCGAGTCAGGGATGCCATCCAGCCATCTCCTCCTCTGTCGTCCCCTTCTCCTCCTGCCCCCAATCCCTCCCAGCATCAGAGGCTTTTCCAATGAGTCAACTCTTCGCATGAGGTGGCCAAAGTACTGGAGTTTCAGCTTTAGCATCATTCCTTCCAAAGAAATCCCAGGGCTCATCTCCTTTAGAATGGACTGGTTGGATCTCCTTGCAGTCCAAGGGACTCTCAAGAGTCTTCTCCAACACCACAGTTCAAAAGCATCAATTCTTCGGTGCTCAGCCTTCTTCACAATCCAACTCTCACATCCATACATGACCACAGGAAAAACCATAGCCTTGATTAGATGAACCTTTGTTGCCAAAGTAATGTCTCTGCTTTTGAATATGCTATGTAGGTTGGTCATAACTTTCCTTCCAAGGAGTAAGCGTCTTTTAATTTCATGGCTGCAGTCACCATCTGCAGTGATTTTGGAGCCCAGAAAAATAAAATCTGACACTGTTTCCCCATCTATTTCCCACGAAGTGGTGGGACCGGATGCCATGATCTTAGTTTTCTGAATGTTGAGCTTTAAGCCAACGTTTTCACTCTCCACTTTCACTTTCATAGCAACACACAAAAATTAAAACATTTTCAGTCTTACAGTACAATATCTTGAAGAGTTCAGTAGTACAGTACAACAGCTGACTTACAGGGGCTCGCATCGAGTGAATAGGCAAGAAGAGTTACTGACTGGAGGAGGGAGAGGAGGTGGGAGACAGTAAAACTGAAGGATCATCAGCAATACGGGAAAGAGAGCAGGCTGCAATTTCACTAACACCTGATGTTGATGGCACAGGTTCTGGTTCCTTGCTGGAGTCAATTCTACTTTCTTGCAAAAAATGATACAGTGATGTCTGGATAGGAGTCTTTTGTCTCTCATCATAGATGACATGGTATTACTGGATTACATTCTGAAAGGCTGCTGCAACCTTCCTGTACGGTTTAAAGTTTGGGTCCTGTGCTTCAAAAACTAACAGATCCTCTTCAAGTAAAGAAATCCCTTTGCCACTTACCACATTGTGAATCTCTTCGGTTCTTCAGTAGTACCAGCTATTGATACATCACCACTGCGTTTACGCTTGCTTCCAGATATCCTAGGCTTGAAATAAAAATACTGTACTACTGTACTCTATACAGTACTGTAAAGTACACAAAGCACAATGACTTACAGAAGATGCACGCATATGACAACATGTGCCAGATGCATGAACTTACATGATTTGACATGTGAACACACGTTCAGATCTTAAAAGTTCGCAGCTTGAAGATTTGTATGCAGTTTGCATCTGTTAATCTCACATGTTAGGTAGCTAGAATAGGAAAAAGGAGTCCAGAATGGAGGTGGTTAAAAGACAAAGAAGGGAAAAGCCTGCGAAAATAGAACAAAGGAAGGTCCGAGGATCGGAGTGAGGACCTCAGGTAAAAAAGCAATTTATGCCATCTATTGTACCACTTGATTCTGAAAAACTTGTGTAAGAAACTTGTGGTTTCTTGAAATGAATCAAGTATATAAAACATAGCATAGCATGTATTTCCCAGCATTTTGAAGACCTGATCACAGGTCTGATCACAATAGTTAGGCCATCTATTGTACCCCTTGATTCTGAAAAACTTGTGGTTTTCAAGAAACTCGTGGTTTCTTGAAATGAACCAAGTATATAAAACATAGCATATCATGTATTTCCCACCATTTTGAAGACCTGATCACAGGTCTGATCGCAATAGTTATGCCATCTAGTGTACCTCGTGATTCTGCAAAACTTAATGCTTAGCACTATTTTCACTGATGAATATATGCATTCACATTCATTGGGATGAATGTAATGTTAAATAAATTTCTCTTAAAAAAAAAACATTACAACCATGTGTCAAAATTATATTTGAAACTTGAAGAGAGAAGAAAAATAAGCCCCAGCTTGGGGAGGATGGGTATGGAGGGAGAGAAGAAGCGGTAGTATAAATAAGGAGGTAGTAAAATGCTGGACTATCTGCCGAAAGGTTACTAAACTATCCTATCAGTTGACCAGTGATCCTAAATTTCCAAAGAATTTTAATTTCATTAAAGTCTATCAAAATATCATTCAAGTATTTAATTCAGAATACCAAATGTGCCCACAAATGGCTGAATTACAAGGATGTTCTGTATCCAAAAGCCTTAGGACCATTTTCTTTCTTCAGTTCCAGTGAATAAAGATCTGCTTACTTCTGAAAAAGTTATTAATTGGATTTGTTGCTTATTTTATTACTTTTAAAATTCCATACAGATATTGGCTAATTTATACAGTAAATATACAATCATAATTACTAGTAATATTGTAAATACATTGATATGATTCTCTTAAGTAAATTTACTACATTAAGGGAAATTTTCCAAACAAAAATCTCTTTGCAATTCAATTTCCATGGTAGATATTTCAGTTAGTCTTTGGACCTGAAATTTTATATTTTGTATGTTTGAATTTATTTGCCTTCTTTACTCCTCTCTCCCCTCTTCTCTCTCTTTTGCAAGTGTAATGAGAAGCATTAACACACGTAAAGTTCTTGGTCTGGTTTGGCTCTAACAAGTGACGAATGAACTTCTGTCAAGACAATTCCTAAAATTAGGAATCCAGAGCTATATTTTTCATTACTTCTATTTTCTCAGAACTTAAAATAATGTTATTTTACTGCCCTATTACCACTTCTTAGGTTTAAAGGACAGAAATTAAGAATCCAGTGTTGCCTCTCAAGGTTTTCCCATATGTTTCTTAATGTGAGATCACGTTACTAGAACCGCGAGTGAACTAAACCATTTAGTAAACACTGGATAAACATCCTGGTACTGAAAGGATATTTTAGGTATATATGAAGGGTTGATCTTGTTCTATAGTTGCACAGCTTGTTGTAGCTAATAAAATGGAATTTATCTGTAATTGTGGAGCTCCCAGAAGCTTAAAAAAAAAAAACTATATCCAGATATGAAAGTAGATTCACTCTTATTGAAGCTATGAACACAACTATATTTCAATGAAGAATGCCATGAGCCAGTAGAGACTTCAAATAATATTTGTTCTATTTATGTGTGGAACTAAGTCATAGCTTTTACACACTAATTTTAGACCCTGACAGAGAAAAAAACCTAAAAAATATGTTTAATTGTTTTCAAATGTGGAATGGTTAAAAATAGTAAATTTAGCTTTTTTTTTTTTTTCTCAAGGAGGCTGTGATTTTTCTAAGTTTGATCAGAGGAGTAAATCACTCCTATTGTTATTGTTATTGCTGTTCAGTCCTGCCTGACTCTTTGTGACCCCAGGGACTGCAGCACACCAGGCTTCCCTGTACTTAGCTATCTGAGTTTGCTAAAACTCATGTGCATTGAGTTGAGGATAACATCCAACCATCTCATCCTCTGTTGCCCCCTTCTCCTCCTGCCCTCAATCTTTCTCAGCATCAGGGTCTTTTCCAATGAGTTGGCTCTTCACATCAGGTGGCCAAAGTATTGGAACTTCAGCTTCAGCATCAGTCCTTCCAATAAATAATCAGGGTTGATTTCCTTTAGGGTTGACTAGTTTGATTTCCTTACAGTCCAGGAGACTCTCAAGAGTCTTCTCCAGCACCACACTTCAAAAGCATCAATTCTTCAGCACTCAGCCTTCCTTATGGTCCAACTCACATCTGTACATGACTACTGGACCCTGATGCTGAAAAGGAACTGAGATAATTGTTGTTTTAGAGGTTGTACCCAAGTACTATATTTTGGACTCTTCTGTTGAATATGAGGGCTACTCCATTTCTTCCAGGATATTCTTGCCCACAGTCATAGATATATGTTCATCTGGATTAAATTTGCTCATCCCTGTCAATTTTAGTTCACTGATTCCTAAAGTATCAACCATTTTGCATCTTTTGCTTGACCACATCCAATTCACTTTGATTCATGGACCTAACATCCCAGGTTCCTATGCAATATTGGATAGAAAGATAGCAATCTTTACAGCATCAGATTTTACTTTAGCCACCAGACACGTCAGCAGCTGTACATAATTCCTGCTTTGGCCCTGCCACTTCATTCATGCTGGAGTAATTGTTCTCTACTCTTCCCCAGTAACATACTGTACACCTTCCAACCTGCAGGGCTCATGCTCTGGCATCATTTAGTTTTGTCTTTTCATACAGTCCATTGTCAGGAGCCGCATTAGGCATTACTGACAAAATAGAGGCATGGCCCCCAGCCCCCTCTCCTCATTCCACAGGCACGGATCCCGGGATGAAGGAGTTAGGCCTTGTAATTCTGACTTGTCTTTTCCTCTCCTTGGCTGAGTTGACTGAAAATGAATATTAAGGTGCTTATTGTTCTTGAGAGGAGCATGAGAAGGCACAAAGCCTTCTGCAGCATTGCTCAGAAAATAATTCATAAAGTTAATCATTGACATTTGTTCAAGGACTTTTACAAAAGAGTGTTCCAGGATGAGCACATAGGCCATAGCTTGAGGCCATGGGAGGGATTGCTATCTGAAGTCTATTTGTGAGGAGAATGTTTATGGCAAAGGAGTTTACTGAATTTAGGGCTTGCTGCTGCTAAGTCACTTCAGTTGTGTCCGACTCTGTGTGACCCCACAGACGGCAGCCCACCAGGCTTCTCCATCCATCCCTGGGATTCTCCAGGCAAGAACACTGGAGTGGGTTGCCATTTCAAATAATTAAAACAGTTAGAAGTTAAAGATTTAAGGAATGTTGTAAACGTAGCATTTTTTACTATAGCTTATAGAAGTTAGGAATTTTTAGATACACTATAGCTAGAAGCCTTTTTAAGAGATAGTGAGCTCAGGATGTTAGGGGCAAACAGGATTTAGGAAGATAAGTAGTAAACTGAGGAATGCAGCATGAGTTACAATGTAATCACAAGTTAACTATAGGACACATTAGAGGAGGTAGATAATAGATGATAAGGCTGATTCCCCTAGAATCACTGAAGCAGGAACTCTGAGGAGCAACAGTGATTTATGGAGATAATAAATCTGGGAGAGGGGGAACTGAAAATGTCAAACCTCTGGCCTAATGTTTTTGTAAAAGTATAAAAGAGAATCTTAAACTTGAAATAAACAGGCAGTCCAAGAAAAATGAGAGGCTGTCTCATTTGCTGACACTGTCCATCTCTTCAGATTGAATCCCTGACTGCTGGAGTTGGACGCCGGCAGTCCATGGATTTCTCATGGCAAGAATATTACGTGTGTTGCTATTTCCTTTTCCAGTGGACCAAATTTTGTCAGAACCCTTCACTATAACTGGTCTGTCTTGGATAGCCTTGAACAGCATGGTTCATAGCTTCATTGAGTTACTCAAGTCCCTTCACGACAAGGTTGTGATCTATGAAGGCAATCCATTTTGTATTTACTATGTGCCAGACACTGTTCAAGGCCTGACAGCAATGTTATTTCAAATTAACTCTCTTGTAATGGTTACTTTTATGTTTCAACTTGACTAGGCCATGAAGTGACCAGATATGTGGTCAAACATTAATGGGTTATGTGAAATTAACATTTAAAGTCTAAAGTGATTAGACTCCACAATGGATGGGCATCCTCCAATCAGTTGAATACCTGAATAGAGAAGACACGTTGACCCTCCTATGAGTTAAGAGGGAATTCCTCCCATCTGACTGGCTTCTGCCTGGGACATCATTTTTTTTTTTTTTTTCCCCTGCCTTCTGACTCACACTGAAAAATTACCTTTCCCTTGACAACCTCCATAATAACATAAGACATTTGCTTATATTAATCTCTTTATGTATGTGTGTGCATACACTGCCTCTCGGTTCTGTTTTTCTGGAAAACCCAGACTAACATACCTACAATTCTTTAAATACTTTTGCTATTAGGTTGATTCTTTCTTTCTTTTAAACTTTTTTGGCATTATTTTTCTTTTTTTTTCCCCCACAAAGATACTGAAAATGAAAACTTAAATAACTTGTCCAAGTCCACACAATCAGTAAGTGAAGAAGCACCGCTACAAAGCCAGCTTTGTCAGACTCCACAAACATAGTCTATCTATTACACAATACATCTCTATTCTCAAGGAGATTTATTGTGGAAATTCTATGTGCATTAAATCCCTTAGATACTCATAACTTGAAATCATAATCTTTAATAACTTTATAGATTTTAAAAATAATTTGTGGGCTTTAACTACAGCTAAAATTTTCTCAGAAACTTATCATTAAAAATAGGTTGGATTCTTACATTTCCTGGTGACTATAAAGTATTTAAGATTGCCTCTATGTCATATAAACCATATTAATGAATAATATAAAACAAAATTAAAGGGCTTTTATTCCATTATGTATATATTTCATGTGTAAAATACAACAGATGGAAATTAAGCTCATGAATGCACTTGAATACCTATAGATTAATTACATTCTGCAAAGTCATGGTAGGAAAATTTCTTGTCATGCACAAGATTTACAACACAAGAGAACAGTGCCATGAGGAGTATCAACTTTTGCCTGAAGGAAAGAAAAATATTATGCTCATTTCCTAGTCATATAATTTAAGTCAAAGTTGTGAATTTATTCATCTCTTTTCTATTCACATACAGTATGAAAGAATTTTCTGAAATATAAATGCCATGTTTAAACATTTCCATGTTTTCACAGACATTGTCAAAGTGATGCTGACAAATATCAGAAGTTATCATTACCTTTGTTAAGTAACCAGTGACAGAAAAATTTCATATTGGGTTACATTAAAAACAATAATAAAACAGGGTTCATTTTCCAGACTGTGAAATATTCATATTAAATTAAAATTATCAAAACATCAACATAAAATATAACTATTTATTTTATAAATATTCTTCTCTTGCTACAAAAGTATCTCTTAATCAATGTTTTTGTTTTACTGATTCCTGTTAATAGTCTTAATTGCTAACGTGCATTTTAAAATATCAGAGCTAATATTTAATCCCTTTATGAATACAAAAATATCTTAAATATGACTTTTTGTGTTTATGTTTGCTTTTATTATGTAGTAGGCATCTACCAAGCAGAGTCACTATTTTGCTGACAAAGGTCCATCTAGTCAAAGCTATAGTTTTTCCAGTAGTCATGTATGGATGTGAGAGTTGGGCCATAAATAAAGCTGAGGGCCAAAGAATTGATGATATTGAACTATGGTGTTGGAAAAGACTCTTGAGAGTCCCTTGGACTGTGAGGAGATCAGTCAATCATTAAGGAAATCAGTACTGAATACTCAGTGGAAGGACTGATGCTGAAGCTCCAATACTTTAGCCACCTGATTCAAAGAACTGATTCATTGGAAAAGACCCTGATGCTGAGAAACATTGAAGGCAGGAGAAGGCGACAACAGAGGATGAGATGGCCGGATGGCATCACTGACATGATTGAGCAACTGAACTGAACTGAACCGAACCAATTTTAAGAAAGTTTTTATGAGCATCACATCCTAATTTTAAAGACACATGCAATTCAATGAGTATTGAAGTCAATTTACTTTAATCTTTTACAATTAATTCTCTACTAAACAGTCCTAGACTTCCTCTGACTTATAAAAAATATGTCAGATCCTACCATTTACTTGTGAAATTCCTTTATTGACTTAAAAAGTGTAAATAAAATCCAAATTTCTAGCATGGTTTTCAAAGATAAAGACTATGCAGCCTCACTCAGTCTCAGTGATTACTTCTACCATTCTGACTTCCCTCTCACCACATCAACATTTATGGTCTTCTTCAATCACAGGATCCTATGCCACACAGGAGCCTTAACATGATAGATATTTGTTCTTTCTATTGGGTATTTTTCCTATTTAAACATTAGCTCCATGAGGGCATAAGTCTTAGTGTCTGAAATGTAAATATTTAATACATGAATGAACAAATTGATTGAGTGTTTAACTATGAGCCAGACACTAGGAGAAGCTGAGGATACCAATATGAATAAAGCATATCTTTACTCTCAATGTATATTAGCAAATAATTTGCAGACAAAAGAAGTGGTATAATGCTTCCCTGGTGTCTCACTGGTTAAGAATCAGCCTGCCAGGAGACATGGGTTTGATCTCTGGTTGAGTAAGATACCACAAGACCCAGAGGAACTTAGCCTGTGTGCCACAAGTATTGAGTCTGTGTTCTAGAGCCCAGGAACCTCAACTACTCAACCCAAGCTCTGCAGCTACTGAAGCCTGTGCACCCTGGGGCCCACGCTCTGCAAAAAGTGAAGCCACTGCAATGAGAAGCCCACACAGTGCAATTACAGAGTGACCCCCACTTGCTGCAACTGGAGAAAAGCCCACACAGCAATGAAGACCCAACATAGCCGGTAAACAAATAAAATTATTTTTAAAATGTGTTATAAAAATTCTTTAGTGCTAATATCATAGAATTATGACATTGTGTTAAGCTGAAATGCTGTAGTTCCATCACATTCTATCTACATGTTTTGGGGCAAGTTGTTTCCCTCTTAATACTTTAGTGACACCTCTATAAACTGGAATTATTAGTATCAGCTACCATATGATTATTTTGAGGAATAATTAAACCTAGCAAACATTTGATAAATGTCTGTAATTTTATTATATTTATCATTTTTATATTTCTTTTCTACTTTTGCCACCTAACTTCAATTTATGGCCTTAATCAAGATGGTTAAAAAACTTGTAATCTCCGCTGTCACAAATATATATCATCTGATTCCTACCTCTAAAGATGATTTCCTCTAGTGACTCATAAAATACAGAAAGAACAAAAAACTTTTTTTGATTAAAATAGAACAAAGACTTAAAAGCAAATAGAAACAGACCTTAATGGACACCTCAGTAAAGAAGATAGACAGATGGGAAATAAACTTATGAAAATATGTTCCACATCACATGTCATCAGGGTAATGAAACTTAATGCAACCATAAGATGATGTTAGACGCTTATTAGAATGGACAACACTAACAACATCAAATGTCTGTAAAGATGTGGAGCAAGAGGAACTCTCACATACGCCTGGGGCACATGTAAAATTGTACAGCCACTTTGGAAGACAGTTTGGTGGTTTCCTACAGAACCAAATGCGCTCTTACCATTTGCACTGTATGGTATTAATCCAAAGGACTTGAAAACTTATGTATGAATCAAAACTTGCCTACAGATTTTTCTAGCAGTTTTATTCATAATTTCCAAAGCTTGGAAGCAACTAAGATGTTTTCCAGAAGGTGAATGGATAAATAATCCTTGGTATTATTTATTTTTTGTGCACAAACATCCATCCAAACAATGCAATATTCAAAGCTAAAACATGAGCTATCAATACATGAAAAGACATGAGGAAGCTTAAATGCATATTACTAAGTGAAAAAAATCAATCTGAAAAGGATTCATACTGTATGATTCCAGGTATATGATATTCTGGAAAAGTTAAAACTATGGAGATAACTAAAAAGATCAGTGGTTGTTGATGGGGGAGGGATTAATAGACAGAGCACAGTGAATTTTTAGGGCAGTGAAAATATTCTATATGAAATTATAATTATAGATATATGTCATTAAAAATTTGTCCAAACCCATAGAATGTACAACATCAAGGTAAATCTTTAGTTAACCTGTGAACACTGGATGATTATGGTATGTTAGTATGGGTTTATACTGACAAACTTGGTTAAAGAAAAAAAAGTAGCATTGTGGTGGGTGATGTTGATAATGTGGGAAGCTATGCAGTGTGTAGGGGCAAGAGGTGTTTGGGAAATCTCTGTACCTCCCTATCAATTCTGTTGTAAACATACAAACTCTCTTTTAAAAAGTCTTTAAAAAGATAGACAAATGGACCTATATATCATCTCCACTGAACAGATTAATTAGTTACATAGAACTTATACTAATACATAGTCACTTCAGTCGTGTCCGACTCTGTGCGACCCCATAGATGGCAGCCCACCAGGCTCCCCCGTCCCTGGGATTCTCCAGGCAAGAACACTGGAATGGGTTGCCAGTTCCTTCTCCAATGCATGAAAGTGAAAAGTAAAAGTGAAGTTGCTCAGTCATGTCCAACCCTCAGTGACCCCATGGATTGCAGCCTTCCAGGCTTCTCCGTCCATGGGATTTTCCAGGCAAGAGTACTGGAGTGGGGTGCCATTGCCTTCTCCAATAGACCTTATAGTGCAATGGAATTACAACCTCTACCTTGCCCAATTCTGAGCACCAAAGAATTGATGCTTTCAAATTGTGGCACTGGAGAAGACTCTTGAGAGTCCCTTGGACAGCAAGGGGATCAAATCAGTCAATCCTAAAGAAAATCAACCCTGAATATTCATTGAAAGGACTGATGCTGAAGCTGAAGATCCAGTACTTTGCACACCTGATTGGGAAGAACCGACTCACTGGAAAGACCCTGATGCTGGGAAAGATTGAGGGCAAGAGGAGACGGGGGCTATAAGGATGAGATGGTTGGATGGCATCATCGACTCAATGGACATGATTTTGAGCAAACTCCAAGAGATAGTGAAAAACAGGGAAGACTGGCATGCTGCAGTCTATGGGGTCACAAAAATCAGATAGGACTGAGTGACTGAACAACCAACCGCCCTGCCCAACAATATTAAATACCATTGCACTGCACTGTAATTGTTACAATAAAATGCAAATAATACATGTTTGCACAACATGCATCCGGCAGTATAAGCAAACTAATGTGATAAAGTATTGACAATCTCTTGCTGCTGCTGCTGCTGCTAAGTTGCTTAGTTGTGTCTGACTCTTAGCGACCCCATGGACTGCAGCCTACCAGGCTCCTCTGTCCATGGTATTTTCCAGGCAACAGTACTGGAGTGGGGTGCCATTGCCTTCTCTGTGACAATCTCTTAAGTGAATTTTATCCAACTGCATGAGTAGAGAATAAAGGTATTCTGTCAGGAGTTTAAAAGGCCTAAATAAAAAGAACATTCTTTTAATTAGGAAAGACTGTTGTGAAATTAGAATCATACTTAGCCAAAAGAAAAAGATAGGAAAATGTGAGTAATGAAACAAAAAGAGGAACGCTGTTGAACTTGGCAAGGAAAAATGCAATATTATATTCGTGGTTTTGCCCAAGAATTTTCATCAGATTCATGACAAAGAGAGTAGAGATCTATTTAAAATCTACATATTATTTCTTTATGATTTATTGCAAATATTTACATACAACTCATAGCAAATCATTCTGTCTGGGTTTACCATATATTAAATAGTAAAGGTTATATGTACAACAATTAGAGATAGTATCAAGGAGTTGATCACTGTAATTTAATATTGGTCAGATATGGATTCTAGCAGGAGGTGATATATCTATCTAAGCTGTGTGTAGGGAAATAAAATAGGGAAAAATTAATTATTTTAAATCCAGTCTCTGTCATATCAGCTGAGTGTTTGGGGCTGGTTATGTAATCTTTATGAGTTCTTGGCTACATTTTCTAAATAAATGGAAACAATAAAGTTTCACAAAGCTATGGAAGGGCTAAATGAGATACTTTGGAAATTATAATCAGGTTGAGCACATATCATAGAATTGCAAAAAAAAAGTTGAATTAAATTTCTATTTTTTGTAATAGTATATCAATTAGCATATCAATAGTATATGATATAGTTAGTATATCAAGGATTGAGCCTTCTTGAAATGAATTTTATTTTAACTTGCAGAATGTTTTATAAATAATGAAGTAATTTAAATGGAGAAATATTTTGTGTTGCTTACTTAACAAATATTTACTGAATGTCCACCACATGCTAGGCAATATTCTAGGCACTTGGGATGCATAAGTTAATAAAAGAGATGAGGTCCTTTTTCCCCTGGGGGGATATAAACAATAATGGCAGCAATGAAAACATTAATGAGCCAAATTAAATGTAGCACAGGGTAAGTGGGATACACGAGGCTGTGATTTACTGGAACTGTGTAATTAAAATAGATGTGTTGCTTTTCCCATTTCTCTACCATTCTTCTAGATTCTATCCCTACTTTACTCTGTATCCTGGAAGGTTTATTTCTATGAAGTGGCATCACTCAGGCTTTCTTTCTAATTATTTTGTGAGCCAGTTAAGCCAGTGGGAGTTAGTGACAGAAATCAGAAAAGAAGAAACAAGGGTGATTTTTCATACATCAGCACTTTGGGTCTAAAAATCATTTCCTCCTTCTACTACCATGCATATCAATGGACTTAGATATTACCTCCTGCTAGAATTCATTTCTGACCAATATTCAATACAGTAATCAACTTCTTGATACTATCTCTAATTCTTGTACATATAACCTTTACTATTTAATATATGGTAAACCCAGGCAGAATGATTTGCTACCAGTTGTGTGCAAATACTTGCAATAAACTATAAATCAGATCAGATCAGTCAGATCAGTCACTCAGCCGTGTCCGACTCTTTGCAACCCCATGAATCGCAGCACGCCAGGCCTCCCTGTCCATCACCAACTCCCAGAGTTCACTCAGGCTCACGTCCATTGAGTCAGTGATGCCATCCAGCCATCTTATCCTCTGTCGTTCCCTTCTCCTCCTGCCCCCAATCCCTCCCAGCATCAGAGTCTTTTCCAATGAGTCAACTCTCTGCATGAGGTGGCCAAAGTACTGGAGTTTTAGCATTAGCATCAGTCCTTCCAAAGAAATCCCAGGGCTGATCTCCTTCAGAATGGACTGGTTGGATCTCCTTGCAGTCCAAGAGACTCTCAAGAGTCTTCTCCAACGCCACAGTTCAAAAGCATCAATTCTTTGGCGCTCAGCCTTCTTCGCAGTCCAACTCTCACATCCATACATGACCACAGGAAAAACCATAGCCTTGACTAGACGAACCTTTGTTGGCAAAGTAATGTCTCTGCTTTTGAATATGCTATCTAGGTTGGTCATAACTTTCCTTCCAAGGAGTAAGCGTCTTTTAATTTCATGGCTGCAGTCACCATCTGTAGTGATTTTGGAGCCCAAAAAAATAAAGTCTGACACTGTTTCCACTGTTTCCCCATCTATTTCCCATAGTTTTGATATAGATTTCTAGTCTTTTCATCATGAATCTGATCATTATGAACCAAGGAAGGATTAACCACAACATTCCTGAAGCAGCTACAACTTTAAGGAACTCAAAAAACACTGTCTCCTCACAGATTCTTTTTACCTTCTTGAGTCTAAGATCCTAGCCAATGCTCTGGCATGTTTGTCATATTGAAAATATGAACTTCATTTGAGCCTGAAATAAAAACAAATACATCTATCACACTGTTGTTTTGATGTGCATTTCTCTGATTAGAGATACTGAACACACTTTCATAAACCTGTTGGCTGTTTGTATATCTTCTTTAGCAAAATATGTACTCAAGTCTTTTGCCTATTTTTTAACCAGGTTCCTTTTTTTTTTTTTTCCTTTGCTACTGAGTTGTAGTTCCTACCGTTAACAATATGGTATTATGCATTTAAAAACTTAAGGGAGTAGCTCTCATACTGAATTTTTTTACCTGTTCCCCAACCTCCGACACACATAGAATAAAAGAAAAAGGAGAAAAGAGAGAAGAGCGAAGGACTCTTTTGGAGGTGATGGATATGTTTTTTATCTTTTCTTGTTGTTATGGTATCATGGGTATATACATATGTACAAACTCATACAAATGTATACATTAAATATATGCAACTTTTTGTACATTAAGTGTATCTTAATAAAGTTGGGTTATTCTTTCTTGACCCAAAGCTATGAAGCATGAAATTCAGCAGATATAAAATTTTCATATATATCTCAGCTCTACGTTTGGTTTCCTTTTACATTTCAATGGACTATACTCCAACCAAAAGAAAAAAAAATGTATTACAATATCTTATTGACAAGGTCTTTATAATAACATATCATAATGGGAAGGATAATTCTACCCTTCATATTCTTCTTTTTCTGAATATAGGATGCGAGCTTCTCTCAGCCTTTTAGTCTTCCATGTAAATTTAAAAATCAACCTAACGATTTTCATGTAAAAATTTGTTGGAATTTTTATTGGATCTGAATCTACACTGAATCTATAGAAGAGTTAGTGGTGAATTCACATCCTAGAGAAATGACTATATAACATCATTTTTATGGTACTATGGTAACTGATATTTACATATTTTCTAATTCAGGTATTCTTCAATAAAACCACTTTGTCATGGTATAGTACATCATTCAGTAAATGCTACATTTGATTTGACAATATTTAGCTTAAAAAGTTCACATCTGGATTTTTGAGAAAAATGTACTTCTAGTTGCCTTCTTTATCATGAATATCATGTATTTTGACTTTCTTAATACCAATTTCTTTCCTTTTTTGGTAGCTGGAACCATAAAAACAAGTTAGAAATGTTTGATTCTTTTGTTCTCTAGAAGAGTTTGAAAAATACTTCAAAAGTGTATTATTTGAAAGTCATTTTTAACTTATTTCATAGAATAAAAGAAAAATCAAGCCTTAGACTTCTTGTCCAGAACTTCCACTTCCCACTTAAAAAAAAAAAAAAAAATCAATGCTGTGTAAACCCTTTAAATTTTAATTCAAAGTATTTATTTGCATGTCAAATAATTTTGCTCTCTAGTGTAACAAGAGATTAAATCCTCTATTTGAGCTCTATCAAATCTATCAAAATAAATTAAGCTTGAATATTTATTCATTATCACAAATTGCTTTTGAGATTATTTTATTTAGAAGGCTATTCTAGAGGACACTAAGTCTGGTTTGAAATTATAAATATGTATAGATAAATCATTGAGACTTGATAATTGGAACTTCCTTTGAGTAATAACTTGCAACTGTAATTCCACACAGTACATTTTTGATCATCTTTAAGTAGTACTCTTTAATCGAATCTAACAAAATGCAAAATTGTTCTTCAGTTTGCTCAGATTAACTCATTTATAGGATAGGAGCTGGGCTTCTTCTGTGACTCAGCTGGTAAAGAATCTGCCTGAAATGTGGGAGACCTGGGTTTGATTCCTGGGTTGGGAAGATCCACTTGAGAAGGAAATGGCAACACACTCCACTCTTGCCTGGAGAATTCCATGGACAGAGGAGCCTGGCAAGCTACAGTCCATGGGGTAACAAAGAGTCGGACACGACTGAGTGACTAACACTTACAATTTCACTTTTCAACTAAAATATAACAAAAATATGTTTTCATTTCTTACCACAGTTAGATTGGACTGCAATCAGTAACCCATATTTGTTACAAAATAGTCATAGAGGTTGTTGTTTTGTCAACTAACTTCTAGGTTTTAAGAATGTATTTTAAATGAAAATTTTATTTACATAAAGTGGAGACAGCACAGCAACAAAGTCATTGAAATATGTTGTGATCACAAACTATAATTAATATATATTATTTTTATTTCAGCACCTAAGAAAACTCATAGTTTAAGAGCTTTTCTTTGGATACTCTCTAAATAGAGAATAGGGAGGAAAAATATATCTGAATTAATTTACAGAAAATCTGATGGTGTAGAACAGCCATTTCTCTCAGCACTTCTCCCAAACTGAGCTGTCATACTTAGGGACAGCCTTATAAAACTGTTTAACTCCCAAAGGAAGAATTGAGGGATATTAGCAATATCTATTAATAGATATTAGCAGACAAGTTTATATATATAATTACTATCATTCTTCTAATATTTTATCAAACTGTTATAGACAAACTGTCTAATTGCTCACTTTTTCTCAGAAGTACACTATTATATAACCACCAACATTATTCTACTTCTAGCTTACCTTTTGTTGTCTTGGTTGATTATATTGTTGGTTAATATACAATCATCTTAATGAGTTTATTAAACAGGGAGAAACAAGGAATCGTTTCTAACATCTTCTCAAGACCAAAGCAAAAATTACTTCAAAGCTGTTAACTCCTCCACTAGGACAAGTGTTAAAGATAAATAAAAAAGCAAATCCTCACCATATCGGATACACTGATATACCAAAATGAGACAAACTCTAACAGACATTCTGAGATTGAGGAAAAATATCTAAGAACGTTTATTAATTCAATTATGTATTCATTAATATACCCACAATTTAAAATACATATATATAAACTGTCTGACATTTAGTCAAAACCTGTGCAGTGATAGCGACTATATATAGTTCATGGACTCTGTCCTCAACCACTAATTGTGACAAAAGATACATGCATGCTAAGTCCCTTCAGTCATGTCCAACTCTGTGCAACCCAATGGACTGTAGCCTTCCAGGTTCCTTTGTCCATGGGATTCTTCAGGCAAGAATGCTGGAGTGGGTTGCCAGGCCCTCCTCCACAGTATCTTCCCAACCCAGGGATGGAACCCGAACCTCTTACATCTCCTGCACTTGGAGGTTGGTTCTTTAACAATAGCGCCACCTGGGAAGCCCAAAAGATGCATGTGAAAGTGAGCTGAAAGTCGCTCAGTTATGTCTGATTCTTTGCGACCCCATGGACTGTATAGTCCATGGAATTCTCTAGGTCAGAATACTGGAGCGGGTAGCCTTTTCCTTCTCCAGGGGATCTTCCCAACCCAGGGATCGAACCCAGATCTCCTGCATTGCAGGTGGATTCTTTACCAGCTGAGCCACAAGAGAAGCCTAGAAGATGAATAAGGATAAGTAAATTGTTAGGAACATAGGTTAGGCCTTCAGCTTTTCTGCATTCCAAGTTGCTGCTTATTTTTATCTACCTAAAACACAAGTTGCATCAATCTAAATCTCAATATATTTGTTCGTAAGATCAGGCTGATGATAGTAACTGCCACCTAGAGACTCTTTAAGTAAGTGAATAAATTTATATAAATTTCGGTTTTAATTACTATGACTATGAATAGAATTCACAAGTCTGTTGTCTTAGCATGTACACAATTGTTTTAAGGGCTTCTATCCTCCATCAGTCTTATTTTGAAACATTTCAAAACATTTTTATGTTTGAAAATAAAAACTTGCCATCCACAGTGAGAAGATGCCTTCAATCCTTAAATAAGTCAGGAAAAAGTCAAAATAAGTTACGTAAATGTTTAGATAAGTTATGAATTATAAAATAAACTCTAAGATCTGTAAAATCATAGGTCTCTGTGTTGTCAGGAATACTGAAGGTACTTAGAAACTAATTAATTTTCACTCAATTCTCTTTCTCAGCCTTGTTCTGAATATATTTTTAGCCTTTGTTTTACAGTAGCTTTGAAAATAAATCACCCAGATTTTATGTGACATTTTCTCCTGCTCTCCTTTTAAAGACAGAAGTAAGAGGTCACAGTGAAAATCTTACAAAACACAAAGTAATTATGCTATTGTCTTACAGAGAGAGACTGATTAGCATTAACCACAAAGATTCATCTGCCAGAGGAAGGAAAAATGATAATGTTGTACTTTCCCCAAAAGGACTAGAAGGCATGGTGTTAAGAATGAGAATTCTAGAGTCAGAAAGACCTGTCTTAGAATGTGTGACACCACGGGTGAGCTGAATGAGCTTAGAGAAGTCAGTTAATTTCTCTGTACCTTGGTTTCTTCTCCCATGAGACAAACGCGTGCACAAATGTGACATCCCATAGTGCATTTTTCATGATTAAATGAAGGAATGCTAGTAAAGAGTTTAGAACATGCACTATTGGCTCAGAGGTTAAAGCGTCTGCCTGCAATGTGGGAGACCAGGGTTTGATCCCTGGGTAGGGAAGATTCCCCTGGAGAAGGAAATGGCATCCCACTCCAGTACTCTTGCCTGGAGAATCCCATGGACAAAGGAGCCTGGTGGGCTACAGTCCACGGGGTCGCAACAAGTCGGACACGACTGAACGACTTCACTTTCACTAAACTTTTAAGTTAACTTAAGCACTTATAATATGTTAACGATTAATAGAGTCAGTTAACCACTTTGCCTCTTCTCCAGCTGAAATTAAGGGTAGAGACTGTGTTTTGATTCCTTAAACCCAATTTTAACTATCAGGAAGCTGAGTTCTTCAGACATTTGCAGGACTTTCAGTTGTCCCAGAAAGCAAATAAAGAAAAAAAAAAATCACTGTACTTTCCATAAATCAAAAGCTTTCTTGTTTTTCAAATTAAGCAGTTTTCAAAGGTGTCACTTAGGCAGGTGACACCTGTATTGTGAACATGCAGAGGGAGGTGGAATCGGGGACATGCTGTCAATTCTTATGACATTGGAAGGAAAGGTGACAAGGACAAAGGGCCTGGACGCCTTGCACCTGACACAGCTCCACTCACAGAGCAAAGCAGACAAGATCAAGCTGAGACTGCTAGTGATGAGGGGATGAATGCATTAAAGAAATCTGTAAATAGAAAAATACAGTAAACATGAAGGTACGAAATAAAAAGCTGAAGTACAGAATCTTTCCTTCACTAACAAGCATATGTTATCTAATAGTAAAAGTGAAACAAAAAGACTTTTCTACTTTTTCATTAATCTCTCTATGTCTTTCCTTAAAAGAAGAAATATGAATGACAGACGAGGAACAGGTCACTAATTAGCTCAATATAAAGTGACTGTCAAGGGAAGACAAAAGAAGAGAATGTGTTTTAATGTGGTAAGCAATGTGTATGATGTACCTGAAATATATCAGGCATTTGATAAAGGGTAATAGCTATTACCAGCATCATAAAAATCTATACATAATCCCCAAATCTCAGATTTAAATTGAAGAAAGTGAGGGAAACCACTAGATCATTCAGGCATGACCTATATCAAATCCCTTATGGCTATACAGTGGAAGTGAGAAATAGATTTAATGGACTACATCTGACAGACAAAGTGCCTGATGAACTATGGATGGAAGTATGTGACATTGTATAGGAGACAGGGATTAAGACCATCCCCAAGAAAAAGAAATACAGAAAAGCAAAATGGTTATCTGAGGAGGCCTTAAAAATAGCTGTGAAAAGAAGATAAGTGAAAAGCAAAGGAGAAAAGGAAAGATATACCCAAGCAAGGAGAGATAAGAAAGACTTCCTCAGTAATCAATGCAAAGAAATAGAGGAAAGCAACAGAATGGGAAAGACTAGAGATCTCTTCGAGAAAATTAGAGATACCAAGGGAACATTTCATGCAAAGATGGGCTCAATAAAGGACAGAAATGTTATGGACGTAACAGAAGCAGAAGGTATTAAGAAGAGGTGGCAAAAATACACAGAACTATACAAAAAAAAGATCTTCACAATCCAGATAATAACAATGGTGTGATCACTCACACTCACCTAGAGCCAGACATCCTGCAATGTAAAGTCAAGTGGGCCTTAGGAAGCCTCACTATGAACAAAGCTAGTGGAGGTGATGGAATTCCAGTCGAGCTATTTCAAATCCTGAAAGATGATGCTGTGAAAGTGCTGCACTCTATATGTCAGCAAATTTGGAAAACTCAGCAGTGGCCACAGGACTGGAAAGGGTCAGTTTTCATTCCAATCCCAAAGAAAGGCAATGCCAAAGAATGCTCAAACTACCACACAATTGCACTCATCTCACATGCTAGTAAAGTAATGCTTAAAATTCTCCAAGCCAGGCTTCAACAGTATGTGAACTGTGAACTTCCAGATGATCAAGCTAGTTTTAGAAAAGGCAGAGGAATCAGAGATCAAATTGCCAACATCTGATGGATCATTGAAAAAGCAAGAGAGTTGCAGAAAAACATCTATTTCTGCTTTATTGACTATGCCAAAGCCTTTGACTGTGTGGATCACAATAAACTGGAAAATTCTGAAAGAGATGGGAATACCAGACTACCTGACCTGCCTCTTGAGAAACCTATATGCAGGTCAAGAAGCAATAGTCAGAACTGGGCATGGAACAACAGACTGGTCCCAAACAGGAAAAGGAGTACGTCAAGGCTGTATATTGTCACCTTGCTTATTTACCTTATATGCAGTGTACATTATGAGAAACGCTGGGCTGGAGGAAGCACAAGGTGGAATCAAGATTGCTGAGAGAAATATCAATCACCTCAGATATGCAGATGACACCACCCTTATGGCAGGGAATGAAGAACTAAAGAGCCTCTGTTGAAAATGAAAGAGGAGAGTGAAAAAGTTGGCTTAAAGCTCAACATTCAGAAAACTAAGATCATGGCATCTGGTCCCATCACTTCATGGCAAATAGTTGGGAAAATTGGAAACAGTGTAAGACTTTATTTTGGGGGGCTCCAAAATCACTGCAGATGGTGACTGCAGCCATGAAATTAAAAGACGCTTCCTCCTTGGAAGGAAAGTTATAATCAACCTAGACAGCATATTAAAAAGTAGAGACATTACTTTGCCAACAAAGGTCCATCTAGTGAAAGCTATGGTTTTTCCAGTGGTTATGTATGGATGTGAGAGTTGGACTATAAAAAAACCTGAGAGCTGAAGAATTGATGCTTTTGAACTGTGGTGTTGGAGAAGACTCTTGAGAGTCCCTTGGACTGCAAGGAGATCCAACCAGTCCATTCTAAAGATCAGTCCTGTGTGTTCATTGGAAGGACTGATGTTGAAGCTGAAACCTCAATACTTTGGCCACCTGATGTGAAGAGCTGACTCATTTGAAAAGACTCTGATGCTGGGAAAGATTGAAGGCAGGAGGAGAAGGGGACGACAGAGGATGAGATGGTTGGATGGCATCACCAACTCAATGGACATGGTTTTGGGTAAATTGCGGCAGTTGGTGATGGACAGGGAGGCCTGGCGTGCTGTGGTTTGTGCTGTCTAAAAGACTCGGACATGACTAAGCAACTGAACGGAATCCTCAAATCATCATATTCTCCACTTTTCTTTACTCCTAACTCACTTCATTTCACTTGTCTTTGAGGAGGAGAAATCATTATCTTTTGAGACTTCTTTATGGTAAGAGCAGCATTACTGCATGAGAGAAGTATATAGTGCAAGGGAATTAGCTGTCACTTTTCAAAAATATAATATTTACTCTCTAAGCCCATTATATTTCTCTTCATTCATTTGATTATTTATTTTATATCTGTCTCATCTTTGGCAATATACCTTCATTTCTTTTCTCCCTTTTCCTCCCTCCTTTTCTCCTTTCTTCCTCCAGAAGAATCTGGATATTGTTAATATTTACCATTTTACATTCAAATGAGCCTGGAAAATCTATATAAGTGTAAACTCACAATTATTTCATTACATTTCCTTGGCCATAAGTCAAAGATGTAAGTCAATGGTAATTGTTATTTAAAAAGAACCTCCACAATTTTATTTCAAAATAGCCACTGACATTTTAGTGGACTTACCATCCTTACTTTGGGGGAACAAAGTCCACACATCTGATTTTGGTAGAATCTTTTTATGAAAATTGAGTACAACTTTGTCAAATATCAGGTTATTAATCATGTATACCCATAAACATTATGAAAAGGAAATGATTCGCACAACTAGAATCAAACAAAGGAATTCATGAGAATAGAACTACCTAGCTATAACACTCTGTTAATATGTTTCCACAGTCACTTTTTGAGAAACTAGTAAATTTATAATGAAGTTAATGTTATTCCATTTGGATTCAGTTTTTGAACAATTTCACTTAAGAATATGCAATGTTCTTTTGCTAAAAGGGAAAACCTTTTAAACATTAAAACTGTAGGCTCATATCTCTGTTTTATATAACAAAAATATAAAACTAAGAAACTTAATTACTCACATATTAAGTTCCCTTTTATTCCAGAATTTTGTATATCAAAATACATAAATGATGGTGTACATGCTCTTACAAATCACAAATCTAATGAGAATTTTGTAGCTAATGGAGATTAACAGGATGTACATTATAAAGTATCAAAAAGATGCTCTTTTTGACCAAACTTCAGCCAGTCTCCTCTAAGACATATTCTCAGCTAGGTTTCTAGATTTGAATTTCCATCTCAATCTTTGCATTCTCAGTTCCTACTCTATTTAGCCAGAATCCTCATCTTTGAGATCTTGATATCTGACTACTCTCCATTTCTGATCAGATTCTTCACCTTTTCAGTTCCCAGGTGATATCTGAGAACCCTGACTTGCCTTCAGCAAGAAATGCATTGGGTCTGTTTAGCCAGAATCCCCTTTTCCCTTGATGCTTCCCCTTAGTAAGCAACCATCCACTGATTCCCACCCTGCTTTTGGCTACACATCTCCACTTTCTTTTCTTAGTTGGGGTTGTAGTCAGAATAGAGCCCAGTGCTCCTCTACTGCAATGCCTCCTTGGGGTAGTCCTTTCTGAATAAAGTCTTCTTTACCATCATTAATAAGTATTGGACTCCTAATCAGAATTTATATTCCAGTGTCAATCAGATGTTTTAGAAATTTGTTAGTCACTTAAAAAAATCCAAGCCAGTTTCTTACCACTTATATTTTAATTACCATAGTTATGTTTAGATACAAATTATAAGTTTATATCTTATTAATCATTTAGGTGATTTCCCACCAAGATCAAAGTGACTTTCCATTTATTAGGGTTTCCAGGATATCTGGTGACAAGGTTTTCTTTCTTTTTAGGTTCTTGAATAAAGAGGATTAAAAAAAGGAAAATGTAAATTTTTAGTTTTTACATCCCTTTTCTAAGCTTCTGGCAGATTTTGTTTTTCTTTCTTAAGATGCATTTCACTTCTTCCCCTCAAAGATTTATCAACAAGCCCAATTGCATATATTCTTACAATTACAGCTTTATATGATCTCCTCTCAGTGAAATATGGTGGTGAAGATGGAAGAGAATCAACCCATTACAACAAACATCTCATGTGGAGAGGAAGTGGGCAGATGGACTAAACTGCTTCAAGGAGCAGAACACCAAAGGCTCTCCTGAGATACAAAAGGGATGATATTTAAATTATCAACATTGAGGTTTCAAACCTACTGAGTAGTACACAGCTATGGGAAATCTACGAAGTGGAGTTTTGTAACTGGAGTGATTGATTATAGGAGAAAAAATAACACCTAAACAAATTTTTAAATAAACAGAGGAAAACACTACTACTGGGTTGGGGGCTCAGACAAATCCTCAGTCCTGGTGGAGACCTGGACCCCAGGGAATGGAGGTCAAGGTTGCAGTACAGATACAGAGGTTTATTTATTAAGAGACCACGCAGAGTTAAAAGAGTGTAGAGTTTGAGAATATGACAACAATGAACAGCTCTTTGATTTGCCACTTGCTAGGAAAAGTACTCACAGTCCTCATGGCCATAATATCATCAATAACATGGGAATAATACTTATTAGGGAGAGTTGCAGGGAAGGTTTCAGAAAATCACCTGCTCAATATTTTGTGTATTGGCTTATTAATGTGAATATAAACACAGATTTGTTGTTTGGTATAAAATTACCAAGTTAGATAGACATTTTGCTGATAATCTTGGAAGATATGTAAATCATACCATGTTATTGATATGCATGTAGCTACAATATTTTTTGGTACATATATTTAATCCCAATCATGTTTTTTATCAGAACAATTTATCCTTCAAAAAGTAGCTTTATAAAGTAGCTCAATTTCAGATAATATTGTTATATCAAAGTCAGCAGTGTTAGGTATTTTTCCACTTGTGTGCCAAGAGCGTTTATGTTGAACTGTGTGGGTGCTAACTTGCTTCAGTTGTGTCTGACTCTTTGTGACCTCATGTACTGTCATCTGCTAGGTTCCTCTGCCCATGGGGATTCTCCAGGCAAGAGTACTGGAGTGGGTTGCCATGCCCTCCTCCAGGGGATCTTCCTGACGCAGGAATTGAATGTGTGTCTATTGCATCTCCTGCATTGGCAGGTGGACTCTCTCACTGGGCCACCTGGGAAACACCCCTATGTTGAACTAGCACTTCCTAAAGTTAAGAATATGCTGTATACTTTGCAGAATTTCTTCAAAACAAAACAAACTAAAAATAAATACAGATTCTTGAATTGAATTATCTTCAGTTCAGTTCAGTCACTCATGTCCGACTCTTTGCGACCCCATGAATCGCAGCATGCCAGGCCTCCCTGTCCAACACCAACTCCCAGAGTTTACCCAAATTCATGTCCATCGAGTCGGTGATGCCATCCAGCCATCTCATCCTCTGTCGTCCCCTTCTCCTCCTGCCCCCAATTCCTCCCAGCATCAGAGTCTTTTCCAATGAGTCAACTCTTCACGTGAGGTGGCCAAAGTAATGGAGTTTCAGCTTAAGCATCAGTCCTTCCAACGAACACCCAGGACTGATCTCCTTTAAGATGGACAGGTTGGATCTCCTTGAAGTCCAAGGGACTCTCAAGAGTCTTCTCCAACACCACAGCTCAAAAGCATAAATTCTTCGGCGCTCAGCTTCCTTCACAGTCCAACTCTCACATCCATACATGACCACTGGAAAAACCATAGCCTTGACTAGATGGACCTCTGTTGGCAAAGTAATGTCTCTGCTTTTGAATATGCTATCTAGGTTGGTCATAATTTTTCTTTCAAGGAGTAAGTGTCTTTTAATTTCCTGACTGCAATCACCATCTGCAGTGATTTTGGAGCCCCCAAAAATAAAGTCTGCCACTGTTTCCCCATCTATTTCCCATGAAGTGATGGGACTTAATCTTAGGTTTCTACAAATGCAAAACCTGTGCCAAGAATTTAGAGTTGTAGTTTATTTGAAGATGCAGAAGAGGATAAGGGAATTCAGGAGTACACTACAAAAACATGATATTCTGGAGATTCATTCAATGTGTTGCCTGTATTAACTGTTACTTATTTTTATCCTTGAATATTAATAGTATTCCATGATAGGTATATAGTACAGTTTGTTTAACCATTTACTAATAAGTGATAATTGGGTTGTTTTCTGATTTTGTCTATTACAAATAAAGCTGCTTTGAACAAATATCCATTCCCAGGTTTTAGTGTGAACATAAATTTTCATTTCCTTGGAATAAATGCTCAGGAGTGCAATAGCAGATTCAGATGGTAATTGCTTGTTTAGGTTTTTAAGAAATTGCCAATCTGTTTTATGGAACAACTGAACCATTTTATATTTCCTCCAGAAACTATGAGCAATCTAGTTTTCCATGTCCTTGTCAGTCTTTAGTGTTGTCATTATTTTTAATTATAGACATTCTAATAGATGTATATTTATAACTCACTATGGTTAAATATGCATTTCCCTACTGGCTTAAGATAGGGCTTCCCTGGTGGCTCAGTGGTAAATAATCTGTCTTCCAATGCAGGAGATGTGGGTTTGATCCCTGGGTTGGAAGATCCTCTGGAGAAAGAAATGGCAACCCATTCCATTATCCTTGCCTGTGAAATCCCATGGATAGAGGAACCTGACAGGCTGAAGCCCATAGGGTTCAGCCCATGCCCAGAGTGGGACATGACAAAGTGACTTAGTACGCATGCACTGAGGCCTGCAGAAAGAGATGAAGCTGTCACAGAACTACATGAGAGTCTCATTAGACTCTAACTAAAAACACAGAGAACTATGACTACTATTTCCAGCCAGTTGCCCAGTGATCATAGTCATGTAACAGACCAACGTGATGTTGGGTCTTGAGCCAGACTCACAAAGTTCCCTGGCCTTGGCCTTGGTACAGAGTCTCTGCATTTGATCTTTTTGATGTTTTTCAGGATCATGTCATGTAAAGTGACATACTGATTCCTTAGCTCTAATATGATGAGTTGAAGGCTGTCATATTCTTTCTCATCAATCTCTGTCATGGTTCAGGAGGAAAGTCCTCCATATGGGGATATTTAGCTGTTTTGAAAATTGATTTGGCTCTTGTAACATAATATCTAGAAATTGATTCAGATGAGATTCAGCTCTCAACATTCTTAGTTCTGTAACTCTCTTCTCCTGAATATAACCCCCAAAGTCATTCCCATCATCTATCCTAGGAGTTAGGAGATATACCCACATTTTTGTCATGTCACATTTCAAGATCAGCAGCCAGATCTCAGGTTTCACTTTCTCAAAACTGTCCACTAATTGCTGGTTGCTTTTTAGCATCCCATGCACCACAAACACCCTGGTTCCGTGGAAGGTTTCTTCACACTCACTCAATCTTCACTACTTGAAAGTGGGATCTTCCAGTCCATTGTGGCTATTGGTGACTAGAACAGGGCCAAGGACCACAGACTCAGGTCTGAGTGGATCTGAGTTAGGTTATGAATGTTTAGGATTGGTTCCTTCAAAAAACTGACAGGTTATAACAACATCTTTGAGGAAAAGTATTCCACCAAGTATTCTGCCTCATTGGTAACCCACTCTCTGAAAGATTCAATCTTGTGGTGGTGGAGAGGGTGGGTAGGATCAAAGGGACTAGAGGTATTTCAACACTGCCCAGAGGCAGCTGCCCTAGCGTGACTCACACACCACATAGCTTGCATACTCCCACCCTCAGCGCCTTCTTCCTGCTGTTCTCCCAATGCCTGTTCACTATGTTGCTGTTCAGTTGCTCAGTTGTGTCCTACTCTTTGCAACCCCATGGACTGAAGCACTCCAGGTGTCCCTCTCCTTCACTGTCTCCTAGAGTTTGCTCAAACTCACATCCATTGTGTCGGTGATGCCATCCAACTATTTTTATCCTCTGTTACCCACTTCTCCTCCTGCTCTTAATCCTTCCTAGCATTAGGGTTTTTCTAATGAGATGGCTCTTCACATCAGGTAGCCAAAGTATAGGAGCTTTAACTTCAGCATCAGTCCTTCCAATGAATATTCAGGCTTGATTTCCTTTAGGATTGATTGATTTGATCTCCTTGCTGCCCAAGGGACTCTCAAGAGTCTTCTCCAGCATCACAGTTTGAAAGCATATCACTCCTTCTACATGTATCTGTGTTCCAATTTGTGCTTCCTCCAGCCCAGAATTTCTCATGATGTACTTTGTATATAATTTAAATAATCAGGGTGACAATACACAGCCTTGACGTACTCCTTTTCCTATTTGGAACCAGTCTGTTGTTCCGTGGCCAGTTCTAACTGTTGCTTCCTGACCTGCATACAGGTTTCTCAAGAGGCAAGTCAAGTGGTCTGGTATTCCCCCCTCTTTCAGAATTCTCCACTATTTATTGTGATACACACAGTCAAAGGCTAGTCAATAAAGCAAAATGTATGAGATATATTTCTAATTTTCCCAAAGGGACATCTGTAAAGTGAATCTGTGTTCTGAATTTCTTTTTTCTTTTTTTAGTTCTCAAAAATCTAGCTGAGATGAAAGGTTATCAGCATACTGAAAACCATGTAACTGAAGGACTATTATCTCTTGACTTTACTCTGATTCTGAGGGAAGAACACAGTTACTAGAATGATGTCAGAGTAAAGAGCTTTGATAAAATCTAGTAGCCCAACCATTGTAATGTACCGTGGACAGGTATTGTGAGTTTTATTTCCCTCTATTGGATAAGTAAATGAATAAATAAAAGAAAAAAAGCACAAGTGTGCTTCGATATGCTTGCTTAAATTCATTTATAATATAGAGTTGTCTCATGTAGAGTACTGAGACAACTCTATTGTAAAATTTGCAAACAGAAAATAAATATGTGATTATTATCCGACAAGGGTGCTGAATCAGTGAAATGAATCACTAGAAAATCTGCAATCAGTATCAAATTATTTTTCTCTTTTCTTAAAGTCAATGTTCATGAGGCAGAAACAATGAGATAAAGTGATGCTTTTCCTCTTTCAAGTTAATATAGGAAAGTTACAGAATAAACATTAACAAAAGGAAATTTTAAATGTCATTTTTATTTGCTTTTGAGAGAATTAAGTTTTTGTAGAAATTATTATTTACATTGCTAATAATTATTTCTGATAAGACCAAATCTAAAATAATTTGCATCACCTAAACATATAGTCTGGGGCAGAAAAATCAACAAAAAAGAGTAAGATATATCATTTTTAAAAGATTATATGCTAAACAATTAGATAAAATATTTAATTCTCAGGTCAATATCATAACTGATATAGCTTTTCACTTTAACCATCTTACAAATAGCACTGAAGGAGTTTGGTAAAATGCTTTCTAAGGTGACAGCAAATGGTAGACCAAGGATTGAAACACAAGTAGTCTGGTTCCAGACTTTACTAGGAAGGCATCAAGGCATGTTATGACAGATCAATCTGGTATAGTTTAAATGTTTCCCATGTATAATGGATACTTGAATAATCTGGATTTAGTTTTAGCATAAGATACTGACAGAAAGGGCCAATGGTTAAGAATCCAGATGGCTCAGATGGTAAAGAAATTTGACTGCAATGCAGGAGACACGGGTTTGATCCCTGGGTCAGGAAGATCCCCTGGAGGAGGGCAATCCATTCCAGTATTCTTGCCTGGAGAATTCCATGTACAGAGAGAATTCCATGGTGGGCTCCAGTCCATGGCATCACAAAGAGTCGGACATGACTAAGCGACTAAAACTTTCATTGACAGAAAGTGTTATTGAATCAGGGTTTCAAAGCAAGGTGGAGAAGGAAATGGCAACCCACTCCTGTATTCTTGACTGGAGAATTCCAGGGACAGAGGAGCCTGGTGGGTTACAGTTCACGGGGTCACAAATAGTTGGGCACGACTGAATGACTAACTTTCAAATTCATAGGAAGGAGCGATAAGAAGGACTTCTTAAATGAACAACACAAAGAGTAGAGGAAAAAAATAGAATGAGAAAGAATAGAGATCTCTTCAAGAAAATTGTAGATATCAAGGGGACATTTCATGCAAGGATGAGCATGATAAAGGACAGAAATGGTAAAACACAGAAGTAGAAGAGATTAAGAAGAGGTGGCAAGAATACACAGAAGAACTATACAAGGAAATTACTAATGACCTGGATATCCATGATGGTGTGGTCACTCACCTAGAGTCAGACATCCTAGAATGTGAAGTCAAGTGGGCCTTAGGAAGTATTACTATAAACAAAGCTAGTGGAGGTGACAAGATTCCAACTGAGCTATTTATAACCCTCAAAGATGATGGTGTTAAAGGCTGTACCCAATATGTCCACAAATTTGAAAATCTTGGCAGTGGCCACGGGACAAGAAAAGGTCAGTTTTCATTCCAATCCCAAAGAAGGGCAATGAAAAGAATGTTCAAACTACTGTACAGTCATGCTCATTTCATATGCAAGTTTATGCTCAAGATCCTTTAAGCTGGGCTTCAGCAGTACATGAACTGAGAACTTCCAGATGTACAAACTGGGTTTTGAAGAGGCAGAACAACCAGAGACCAAATTGCCAACATTGGTTGGATCATGGAGAAAGCAAGGTAATTCCAGAAAAACACATCTACTGCTGCTTCATTGACTCTGCTAAGCCTTTGACTGTGAGGATAACAAACTGTGGAAAATTATTAAAGAGATGGGACTACCAGATCACCTTCCCTGTCTCTTGAGAAACCCGTTTGCAAGTTAAGAAGCAACAGTTAGAACCAGACATGGAACAACTGACTGGTTCAAAATTAGGAAAGGAAGATGACCAGGGTATGTACTGTCACCCTGCTTATTTAATTTCTATGCAGAATACATCATCTGAAATGCTGGGCTGGATGAATCACAACCTGGATTCAAGATTGCTGAAAGAAATATCAACAACCTCAGGTAGGCAGATGGTACCAATCTAATGGCAGAAAGTTAAGAGGAACTAAAGAGCCTCTTGATGAAGATGTAAGAGGAGAGTGGAAAAACCTTGATGAACACTCAGTATTTAGAATCTAAGATCATGGCATCTGGTCCCATCACTTTCTGGAAAAAAAATGGAAGCAGTGAAGGATTTTATTTTCTTGGGATCCAAATTCATTGCAGATGGTGACTACAGCCATGACATTAAAAGATGCTTGCTTCTGGGAAGCGAAACTATGACAATCCCAGACAGCATATTAAAAAGCAGACATCACTTTGCCCACAAATGTCTGTATAGTCATGCATGGATGTGAGATTTGGACCATAAAGAAGGCTGAGCACTGAAGAACTGATGTTTTCAAACTGTGGTGCTGGAGAAGACTCTTGAGAGTCCCTCGGATAACAAGGAAATCAAACCATTCAACTCTAAGGGAAATCAACTCTGAATATTCATTGGAAGGATTGATGCTGAAGCTGAAGTTACAGTACTTAGGCCACCTGATGCAAAGAGCCGACACATTGGAAAATACCCTGATGAGGGGAAAGATTAAGAGCAGAAGGAAATGGGGGTAATAGAGGATGAGATGGTTGGATAGCATCACTGATTCAATGGACATGAGTTTGAGGAAACTCCAGGAGACAGTGAAGAACAGGGGAGCTGGCATGCTGCAGTCCAGGGTGTTGCAAAGAGTTAGACATGACTTAGAGACTGAACAAGAACAAAAATTACTAAAAAAAATAAATTAACAATGAGGAATAATAATTTTCCCATTAGAGATATAAAAATACAATAAATTCTGTGTTCTATTCATATCTTTTGGGAACATTTTCAAGGAGAGAATACCAAAATATTTAATCAATTGAAACTTCATTGAATAAAAATGTAACATTTGGGAAGGACAACAAATGATGGTCAGTTTAATGGGTTTTATATAATTAACAATTTCTAAGAACATCTAAAAGAGATGGGAATACCAGACCACCTGACCTGCCTCTTAAGAAACCTATATACAGGTCAGGAAGCAACAGTTAGAACTGGACATGGAACAACAGACTGGTTCCAAATAGGAAAAGGAGTATATCAAGGGTGTATATTGTCACCCTGCTTATTTAACTTCTATGCAGAGTACATCATGAGAAACGCTGGGCTGGAAGAAGCATAAGCTGGACTCAAGATTGCCGGGAGAAATATCAATAACCTCAGATATGCAGATGACACTACCCTTATGGCAGAAAGTGAAGAGGAACTCAAAAGCCTCTTGATGAAAGTGAAAGAGGAGAGTGAAAAAGTTGGCTTAAAGCTCAACATTCAGAAAACGAAGATCATGGCATTTGGTCCCATCACTTCATGGGAAATAGATGGGGAAACAGTGGAAACAGTGTCAGACTTTATTTTTTGGGCCCCCAAATCACTGCAAATGGTGGCTACAGCCATGAAATTAAAAGACGCTTCCTCCTTGGAAGGAAAGTTATGACCAACCTAGATAGCATATTCAAAAACAGAGACATTACTTTGCCAACAAAGGTTCGTCTAGTCAAGGCTATGGTTTTTCCAGTGGTCATGTATGGATGTGAGAGTTGGACTGTGAAGAAAGCTGAGCGCCAAAGAATTGATGCTTTTGAACCAAAGAATTGGTGTTGGAGAAGACTCTTGAGAGTCTCTTGGACTGCAACGAGATCCAACCAGTCCATTCTGAAGGAGATCAGTCCTGGGATTTCTTTGGAAGGGATGATGCTGAGGCTGAAACTCCAGTACTTTGGCTGCCTCATGCTAAGAGTTGACTCATTGGAAAAGACTCTGATGCTGGGAGGGATTGGTGGCAGGAGGAGAAGGGGATGACAGAGGATGAGATGGATGTATGGCATCATCAACTTGATGGACATGAGTCTGAGTGAATTCCAGGAGTTGGTGATGGACAGGGAGGCCTGGCATGCTGTGATTCATGGGGTCGCAAAGAGTCGGACACGACTGAGTGACTTAACTGAACTGAAGAACATTTTAATAGGTTAAATATTCCTATTATTTTATAATCTGTCTCTACACACTGGAAATCATCCATGATCCTAGAAATTCCATAAAATGAAATTCAACAAAAGAGAAATTTGGCTACCAATCACATTTAGTTGCTGAAATGCAAGCAGAGGCAAAACTGAAGCAAATCAAGTAAAAAGGCTGCACCTGATCACAAATTTGATCTATTCATTTAGTAAAGTGAAAGTCAAGTTGCTCAGTTGTGTCTGACTCTTTGCGACTCCATGGACTGTAGCCTATCAGTCTCCTCCATCCATGGGATTTTCCAGGCAAGAGTGCTGGAGTGGATTGCCATTTCCTTCTCCAGGGGATCTTCCTGACCCAAGAATCAAACCCGGGTCTCCGTCATTGCAGGCAGATGCTTTACTGTCTGACCCACTAGGGCACCTGATCACAAATTTCATCTGATCCATTTAGTAAAACAATCGTACAATTCCTTTTGACTTGTACTCTCACCACACATTATCCTATTAATTTCAATTGGAAAATGAGAGGAATGTTGAAGACAGTTTTCTTAGGCTTTCTAATCACTGCTTATATTCATGACTTGCTTCATTAGAAATATTGAGGTAAACATATATATGAAAAACTACACTTAGAAAAATAGATCTCATATTGGACTATTGCACATGTTATCATTTTTTTTTGCCACACAAGGAGGCATGTGAAATCTTAGTTCCCTGACCAGGGATGGAACACCCATTAGCTGTAATGGAAGTGTGAAGTCTTAACCACGGGACCACCAGGAAAAGTTCCAATATAATTACTAATAATTATATTTTATTGATATATGTACTCACTTTTGAGGACCATGTATATCTTATACAGTAGATGGGTGGCTTATTTAGTTGGCTCAGCCCAAAAGAACCCCAAACCAACAATATAGCTATCAGTTGACAATCACGGCCAACATCTGTACTGATATAGGTTTCTAATGTCTGTATATATCAGAAGATTTGTGTATATTTCACATTACTATATTAATAATATTCACTTGAATTTTTCTAGATTATCAAAATGTATTTGTATATCTGGAAAACAATCAGAAACTGCTACTAAATATAATAACGAAACCAAATAAACTTATTTTAAAAATTTAGAAATAACTGTATTTCCTCATTTATTTTCAAAGAAAAGTCCAAGAAATAACTAAGAGATACTATGTTATACCAAATTGATACTATCTCTAAAATAAAGCCAAAAAGTGAAGTTCTAAAAATATCTAATGTAAATATGATTTAGAATAGGGCAATTTGAAATTAGAAAGAATAGAATTAAAAAATAAAGTCAATAGGAAAGGAAGTAAAAAAATCAATGTCAATAGTTTGGTTAATTATGCTTTGATGTAAAGAATTTTGCAAATTTTAGAAATAAATACATTTTTTATTCAGTATAATAAAAATTAGCATATTTGCATGAAGGTATGTCCTAGATTTATGCAAAGTGGTAAATATAAGCCAGCAATTATAAATATTTGTGAATAAATTTAGCAGAATAACTGAATCACTAAAACTTTCCCCATCAAAGTTGATCTTAAGCATCTAAAATTGCTCAAATAATACATGTGGAAATGTGAGCTTTTCTTATGTTTACTGAGGGCTAAAGAGCTTATTTTGTCAGAAATATTGTGGGTAGATCATAAAGTGGCCAAGTGTGGAGGTTGGATTTTCTAAAGATGGCCGCTACTCTAGGTCTAGAATTTTACCACTCCTGCATCAGGGACTGATTATATCTTCTTCCCTTGAAACTGGGTAGAATTTTCTGACTGGTTCAATGAAGAAGTGCAGCATAAATGATTCCGTGTAATTCTGAACTGATGTCACAAAAATGGTATGTTTCAGCCTTCCAGTGATAATCCCTCTTGTAACCAAGCCACCCTACTTGGCAAAAGCTCAAGTAGCCTGCAGAAATCCTTTGAGAACAGCGGAAGTGCCCTGCTGAGCATCGTGCCAGCAGCATATGGAGCCACCACAATGATCAGTCCTGAAAGTGAGTCCTCCAGTGTGCAGGTGAGGCACTCAGCTGTCCTAAGACAGAGGGTTTCCACTAGATTTAATGTTTAAATGAATGAGAAAGTGTTTGAGAATTAACTTACTGGTTTTTTTTTTTTTAAGGAATACTTCTGGTTTAATGAAACTTCCCAAGTGGTCTTGTTAATAGTTTTTTTAACTAAACAAATAATTATCTCATTTTTTTAGTGGAGAAAAATTTCCATTTGAGTTTGTTAAGAATTAGGCCATGTTTGATTGACTTTTTATTGTTTTGTTTTTGTCTCCTTGCCTCCCCCCACCCCCCAATTAAGGCTTTGCTAAAGATTCAGTGAGATGGTTGAGCTACCTTGATGTTTCTTCATTTACTAAAATTTGTATTTCATAAAAGGAACACCTTAATATGATTGACTATAGAAATAATTCATTTCTCTTGGGTCACTCTCATTCTCTATTCTAAATTTTCCAGATACCCAGAAGCTATAGTTTTTGGCTTGAGTGAACACACTGTAATAGTTCAGTCATATCTTTTCTTGCACTCTGGTAATCTGTTGAAATGTAGAAATAAATATTGGAAACTATTTTCACTCAAATCTGTCTCTGTCTCTTTGTCTCTCTGTCTCTCTCTCTCATATCATCTCTCTCTGTCTCCAGTCAAGACCCTTAGCAAACTCAGAGGTAATCTTAGCCTTGCTTATCCACATAAACAGATAAAGCTAGTATGAAATAAGAGAAACCATTGTTTTAAGTTCATCAAATTCTATTTACCTATATTTTAAGACAAATAATGTGACAGATCTTTGAAAAGTACTTTATATACTTAAACTATTTAATGTAAAACATATGCATGAATTTCAAATGTCAAAATGATAAAACCAGGAATTATGAATATACACAAAATCATTAAATTCAAATAACCCTCCTACCAAGCTTCTAAGATACTCCTACAACTGAATTGCTTCTTCCAAGACCACATGTTAGAATATCAAAATGTAACAGGGTCCCTCAAGGACTATGTAGCTCAACTGAACAAGTTTAAGAATTAAGAAGTTCACATAGCATCTGTATCTCCATAAAGCAATTAGAAACGTTGCTAATCTGAGTACTACCAGATTTCAGTGAGAGTCATTCATCTTTCATCAGGCTTTTCTTGATAGGATTTGAGCTGCCAACTACTCAGAAATTACATTACAACTCAAAAACAGATAATAGGTGACTATACACTGCTAAATTTAAAATAGGTAACCAAAAAGTAGATAAGCACAATGGTGGTGTCACTCACCTAAGCCAGACGTCCTAGAGTGTGAAGTCAAGTGGGCCTAAGGAAGTATTACTATGAACAAAGCTAGTAGAAGCGATGGAATTCTAGCTGAGCTATTTCAAACCCTAACAGATGATGCTGTTATAGTGCTGGACTAAATAGGCCACCAAATATGGATAATTCAGCAAAGGCCACAGGACTGGAAAAGGTCAGTTTTCACTCCAACCTTCAAGAAGGACAATGCCCAAGAATGTTCAAATTACAGAACAACTGTGCTCATTTCATATGCTAGCAAGGTAATTCTCAAAATCCTTCAACTTAGTCTTTAACAGTACATGAACTGAGAACTTCCAGATGTTCAAGCTGGATTTAGAAAAGGCAGAGGAACAAAAGATCAAGTTGCCAGCATCCACTGGATCATTGAAAAAGAGATTTCCAGAAAAACATTTACTTCTACTTCATTGACAATACTAAAGCCTTTGACTGTGTGGATTACAACAAATTTTGGAAAATTCTTAAAGAGATAGGAATATCGGACCACCTTATTCACCTCCTGAGAAACCTAAGCAGGTCAAGAGGCAACAGTTAGAACAGGATAAGGATTAATGGGCTAGTTCCACACTGGGAAAGGAGTACAAAAAGGCTGTTTACTGTTACCCTGCTTATTTAACTTCTCTGCAGAGTGTATTACATGAAATGCCAGGCTGGATGAATCACAAACTGGAATCAATATTGCTGGGAGAAATATCAACAACCTCATCTATGCAGATAATACCACCCTAATGACAGAAAGAGAAGAGGAATTAAAGAGCTATTTGGTGAAGGTGAAAGAGGAGAGTGGAAAAACCTGGCTGAAAACTCAATATTCAGAAAACTAAGATCATGGCATCTGGTCCCATCAATTTCTGGAGAAAAGGTGGAAGCAGTGACGGAATTTAATTTCTTAGGCTCCAAAATCGCTGCAGACAGTGACTTCAGCCATGACATTAAAAGACATTTGCTTCTTGGAAGAAAACCTATGACAAACCTAGACAGTATTTTATTTTTTTTTTTATTTTTTTATTTTTTATTTTTTTTTAATTTTATTTTATTTTTAAACTTTACATAAACATGTAAAATATCATGTATGAAATGAGTTGCCAGTCCAGGTTCGATGCACGATACTGGATGCTTGGGGCTGGTGCACTGGGACGACCCAGAGGGATGGAATGGGGAGGGAGGAGGGAGGAGGGTTCAGGATGGGGAACACATGTATACCTGTGGCGGATTCATTTTGATATTTGGCAAATCTAATGCAGTTAGACAGTATTTTAAAAGCAGAGACTCACTTTGTCCACAAAGGTTTGTCTAATCAAAGCTATCATTTTTCCAGTAGTCATGTACAGATGTGAGAGTTGGACCATAAAGAGGGCAAAGTGCTGAAGAACTGATTCTTTTGAATTGTGGTGCTAGAGATGACTTTTGAGAGTCTCTTGGACAACAAGGAGATCAAACCAGTCATTCTTAAAGGAAATCAACCCTGAATATTCAGTGGAAGGATCAATGCTGAAACTGTAACTTCAATACTTTGGCCATTCGATGAGAAGAGCTAACTTATCGGAAAAGACCCTGATGCTAGGAACTATTGAGGGCAGGAGGAGAAGGGGACGACAGAAGATGAGATTGTTAGATGGCATCTCTGACTCAATGGACATGAGTTTGAGAAATCTCATGGAGATAGTGAAGGATAGGGAAGCCTGGCATGGTGCAATCCATGGGATCACAAAGATTCCAACACAACTTAGCAACTGGACAAGAAAAACAAAAAGAACCTACTGTATAGCACATGGAACTTTGCTCAATATTATGTGGTACCCTGGATGGTAGAGGAGTTTGGGGAAGAATGGACACATGTATGTGGGTGTTTATGGTGAGTCCCTTTGCTGTTCATGTGAAACTATCACAGCATTTTTAATCAGCTATACTGAATACAAAATAAATTAAAAAAAAGAATATATGATTATAATAATAGAAAGCTTCAAAAAAACATGCAACTGAATTGAGCACTCAGGTAAAGAATATAAACAATTTCCTTTACTATCTCAAGTGAGTGTATTTGGCTCATATTGAATTATTAGGTCTACCTTGTGCTTGTGCATGCTAAGTCGCTTCAGTCGTGTCTGACTCTTTGCGACCCCATGGTCTGCAGCCTGCCAGGCTTCTCTGTCCATGGGATTCTCTAGACGAGAATACCGGTGTGGCTTGCCATCCCTCCTCCAGGGGATCTTCCCCATCCAGGGATCAAACCTGTGTCTCCTGCGGCTCCTGAATTGCAGGCAGATTCGGTATGGCAACCCACTCTAGTATTCTTGCCTGAGAGAATCCTATGGACATGTATAAATAAATACATTAAAACAGAAAAAGAAAAGAAAAATACCCCTGCTTTCACATAAGTTACATTCCACTGGAGGATAAGAGTGATAAAATATAAAGTAAAAACTGTAGAATATATGTTACATGATGTGACAAGACATTTTTGGTTTTGGCGTTATCCCCTTTTCTTTTTCTTGTCCTCTATTTTTTGAGCTTTTTAGAATTTTATTTTAATTTAGAAGTCACTTAGCAGTTAGTTTTTGGTGGTCAATCTAGGGAATGTTCAGCATGTATATCTCCATTTTCCCAGTCAGTTATTTTAAAATTTCTGTATTATAATTTTTAGTTCTAAAATATGCATTCAGTATTTTTTTTTGTAGTCCTCTGCTGAAATTTCTTTTCATTCTTCATTGTGTATATACACAATGTATCACTGAACCTTTAGCTTTTATATCATATATGTATGCCGCTGCTGCTGCTAAGTCCCCTCAGTCAAGTCTGACTCTGTGCGACCCCATAGATGGCAGCCCACGAGGCTCCTCCGTCCCTGGGATTCTCCAGGGAAGAGTACTGGAGTGGGGTGTCATTGCCTTCTCCACATATATGTATATATACACTTATACCATATATATATATATATATATATATATATATATATATATATATATATAAAATCAATTCAGTCAGTCTATCGTGTACAACTCTTTGCAACCCCATGGATTACAACACGCCGGACCTCCCTGTCCATCACCAACTCTGGGAGTTTACTCAAACTCATGTCCATTGAGTCAGTGATGCCATCCAACCATCTCATCCTCTGTTGTTCCCTTCTCCTCCCACCTTCAATCTTTTCCAGCATCAAGGTCTTTCCAAATGAGTCAGTTCTTTGCATAAGGTGGCCAAAATATTGGAGTTTCAGCTTCAACATCGTAACCCTTCCAATGAATATTCAGGATTGATTTCCTTTAGGATGGACTGGTTGGATCTCCTTACTGTCCAAGGGACTCTCAAGAGTCTTCTCCAACACCACAGTTCAAAAGCATCAATTCTTCAGTGCTCAGCCTTGTTTATAGTCTGCATATAAGTTAAATAAAACAGGGTGACAATATACAGCCTTGGTGTACTCATTTCCCAATTTGGAACAAGTCCATTGTTCCATGTTTGATTTTAACTGTTGCTTCTGGACCTGCATATAGTTTTCTCAGGAGGCAGATCAGGTGGTCTGGTATTCCCATCTCCTTCAGAATTTTCTACAGTTTGTTGTGATCCACACAGTAAAAGGCTTTGACATAGTCAATAAAACAGAAGTAGATGCTTTTCTGGAACTCTTTTGCTTTTGTGATGATTGAATGGATGTTGGCAATTTAATCTCTGGTTCCTCTGCCTTTTCTAAATTCAGCTTGAACATCTGGAAGTTCACATACTGTTGAAGCCTGGCTTGGAGAATTTTGAGCATTACTTTGCTAGCATGTGAGATGAGTGTAATTGTGCAGTAGTTTGAGCATTTTTGGCATTGCCTTTCTTTGGGATTGGAATGAAAACTGACCTTTTCCAGTCCTGTGGCCACTGCTGAGTTTTCCAAATTTGCTGGCAAATTGAGTGCAGCACTATAATAAAATCACCTTTTAGGATTTGAAATAGCTCAACTGGAATTCCATCACCTCCACTAGCTTTGTTCTTAGTCATGCTTCCTAAGGCCCAATTGACTTCAGATTCTAGGATGTCCAGCTCTAGGTGAGTAATCACACCATTGTGATTATCTGGGTCATGAAGATCTTTTTTGTATAGTTCTGTGTATTCTTTACACCTCTTCTTAATATCTTCTGTTTCTGTTAGGTCCATACCATTTCTGTCCTTTATCGTGCCCATCTTTGCATGAAATGTTCCCTTGTTATTTCTAATTTTCTTGAAGAGATCTCTAGTCTTTCCCATTTTATTGTTTTCCTTTATTTCTTTGCATTGATCACTGAGGAAGGCTTTCTTATCTCTTCTTGCTCTTTGGAACTCTTCATTCAAATGGTTATATCTTTCCTTTTCTCCTTTAACTTTGGCTTCTCTTCTTTTCACAGCTATTTGTAAGGCCTCCTAAGACAATCGTTTTTCCTTTTTCTATTTATTTTTCTTGGGGATGGTCTTGATTTCTGCCTCCTGTACAATGTCACAAACCTCTGTCCATAGATCTTCAGGCACTCTATCAGATCTAATCCCTTGAATCTATTTGTCACTTGCACTGTATAATTGTAAGGGATTTGATTTAGTTTATACATGAATGATCCAGTGGTTTTCCCTACTTTCTTCAATTTAAGTCTGAATTTTGCAGTAAGGAGTTCATGACCTGAGCCACAGTTAGTTCCCAGGCTTGTTTTTTTTGTTTTTTTTTTTTTTGCTGACTGTATAGAGTTTCTCCATCTTTTGCTGCAAAAAATATAATCAATCTGATTTCAGTATTGGCCAACCACCTGGTGATGTCCATGTGTAGAGTCTTGTCTTGTGTGTTTGGAAGAGGGTGTTGCTATGACCAGTGCATTTTCTTGGCAAAACTCTATTAGCCTTTGCCGCATTTCATTCTGTACTTCAAGGCCAAATTTGCCTGTTACTCCAGGTATCTTTTGACTTCCTACTTTTGCATTCCAGTCCCCTATAATGAAAAGGACATCTTTTGTGGGTGTTATTTCTAGAAGGTCTTGTAGGTCTTCATAGAACCGTTCAACTTCAGCTTCTTCAGCATTACCAGTCAGGGCATAGATAGGGCCTACTCTCTTGCTGTGAATATATATATATATATATATATACATATCTCATTAAGCATAAGAATAGTAGCTGCTCTAATATCATTATCCAATAATTTCAAAATCAAGTCATCTTGCACTGGCCTCTGTTGATATGAATATTACTTTTCCTTCAGAATGAGTCATATATTTCTTTCTTGTATGCCTATTGATTTCCGGTGTAACACTGATATTGTCAATATTACATTATGAGAAATCAGCATTCTGATATATACTTGTGTAGATTGTCAACATTTTTATTTAAGAAAGCCATTAACCTGGTTATCTTCAAACTGCCGGTTCCCTGGTGACTCAGTGGTAAAGAATCTGCCTGCAATGTGGAAAATTGGGTTCGATCCCTTGGTCAGGAAGCTTCCCCCAAAAAGAAAATGGCAACTGACTCCAGCATTCTTGTTTGGGAAATCCCGTAAACAGAGGAGCCTGGCAGGCTACAGTCCACGGGGTCACAAAAGAGCTCGACATGACTTAGTGACTAAACAGTGACAACAATTGAAACAGCAAAATTTGTTTTATTATACCTTGTGGTGAGGGGCAACTCATTAACTTTTACACTCATTGCTTTGAGTCTGTCTGCACATGTCTGGCTTGGGGTCAGCCAGAGATGAGTAAAGTTAACAAAGAGAATTTGGGACTACCATAGTTCAGGTTTTTTGTTTGTTTTTGCTCAGTAACCCCTCTCACTCTGTATGGGCCGTATAATTCCCAAAGTTTGCTCCCACTCTTTTCAGGCCATTAGCCATCCTGTGTCACATCTGAAGGACCTGTAACAATATCAGCTCACCCCACATCAACCCTTTCCTCCAAAATTCAGCTGCCTCTCAAAATATGTCTACTTTGTTTTGTTCTCCAAATCCCTCCTGTAGTTTTTGTAGGTGTTCAGGTTTTATACTTAAAAGAAAATAATTTTGTCAAAATTTTACAAAGCCATCCTAAAAGCATGGCAGGTTTTTTTTTTTTTTTTTTTTTTTCAAGAAAGAGTAAAATGAAATACCCTGGAATAATCCTGGTCATTTCCATGTTTCTGTATCTTTGACTTAACACATGGAATATTACTTTGTACACAAAAAGTATCACTGACTCTTTAACTTATACATGGAATATTACTTTGTACACAAAAAGAAAAACATCTCTCAACAAGACATAATTCTACATGTTGCTCTTTTGAAGTTTTAATGAGGAAATAATCTTGCACTTAACAAGAAAAAGTGACTTTAGATTATTCACCCTAATTTCCAACCCAGGTCTACATAGAAACCTGTTTTTTGACCCTTAGTTAATGCTGAAGAGTAAATCAATGTGAATACAATTGTTCTCATTATGTAGACAGGATTCACAAAACTGATTTAACTTTCTTTCTGCCTACTTTGACAATCATAGTCATTTCAATGATTACTAACTATGCTAATAAAAAAATTATACTATAAAAATCATTCAATTTCTTCCCTCCCAAGGAAAATATGTATTCCATATCCTAAGACAAATTATTTCCTATTTCAACAACATTCAGCAAACATTACTGCAATGTATTTCAACTGTAAATTCTTAGTCTTGCTTCCCTGGTAGCTATCGTATCTGCTCGGTAAGAATTCTGTTATAAAACAAAACTCTTGTGTATTGTGCAAGATAGAAATACTCAAAGAGTAAGTGAAACTTGGTGTCATGTTTAACGTAGTTTTAATACTGTTACTAATTCCAGTGCTCTAACTAGAAAAATAAATTGCAACAAATCCTTAAAAACTACAATCTGAGGTGGAGGTAGCAGGAAGCAAATCTGACTACTGAAAATAAATATTCGATTTATACCTAAAACCATCAAGAGATTTCATAATTGATCTGCCATTGTGATTCAGAGAAACTCTGCTATTTTCTGACACTAAATTCTTTTTGTTAACATTTATCCATGTATTTGACATTATCTATTTATCCATGTATTTTTCAGCAGAGTATCACAGAGATTTTTTCTTTAGTATAAATAGATAGCAGTGACCAATGAGCCTTTTGAGGCAAAAGGTTCAGTGAGGATCCTACAAGGGTCACATCAGCTTCATCACTAGAAATAACAAATTATGTTAGTTAATTACTAGTATTTACAAATAAATATTGAACACTTAAAATAACTGCATGGTACTTTTCATAAGGTCACACTATTTTCATTTTGCATCATATAGTGGAATCTTGACGGGGGAGCCTGGTGGGCTGCCGTCTATGGGGTCCAACAGGGTCAGACACGACTGAAGCAACTTAGCAGCAACAGCAGCAGCAGCAGCATCTCTATTTTAAAAGTGCAAATAGCCCTAATTTTTGATAATATAACTAGAAGACTTTATTTAAAATTACAGAAGTGAACTTCTTCATATCTACTTGAAATTATTTATTAGCAGATTAAGATGATTCTAAAATATTCATAAAATGAATTTGATTATTGGGGTAGTGAATTGAAGTCATATAAAACAAAACATACACAAAGCATTAACGGTTCAGTGTCTTATAATGCATGACTCATGTAATGTTAAAGAAAAATTTTAATTTTCAAATTTTGACTCAGTTAATACAGCAGAGACATTACTTTGCCAACAAAGGTCCGTCTAGTCAAGGCTATGGTTTTTCCAGTAGCCATGTATGGATGTGAGAGTTGGACTGTGAAGAAAGCTGAGTGCCTAAGAATTGATGCTTTTGAACTGTGGTGTTGGAGAAGACTCTTTTTTTTTTTTTTTTTAACTTTTTTTTTAATTTTATTTTATTTTTAGACTTTACATAACTGTATTAGTTTTGCCAAATATCAAAATGAATCTGCCACAAGTATACATGTGTTCCCCATCCTGAACCCTCCTCCCTCCTCCCTCCCCATTCCATCCCTCTGGGTCGTCCCAGTGCACCAGCCCCACGCATCCAGTATCGTGCATCGAACCTGGACTGGCACTCGTTTCAGAGAAGACTCTTGAGAGTCCCATGGACTGCATGGAGGTCCAACCAGTCCATCCTAAAGGAGATCAGTCCTGGGTGTTCTTTGGAGGGAATGATGCTGCAGCTGAAACTCCAGTACTTTGGCCACCTCATGTAAAGAGTTGACTCAATGGAAAAGACTCTGATGCTGGGAGGGATTGGGGGCAGGAGGAGAAGGGGACGACAGAGGATGAGACAGCTGGATGGCATCACTGACTCGATGGACGTGAGTCTGAGTGAACTACGGGAGTTGGTGATGGACAGGGAGGTCTGGCGTGCTGCAATTCATGGGGTCACAAAGAGTCAGACACGACTGAACAACTGAACTGAACTGAACTGAACTGAATACTCAGTATTTTTAGAAAAGCTTATGTTCTACAAATAAATGTTTCATGCTTAATTGAAGATCTCATACATTTTGCTGAAAATATTATTAATATTGTCCACATTATTATCTCCAAAAGAGCTTACACAAAAAACAACTTTGTGTTGGGCTCTGTCACAGCAATTTGTGATTCTCATACTATGATATTTGTTACAGACCCTTTTTCCATCTTTATTTCCTTTAAAGTTCTAATCTTCATAACATCATCTGTATCTATGCTTAACAGAACATCATTAAGTAGTATGTCTTCATTTTGAATTTTCAAATGTATTTATGTTTATGATTTAATCATGAAAATAATTTTGTTAAAATTAGTATTATTTTCAATATATCTACCATTGATGATTTTCGTAGGTATCTCTGTAATTCATGCTGTCTGAATGAAGTATCCAAATTATCACATGACAATTTTACCTTTACACCTTTAGAGTATAAAGTATTAATATATTGTTTATACTAAATGAATCCATTGACACAAAGTGGATAAGTGACTTGTTTCCTGTGTATTTCTGGCAACAAAGTAGGCATTTGACAGGCAGACAAAAAATCAGCAATAATAGCTTTGTATACAATGCAGCCATTAAAGTCAAACGTAGTCCTACCAGAATAATAATATTGAGTTAATACAAAAATTATTTTGTACTGCTTCACATTTTTAGTCTAAACTTATATTTATTAAAATATAAGTGGGTGAATTGTTTTTGCTTATAGTTAAATAAACTGATTAAGAAATATCAAACAGGTGTTAGCCAAGCCTACAGTGACAATCATATTGCGATATTTAAATATATCAACATGCTGTACAACCCCCCCAAAACTGGTACTAAAATCACAAACAACAACAAAAACAAACTGTTAGAGAATGAACATGTGTTGTTTCAACTTACTGAGCATAGAGTAATTTGTTTTGCAGTATTAGATAACTTAGTTTGGTGCAAAACTGTGGCTTTGCATTGTTTAACTTTGTCCTTTGCTACTGGAATACATTCTTAAATAAATGTGGTTATGTTATACATCATTTTAATTTACGTTTCTCATTCTTGCCTGGAAAATCCCATGGACGGAGGAACATGACTGAGTTTGACAAGAGTTGAACATGACTGAGTGACTTCACTTTCCTCTTTGGAGGGAATGATGCTGAAGCTGAAACTCCAGTACTTTGGCCACCTCATGCAAAGAGTTGACTCATTGGAAAAGACTCTGATGCTGGGAGGGATTGGGGGCAGGAGGAGAAGGGGACGACAGAGGATGAGATGGCTGGATGGCATCACTGACTCAATGGACGTGAGTCTGAGTGAACTCCAGGAGTTGGTGATGGACAGGGAGGCCTGTCCTGACAAGAGTCGGACACGACTGAGTGACTTCACTTTCACTTTATCATCTAATGCCTTTTTTTTTTTTTTTGCAAATGATATTATTTGCTGCTTATTTTATATTTATTTTAGACTATGGACATGATGTTAGACAAAAAGCAAATCCAAACAATTTTCTCATTCAAGTCCAAGATAGGTCATAAAGCGGTAGAGACAACTCGCAACATCAACAACTATATTTGGCTCAGGACTGCTAACAAACATACAGTGCAGTAGTGGTTGAAGAAGTTTTGCAAAGGAGTCAAGAGCCTTGAAGTTGGGGAGCACAGTGACTGTCCATCGGAAGTTGTTAATGGCCCATTGAAAGGATCATCGAAGCTGATCCACTTATAACTACATGATAAGTTGCCGAAGAACTCAACATTGACTCTTCAAAGGTCATGTCACATTTGAAGCAAGTTGGAAAGGTGAAAATTTTGATAGGTAGGTGCCTCATGCTGCTGCTGCTGCTGCGTCACTTCAGTCATGTCCGACTCTGCGACCCTGTAGATGGCAGCCCACCAGGCTCTGCCATCTCTGGGATTCTCCAGGCAAGAACACTGGAGTGGGTTGCCATTTCCTCATCCAATGCATAAAAGTGAAAAGTGAAAGTGAAGTCGCTCAGTAAGTGTCCGACTGTTAGCGATCCCATGGACTGCAGCCTACCAGGCTCCTCCGTCCATGGGATTTTCCAGGCAAGAGTACTGGACTGGGTTGCCATTGCCTTCTCCAGGTGCCTCATGAGTGGAATGTAAATTAAAAAATTGTTGTTTTGAAGTGTCATCTAATATATGCAACAACAATGAACCATTTCTAGATCAGATTGTGACGTGACAAAAAGTGGATTTTATACAACTGGTGATGACCAACTTAGTGGGGACCAACTTAGTGGTTGGACTGAGAAGAAGCTCCAAAACACTTCCCAAAGGCAAACTTGCACCAAAAAAGGTCATGGTTTACTGACTGTCTGCTGCTGGTCTGATCCACCTCAGCTTTCTGAATACCACTGAAGCCATTTCATCTGAGAAGTATGCTCAGCATCTTGATGAGATGCACCAAAAATTGCAATGTCTGTAGCTGATGTTAGTCAACAGAAAGGGCCCAATTCTCCGTAGCAACACATGGATACATGTCATACAACCAACACTTCAGAAGTTGAATGACTTGATTGATGAAGGTTTGCCTCATCTGCCATATTCACCTGACCTCTGGCTAACCAACTACCACTTCTTCAAGTATCTCAACAACTGTTTGCAGGGAAAACACCTTTACAACCAGCCAAAAATGCTTTGCAAGAGTGCATTGAATCCCAAAGCATGGATTTTTATGCTATGAGAATAAATAACTTATTCCCCATTGGCAAAAATGTGTTGATTGTAAAGGTTACTATCTTGATTAATAAAGATATGTTTGAGTCTAGTTATAATGATTTAAAATTGCTGATCTGAAGCCACAATTATGTTTGCACCAACCTAATAATACATAGGGCTTCCTAGGTGTCACTAGTGGTAAAGAACCCGCCTATCAATGCAGGAGACAAAAGAGATGAGGGTTTGATCCCTGGGTCAAGAAGATTCCCTGGAGGAGGGCATGGTAGCCCACTCCAGTAGTCTTGCCTGGAAAATCACATGGACAGAGGAGCCTGGCGGGTGACAGTCCATGGAGTCTCAGAGAGTCAGACATGACTGAAGCACGCGTGCACACACACACACGCAGTGCCTCATCCAGTCATTCCCACTTCAGAATTGTCCTGTTATTTTCTATAGATCAAATGCCAATGCCTGTCATTTCTTGTTAGGGCAGAAGAAATTCCCTTAGCCAGTTTCCACTTAACCAGCTTTTTGTCTGCATTCTGTAGAGCACTGATGCCAGTAGACCCAGCCTATTCCTGCTCAGTGCTGTGGCTGGATTCAACGCTCATAGTACTGGGTTGTACACCCATCAAGAGTCGGTCAGGTGGGTCCCCAAAATTTCCATGCCACTTTTACATGTACAGTTGTGTACTTAATTAAAACTTAGGTTAACTGATATAGAAAAGTAGAAAAAAGACTGAATGCTTTGGAAATGCTTGAGTTTTAAAGGTTGAATTAGGTGTGGATGAGAAAACAGTGAAAGACTAAGGAAAAAAAAAACATAAAAATATCTTAAGATCCTGCTCTTAGATTTGTTAAAAAAAAAAACCTGTCACTTTATTTTAAAGAAACTGAAGTTAGTAATGATACAAAATGCATCATGGTGAATAGGCCTTGCTCCTACATCCAACAACCAATCAATGGATGAGTATAAGCTTATGTTCTAAGTTTAAATAAATTATTAAAATTGTGCTTATAAGTTTCATTTTTTATAATTCTCTTATTTAACTAATTTTTTCCATTAGTCAACCTATGACATATTCCATTTGTATAATTAAGAGGGTAGACATTGAGTCCTTCCCCAGGGTCACAGGTACGAGACCTTGCACCAAGGCCACAGAAGTGGAGCCCGGAGCCAAGGACACCTCCAAAGTTCATTGAGACCCTTTGTAACCATTTCAAAAGCCCCTGATCATCACTAATAAGCTTCCTGACTCCAAATTAGGCAAAGATGCCAACTCCAGTAAACTCCCTGTAGCCCCCAACCAATCACGTAACACGGACCTTCCATCAGGAATGTTCCGTCTTGAGGCTATAAACATTGGCTGTTAACTCATGAAAACTGTCAGCTTTCTATGGTCTTTCAGGAGACTGGCCCACTGTGCTTGCACAGTTGCAGGAGCCTCATATTAAGCCTCAATATTCACATGTGACCACTGGGGGGAAAGTTTTAAACAGTGCAGATTTCAATCCCAAGAGAGTCCTATAGGTATATTTGTGAGTTTTTTTCTTATTGAGCTTGGGAAAAATGTGTTTTCCCTCAAGGCATATGAATTAAATTGTTTCTATTGTGACAAAATAGACATAACATTCACTGTTAAAGAGGGAAAATTCAAGACTTCATTTGGTATATTCTTCTTTTTTTTTTTTTTTTAATGCTAGAAAGGTAACCAAAATCTTTCATGATAGAGGATTAGAAAAATACATTATTAAACATCTGCTCCCTGCTTCCCTTTTTGGATGCTAGGTATTCAGTAAGTTTTCATGCATCTAACTCTTAATAAAAAAATATAATGAAAAATATATAGTGACAAGAAAATTCCTTCAAATATACTCTGTTCTCTTTATCAGAAAGTTGCTCACGTCAGAAAACTATTTTATTTTTACTTTAGAGAGCAAAATAAGTGCAATGTATAGTATCATTTTTGATACTACTTGATATTTAGGATTTTTTAGACGTAAAAGTCAATTTTAGTTTCAGGTTTGTTGGCTAACATTCTTACTACTTCCTGCTGGTTCTGCTCTTGAACTGGTGTCTCTGGGAGATTTCTTTGTGTTCTCTATGGATGGAAAATATGTCCATGCTTTAGAAAAAAAACAATTAACTCTTTTCTTTTTTTGTATTTTCCCATTTATTTTGGCAGCTAGAATTTTATTTAAAAGTCTACAGTAAAAGAGCTTAAGGTTATCTTAACAGATAGTTACTGAAAACTTCTAAAACTATATTTTATAGCTTTGGGAATGTAATATTTTTGCTTTAACCTGACACTGGACTTACACTATTTTAAATTTCCCATAACCCTATTTGTTTTATTTATAATCCATTGTCTTGATGAAGTAGATTTCATACCAACTGGAGTGAATCCTGAAGATATAGTAAACCATAACAGATATTCCAGAATGGAAGTGTCAACTGCCCTAATCAACAAGATAAATGAACAAGCCTATAGGGGATGATTAAATTAAATTGTACTGAAATCCACTTGGGAAAAAGAGACTACACTTGTGCTCTGTCTCCTCAGTTCTTATCAGCTATGCGGAAGCCAAATCTTGAGAGTATTTTCCAGAAATTAAATTTTAGAAACAAAAGCTGTTTTTTTTTTTAAATTGGAAAATGAAACATTTCATAGAGCAGTGAATGAATGATGGAATATGTAATCAACAAATGCTATTGAGGAAGCAAAGAAAACTGATCTTTTCAAAGTGGTTTTCTCCATCTATCTTCTCTACAAAAGAGGATAACACTTGGGATTGAAAATCCAGTCACATTGTCAAGAAAGAATGGCAGCCATAAAATGGGTATACATGCCTTGGTTTTAATTATTTGCTTTCAAATCAAATAATTTCTATGAGAAGTAATATTTTTATTTCTTAAAATTATTTCCTTAAAAGTTCTAGTTCTTGTGCATATGAAATCTTTCATTATATCAAGACTGTTTTAACCACCTACTTTACAATGCATTTTTATCCACTCACTCATTCTGTTTATACTTGTGGAAAAACTAGGATAATGAAGCCTATTAAGCTGACAAACCAGTTATCAGAGTGCATATTAAGAATATCAAAGAAACACCTTTTTATTATCATCACTGAATCAATGAAGCATAAATTTAGAATAGCTATATTTTAAAGAAATTCCCTAGAAACATGAACCTGTGGGATCCAGTTCTCCATAGTGCAGTAGGTTTTGCTTTTACCAGGCAAAATGAACTTTCATTGTAAGTCACTAGTTCAGCTCTCCCTTTAGTTTATCTTGGCATTATTTTTAGTGACTATTCTGTTAGAGAGTTATAAATAAATTGAACAAGAAAGTGTAGAAAACTTCACATTTTTCACATCTCTTGAATCACTGCCCTCTTTTATCCAGTTTTAATTATCAGTTTGGCTTCCCTGGTAGCACAGTGTTAAAGAACCTGCCTGGCAATGCAGGAGATGCAGGTTTGATCCCTGGGTTGGGAACATCCCTTGGAGAAGGAAATGGCAAACTGCTCCAGTATTCTTGCCTGGGAAACTATGGGCAGAGAAATCTGACAGGCTACAGTCCATAGGGTCACAAAAGAGCCAGACACAACTTAGTGACTAAACAACAATAAATTAGCAGTTTCATCCTAGGTTTCAAGACAAGACCTATGATGACTTTGTAGACAGAGCAATGACATTACTGGCATTTTATTTACCTCAATGCTTACAAGAATTTTTCCTACATTAAAAAATATTCTGCAGTACTGTAGCCAACCGATACTAAAAACTTAAATTGTCCATCATGACATTTTGGAAATATTTTAAATTAGTAGTTAACCATAAGAAAAACAACATCCTAATTCAACTAAGTGAATTAAGGATATTCATAAAGAATATCCCAGGATAATACGTGAAATACTTTATTATCTTGCTCAGTTTTTATACTTTGAGGTTAACAGGCAAATCTACTTGATTAACCATATGAAGCTTTCATTTTTAATAAGAGCTTATTATAAGTGTATTATTTTTCTTCGCTGCATAGCAAATTATCACAATCAACTTAAAACCATATCCAGTTATAGCTCCATTATGAATTCATTATTTATTATTCTGTTAGATAAACAGTTTGGGTTGGCTGAGCTTGGTTGTGTACTGAGGGTCTCACAAGATCAAATTCAAGGTTTCAGCCAGGCTAACTTCTCATCTTTTTAATGTCATACTGAAACTCTTTGTTAATGCTATATGGAAAGAAAAGGCAATAAAAGATACACAGGTTGGGAAAGAAGATATAAAATTATTTTTTGCAGATAACATGACTATATTATAAAATAAGAAACAAAAATACTCCTGGAACTAATAAATGGTAAATGCAAGGTTTCAAAATTTTAAATTAATATCACTTCAGTTCAGTCACTCAATCATGTTCGACTCCTTGTGACCCCATGGACTGCAGCATGCCGGGCTTCCCTGTCCATCATCACTTCCCAGAGCTTGCTCAAACTCATGTCCATCAAGTGGGTGATGCCATCCAACCATCTATTCCTCTGTTGTCTGCTTCTCCTGTCTTCAATCTTTCCCAGCATCAGGATCTTCAATGAGTCAGTTCTTCACATCAGGTGAGCAAAGTATTGGAGCTTCAGCCTCAGCATCAATCCTTCAAATAAATATTCAGGACTGATTTCCTTTAGGATTGAGTGGTTTGATCTCCATGCAGTCCAAGGGACTTTCAAGAGTCTTTTCAAACACCACAGATCAAAAGCACCAATTCTTTGGTGCTCAGCTTTCTTTGTGGTCTAATTCCCACATCCATACATGACTACTGGAAAAACCATAGTTTTGACTAGATGGACCTTTGTTGGCACAGTAATATCTCTACTTCTTAATATGCTATATAGGTTGGTCATAGCTTTTCTTCCAAGGAGCAAGTGTTTTTTAATTTCATGGCTGCAGTCACCATCTGCAGTGATTTTGGAGCCCAGAAAAATAAAGTTTGTCACTGTTTCCATTGTTTATCCATCTCTTTCCCATGAAGTGATGGAGCTGGATGCCATGATCATAGTGTTCTGAATGCTGAGTTTTAAGCCAGCTTTTTCACTCTCCTCTTTCACCTTTACCAGAGGCTCTTTAGTTCTTCTTCTGGTTTTGCTATTAAGGAGGTGTCATCTGCATATATGAGGTTATTGATATTTATCTTGGCAATATTGATACCAGCTTGTGCTTCATCCAGTCTTGAATTTTGCATAATGTATTCTGCTTATAAGTTAAATAAGCAGGGTGACAATATACAGCCTTAGTGTACTCATTTCCCAGTTTGAAACCAGTCCAGAGTTCCATGTCCAGTTCTAACTGTTGCTTCTTGACCTGCATACAGATTTCTCAGGAAGCAGGTAAGGTGGTCTGGTATTCCCATCTCTTAAAGAATTTTCCACGGTTTGTTGTGATCCACACAGTTAAAGGCTTTGGCTTAGTCAATAAAGCAGAAGTGATGTTTTTCTGGAACTTCTTTTTCTATGATCCAATGGATGTTGGCAATTTGATATCTGCTTCCCCTGTCTTTTCTAAATCCAGAAAAGACATCTGGAAGTTTGAACATCTGGAAGTTCTCAGTTTACATACTGTTGAAGCCTCTCTTATATTACTTTGCTCGCGTGTGAGATGAGTGCAATTGTGCAGTAGTTTGAACATTCTTTGGCATTGCCTTTCTTTGAGATTGGAATGAAAACTGACCTTTTCCAGTCCTGTGGCCACTGCTGAGTTTTCCAAATTTGCTGGCATATTGAGTGCGGCATTTTCACAGCATCATCTTTTAGGATTTGAAATAGCTCAACTGGAATTCTATCACCTCCACTAGCTTTGTTCATAGTGATGCTTCCTAAGGTTTACTTGACTTCCCACTCCAAGATGTCTGGCTCCAGGCGAGTGATCACATCATCATGGTTATCTGGGTCATTAAGATCTTTTTTCTATATTCTTCTGTGTAGTTAATTAATATGCAAAAGTCAATTAATTTAATATTAAAGTCAATTAATTAATATGAAAAAGTCAATTTCTCTTCTACCAACAATGAAGAGGAAATTTGCAGTTAAAAACACAAGACCATTTACATAGCACTCCCAAAAGGAATTACTTATGTATATATCTATCAAAAAATAATAAGATTTTCAAGAATAAAACTACAAAACTCTGATAAATAAAAGTAAAGAGCTAAATAAATATAGAGAGATTCTATGTTCATGCACTCCCAAAATGAATTACTTATGTATATATCTATCAAAATATAATAATTTTCAAGAATAAAACTACAAAACTCTGATGAATGAAAGAGCTAAATAAATATAGAGAGATTCTATGTTCATGCATAAGAAGACTAATTGTTGTCAAAATGTCAGTTCTTCCCAACTCTGTAAATTATATGCAGTCGGAATCAAAATCCCAGCAAGTACGTTATGGTATCAGCAAACTGGTTCTACTGTTTATTGGCATGATGAAAGGTCCTGAACAGTCAATATTGAAGGAGAAGAACAAAGTTGGAGAACAGAAACCCCCAATTTCTAGGCTTACTAGGAAGCTGCAGTAATCAATACAGTGTAGTCAGGGAACTCAACATAGTGCTCTGTGACAGTCTAGAGGGGTGGAATGGGTTGGAGGGTGGGAGGTAAGCTCAAGAGGGAGGGGACATATGTACACTTATGGCTGATTCATGCTGTATGGCAGAAACCAACACAACACTGTAAAGCAAATATCCTCCAATTAAAAATAAACAAAAAATGAAAAAAGATAGTGCAGTATTGGCAGAAAATATTTTATAGACTAATGCAACAGTATAGAGAGCCCATAAATACTCCACTATAAATATCAGTCAACTAACCTTTGACAAAAGAGCAAAAGCAATACAATAGAACAACAGTCTCCAATCTTTTAGATACCAGTTTCATAGAAGACAATTTTTTCATGGATGGAGTTGGGGAAGAGAATGGCTTGGGGATGATTCAAGCACAAAAGTGTTCTTGCTCCTATGAAAATCGAATGCCTCTGCTCATCTAACAGGAGATGGAGCTCATATAGTAATGTCAGTGATGGGGAACAGCTATAAATATAGATAGTACTTCATTCACTAGCTCACTGCCACTCACCCCCTGCTGTATGGCCCCAGTTCTTAACGGGCCATGGACTGGTAGTGGTCCATGGCCTTGGGGTTGGGGACCCCTGCAATAGAGCAAAGATAGTCTTTTCAACAAATGGTGCTGGAACAACTAGACATTCACATACGGGGAGAAAAAAAAAAGAATGTAGATACACTTCCTCAGAATTCATTCAAAATGGGTCAAAGACCTCAATGTAAAATGCAAAACTATCAAAAATCCTAGAAGAAAACATAGGGGAAAAACTAGATGACCTTGGATATGATAAGCCTTTTTTAGATATAATGCCAAAGGTCTGCTCAATGAAAGAAATCACTGATAAGCTAGACTTAATTAAAAGTAAAAATTTTTGGTTTGTGAAACGTAATGTCAAAGAATAAGAAGACAAGTCATAGACTGAAAGAAAATATATGAAAAGACACATCTGAAAAGGACTGTTATCCAATACGCACATACACACACACACACACACACACACATATATATGTATATTAAAAAAACAAAACAAAACAAAACTCTTAAAACTCAAGAATAAGGGCTTCCCTGGTGGCTCTGTGGTAAAGAATCTGCCTGCCCATGCAGGAGACATGGGTTTGATCCCTGATCCGGGAAGATCTCACGTGCTATGGAGTAACTAAGCATGTGCACCACAACTATTGAGCCTGTGCTCTAGAGCCTGGGACTTGCATCTACTGATACCCAGGTGCCCTAGAGCCCATGCTCTCCAACAAGAGAAGCCACTTAAACAAGAAGACTGACCAGTCCAGGTTCGATGCACGATACTGGATGCTTGGGGCTGGTGCACTGGGACGACCCAGAGGGATGGAATGGGGAGGGAGGAGGGAGGAGGGTTCAGGATGGGGAACACATGTAAACCTGTGGCGGATTCATTTTGATATTTGGCAAATCTAATACAGTTATGTAAAGTTTAAAAATAAAATAAAATTAAAAAAAATAAATAAATAAAATAAAATAAAAAAAAAAAAAAAAGAAGACTGAGCACTGCAACTAGAGAGTGGCCCCCACTTGCTGCAACTAAGAAAAGCTCATGCATCAATGAAGACCCAGCACAGCCAAAAATAAATAAGATTATTTTTAAAAAACCCTCAAGAATAAATTTAAAGGTACTCAATACTTAAAGGTAGCATCAATTTACTCATTAAATTGCTTTCCTGAAAAATCATGTAGCCATCTGCTTCCCTGCTGCAGCTCTACTTTATGGATTATGTGGCTTCTCTCTTTGTCTACTGTCCCTCTTTTGTGATGCAGAGCCCTGTGAGAGGGTAGCTATTTACTTGTAGGTTTGTTTAATCATTCCAGTATTCATTTATATATTACAGCTTGCTGCTGCTGCTGCTAAGTCGCTTCAGTCGTGTCCGACTCTGTGCGACCCCATAGATGGCAGCCCACCAGGCTCCCCCATTCCTGGGATTCTCCAGGCAAGAACACTGGAGTGGGTTGCCATTTCCTCCTCCAATGCATGAAAGTGAAAAGTGAAAGTGAAGTCGCTCAGTTGTGTCCGACTCCTAGCGACCCCGTGGACTGCAGCCCACCAGGCTCCTCCGTCCATGGGATTTTCCAGGCAAGAGTACTGGAGTGGGGTGCCATTGCCTTCTCCGATATTACAGCTTTGGTCTTTAATATTATTCATTCTAAGTATTGGACACAACTGAGCGACTTCCCTTTCACTTTCTAAGTATCTTCAGTTCTGAAAGTGGAGAAAGGAAATCAATCAATCTCTCCCCACCATGAGCCACTGAGTAAAAGGCCTCCAGTCTGTGGCTGAAGTCCCTTGCAGTAAACTTCATTCTTCTCTAATCACTGTGCCCTCCAATAGTCAGGGATGAGAGTGCCTTGGCACATCCAATCTGAAAGTCTTGTCACGTGTGTTTCCAAGGTAATCAGTTATTTGTGACGATCAAAACAAGAATCATATCAGAGATAATTAGGAAGAAATTATTCAATAGGGACAGAAACCACAACACAGTCTGAACTCAACTTCACTGAGACAAAAGGTAGAAGAGGTTATAAAAGCTGGGGTGGAGCTTCTAAGCCATCTGCTTTTTCATTGGCTTTACCCAAAGGAAAAACAAACTTTCTCACCTCTGTTTGACAGGATGTAGTTTTACAAGTTGGAGAAAGGTGCCCACGTAAGTGGAGATCCTCACTGAGGATAGGAGATGCCTGCTAAATTACTTCATTTGTGTCTGACTCTTTGCAACCCTATGGACTATAGGCCCCCAGGCTCCTCTGCTCATGGGATTCCCCAGGAAAGAATACTGGAGTGAGTTGCCATGCCCTTCTCCTGGTGATCTTCTTGACCCAGGCATGGAACCCAAATCTCTTATATCTCCTACAGTGGCAGGTGGGTTCTTTACCGCTAGCATCACCTGTGAGGCCCTAAAGATAGGAGATACAGACACTATATTTGATGATTCATTTCAAAAGATTGACTACCAGGTCGTTGAGAAAGTCCCAGGACCTGGGTTTTAAAGCTGAGAAGAAACTTTTACAATGATTTAGTTATACATTTAAACAAATAAATATAGAGAGAGGAGATTTATAATTACAAGTTTTCTAAGTAAATACTGTAAGAAAAGGGAGAGAAGGGACCTGTGTGCTTAGGCTGTCTTTCTGAAGAGCCCTGGTGAGAGGAAGAGCAGGGTCTAGAGGCAAGAAGTCTGGCTAAAATTCAGTTAAGCTGCTGGAAAGGTTAAGGCTATATTTCTCAGGACCAAACTCCCACTCTAATATCAAACAAGTGTCTGAGAAGAGGCTTATGTTTGGAGTTAGTAATCAAAGAGGTAGAAGACAGACTCAGAGTGTCATTTGCTAAAAATCTTGCGTATTAACCTAGTTACTAACAACATTATCTTTTTTTTTTTTTTTTTAAAGAAACCAAAGAAAATCTCAAGGTTTTTTAATAGGTGGTAAGTGTAACATATTTTTTAACTAAGAGAAGCATTTGTATTTCTATTGGATATAAATTTAAATTCAATGGCAAAATAATCTTGTGTGGCAAATTATTACACTAATTTACAATAGGGACATCCCGGTGGCTCAGCAGGAAAGAATCCGCTTGCAATGCATGAGACGTGGGTTCAATCCCTGGGCTGGGGAGATCTTCTGGAGGTGGGCATAGCAATCCACTCCAGTATTCTTGCCTGGAAAATCCCATGGACAGAAGAACCTGGTGGGCTACAGTTCACAGGGTCACAAAGAGTCGGACACAACTGAAGCAATTTAGCATTGCACAGGACATACCACACAATCTACAATAACTGTCTATAAAATGTAACTACAGTTAATGAAGTATTAAGAATACATGCTATTCACCTTGGAGAAGTAAATGGCAACCCACTCCAGTATTCTTGCCTGGAGAATCCCAGCAAGGATGAACAGAGGAGCCTCTGGGCTGCCATCTATGGGGTCACACAGAGTTGGACATGATAGAAACAACTTAGCAGCAGCAGCAGTTATTCACCTATATGTCCAGATGACAGAATTCTTACTTCCTATGAGTGATTTAACATTTTGAGTACAAAACAGTGAATTAAGGCCATATTTCATTCCTGTTAATTTTCTAATAAAATATATTCTCTTATATTGACTACCTTACTATACACATAATTTTGATATTTAACCCAAGAAAATGGCATTCTTAGATCTATGCCATACTGTGCAATGATTAAATTATGCAAATATAACAAGACAGGAATCTTGTTACATGAAAAATGCTGACTCATTCAAAAATGCTAATATCCAATTGTTAAGAGCTTCCTTTGAGAATAACTTTCATGTAAAATTAACTGTTCTAACAAGATTTGACATAAATGAAATCTGCAAATGAATGAATATTTTATAGATGCTATATTAATGCCAGAAGTTTCCTGGTGAAATGTACTTATTCTAAATTGCCAAGATATGATCCTAAAGGAACATTAATCTTCAGTCCCCAAAGTGCCTGTTACCTCATCTAGTTAATGACTGAATTTAATATATTTATTTGTTCACCCCCTTTTTACTTTATACTCTTAGTCAAACAATTTAATGAGGACACAATTCATTATTTTTTGAAATCATTTATCAGCAGAATAAATAAATCAGCAGAATTACTATTCTGTTGGGCTAATATTAGATAAAAATAGAGGAAGAGTCATGAATGAGCAGGCTTGCTGAAAGCAAAATGGCTTTAACAATTTTTAAAGGGGTTAACTATTATGGCAAAATCTTTAGCAATTCCAATAAAGAAGAAAATTTGCAGCTATCTGTCACATTGTTCTATTAAATCTGAACCAAGAGAACAGAAAATGAAAATGAAAGTTGCTCAGTAGTTTCTTACCCTTTGTGACCCCATGGACTATAGAGTCCATGGAATTCTCCAGGCCAGAATCCTGGAGTGGGTAGACTTTCCATTCTCCAGAGGATCTTCCCAACCCAGGGATCAAATCCAGGTCTCCTGAATTCCTGGTAGATTCTTTACCAACTGAGCTATCAGGGAAGCCAATAGATGGCAAAAAATAAAACCTTCTATTCTTGAATCTTTTAAAACTGAAAGTTAATCTGCTCATTAAAGAACATTTAGAACATATAGAAATGAAAACACAAATGATGACAATGCAACATTTTAGCAATAAACTCGATAAAAATCAAGATAAGAAAAGGAAAAACGGTAAAAAGTGAACAATAATTTTATAGTTAATGTGAGGTCTTAATGTAAGTCTACTCCCAAGATGAAAAATGTGCATTATATGTCTCTAAAGACCAATCAACTCTCTCTGTGAAGATAAATTTTTAAAATTGCAAAGAAATGGAATTGACATGTTCCATGGGCATTTCTAATGGGGTAGGGTTGTAGCCATTTCACAGGAATGGAAAGTCTGGCAGCACCTCCCATCGACTATGATGGTAAAGGAGAACAGTCCTATAGAATAATCCATCAAAGTCTTTGGCAATTTTCATCCATATATGAAACATAATTCTAGTATTTTCCTAGTCTTTACTTTTTAGGAAAGTTCCACTTAAACTTTGAATTTCTTTTCAAACTATATTCTTGGGAGATAAAATATTTTATGTATAAGTGGCCATGGAGACAGCACTACTTATTTCAACATTACCTGGGACAACACAAATGGCTTTTCATATTTATGAACCAATTACAGTATTTACACAGGGCAAGCAGATCCCGGTTCATTTAATTATAATTTGATAACTCTTTTGAATAAACTTAGCAACAGTGGCAAAACCCAACAGATTATATTAGCATTTTACAAATGAATTACACGTTATGAGATAGAAAATTATTTTTGTGACTTTAGGGTCATAATCAAAATCCCATGTGCCTGAAGAGAGGAACAAGTGGGATGTCTTACCTGTTGTCATGTACATAGGTAAAATAAATTACTATACAGGCCATGCTTCATACTATTATTATGCTATGACACAATTATGTTACAATCACATTGTTTATTTGAATGTATTTTAAATATCTAATGAATAGGAGAGCATTAATTCACTTGAGACTTGGTACAACTGATATTTATATTATGATCTTCAAGTAGTTACCTTTTCTGAAAATTTGTAGGAATTACTAGTTCATTGGAGCCAAGTACTTATGGGATAAGCAAGTATAGGGCATGATCACATAGTAATTTAAGTTTATTATTTTATATTCTGCAGATTTAAATAAAACTATTAACACCTTATAAGAAACTTCTGCCTGGAGATAATCTTGGGATATAGCTATTTTATCCTATTGATTTTGTCTAATTTATCTCTGCAACTTTTTACTTAAGGCTTTAAAAAAAATGTTACTATGCTTTCTCTTTCTGTATCCTTTTCTCATAATATTTACAGTGGTTCTTGTAGACAACAGATCATATTCTTGAAACAGATTACTTTTCCCCTCCTGCCAGAATCAGTAATGTATTTTGACTCTTCACTGGGAGAATTCACAATTGTGTTAGGGACCCCTAAGACTTCATTCCTTTGGGAGCTTCTCACGATTAAGACAGTCCACATTCAACCTCTAGCAATTTGTGATTACCACTTAAGTATTCCTCCAGGTTATGACTCTAGCAGCTTCTATTCTAGATAAACTGATCTCAGCTGTAACTCCCTGGATATACTTGTCTCCCCAAACTTCAAGGTGACAGCTTGCTCTAATGGATCCAAGAAAATCCATTACTTTTGAGTCTGTTAAGCTTTTACTTACTGTAACAAATTAAAATGTTATTGACTTAAATGACCATTTCCAAGCTCTTGACATAACAGAACTGAAACCAGAATTTTTATTAAAAGTCTATTTTTAAGAACATCAGTTTGTATCAGAAAGGCACCTGATGTATTCAAGCCTTGGAATAGATAAGAAATTTGGTTTTTGAACAAAAAAACATAAAATTAACCCATTGAAAGAATAAACAGAACTGTCAAATTTAGTGATTAAATATTTTCAATTAAAAATGTGAATGCTAATTTACAAATGATAAACAATGGGAGATATGTGTGTATGTGTATGATTGTGTGCGTAATACATTGACCACACAAAGAAAACTTTAGGTCATCTCTAAAAGTATATGTGATATTGATGGAGGGAACAAGATGGAATGGGGGCAGAGCACAACCTTTAAAAGAATGACATTGCCCGAGTACACAACATAAACTGATTAGAAACAAACAGATCCCGAGATGGCAGACAAGTTAACTTCCACTAGGCTTTGAACCTCAGTATACACTCATTGTGGGCTTCCCTGGGGCCTCAGATGGTAAAGAATCTGCCTGAAATGCAGGATCTGCCTGCAATGCAGATCCCTGGGTTGAGAAGAGTCTCCTGGAAAAGGGAATGGCTATCCACTCCAGTATTCTTGCCTGGAAAATTCCATGGAGAGAGGAGCCTGGAGGGCCATGAAAGCGTTAGTGAAAGGGCTAACACTTTCACTTTTTCATACACTCACTGTAACACAACAGCAAGCTAAATGGCATATGCATAGGTACCATGACAGTTCCAAGGCTGACCATACAGGTAAAAAAGTGGGTGGTGGCCCAATTCATGGAAATCTCCACAGCTTCCCTCAAAGAGCTGGAATACTCCTACTCTTTAGACTAAGAAATTACCCACCCATATAAAATCTGACAACCTCATACCCTGCAGCCACTCTTGCCTTCTGACATAGACCATACTTTGTGGAGTGTGGTTCTCTCTAAATAAAAAAAACTCATTCTTGACCATCATTTTGTCTCTCACTGAATTATTTCTGCAATGAAATGTCAAGAATGTGAGCTTCACTAAATCCTGAAGCCAGTTGTGTGATCTCCGTTAAAAGACTATGGGTTTGACTCTCAATTAGGGGTGCAAGGTTTCATTGTGATCACAGCCTTGTTGTGGCAAAGGGGCTTGTGTAATTCAATGAAGCTATGAGCTATGCCATGCAGGGCCACCCAAGACAGACAGGTCATAATGAAGAGTTCTGATTAAACGTGGTCTGAGGAAATGGTTGTCCCAGGAACTCCATGAACATTATGAAAAGGCAAAAAGATCTGACACTGGAAGATGAGCCCCCAGGTCAGAAGGTATCCAATATGTTACTGGGGATGAGTGGAGGGCAATGACTAATAGCTCCAGAAAGAATGAAATAGCTGGGCAAAGGTGGAAATGACACCCAGTTGTGCATGTATCTGTGGTGTGAGTAAAGTCCAATGCTGTGAAGAACAATATTGCATAGGAAACTGGAATGCTAGGTCTGTGAATCAACGTAAATTGGATGTTATCAAGCAGGAGATGGCAAGAGTGAATATTGACATCTTGGGCATCAGTGAACTAAAATGGATGGGAATGGATGAATTTAATTCAGATGACCCTTTTCTCTACTACTGTGGACAAGAATCCCTTAGGAGAAATGGAGTAACCTTCACATCAACAAAAGAGCCTGAAATGCAGTACTTGAGTGCAATCTCCAAAATGACAGAATGATCTCTGTTCATTTCCAAGGCACATACTTCAACATCACAGTAATCCAAGTCTGTGCCCCAATCACTAATGCTAAAGAAGCTGAAGTTGAATGGTTCTATGAAGACCACAAGACCTTCTAGAACTAGCACTAAAAAAATATATCATTTCCATCATAAGGACTGAAATGCTAAAGTAGGAAGTCAGGAGTAACAGGCAAGTTTGGCCTTGGAATACAAAATGAAGCAGGGCAAAGGCTAACAGAGTTTTGCCAAGAAAACACACTGGTCATAGCAAATACCCTCTTTCAACAACACAAGAGACGACTCCATACATGGATATCATCAGATGGTCAATATCAAAATCAGATTGATTATTTTCTTTGCAGCCAAAGATACAGAAGCTCTTTAGAGACAGCAAAAACATGACCAGGAGCTGACTATGGCTCAGATCATGAACTCCTTATTGCAAAATTCAGACTTAAATTGAAGAAAGTAGGGAAAACCACTAAGCCATTCAGGTATGACCTAAATCAAATCCCTTATGAGTATACAGTGGAGATGAAAAATAAATTCGAGGAATAGGATCTGGCAGACAGAGCACCTGAAGAACTATGGATGAAGATTCATTAGTGTATAATATGAAATATATATTTAGTTTTCATCTTGTTTCCAACGCAGAATTCCTATGAGGAGAGCAATGAAGTGTTCTTTCTTATGTTAATGATTTGTCTGAGAAAGCCCCTAGATCATCTAAGTGTGAGGTTAGACACCAGAGGAACTAACTACATGACTAGAGTCTTTAGCCCTCCAACTCCCCTACAAAGTGGGAAGGAGAAGAAATTGAGTTCACTCACCTAAGGTCTATGACTTATACAATCGTGCCTATGTAGTGAAGCCTCATAAAATGCCTAAGGAGCAGGTTCAGAGACCTTCTGGGTTGTTGAACGTGGAGATGCGGGAAGAGTGGCACACTAGGAGAGGGCATGGGAGCTCTGAGCTCCTTCCCACATATCCCATTTATGCATCTCTTCAACTAGCTCTATCTAAGTTATGTCCTTTTATCATAAAGAAGTAATCTGGTAGATAAAATGGTTCTCTGAGTTCTCTAAACTGCTCAAGCAAATTAAGTGAACCCTAGGAGGGTGTCAGTAGTGGCCACAGGACTGGAAAAGGTCAGTTTTCATTCCAATCCCAAAGAAAGGCAATGCCAAAGAATGCTCAAACTACCACACAGTTGTACCCATCTCACACCCTAGTAAAGTAATGCTCAAAATTCTCCAAGCCAGGCTTCAGCAATACGTGAACCATGAACTTCCAGATGTTCAAGCTTGTTTTAGGAAAGGCAGAGGAACCAGAGATCAAATTGCCAACATCCACTGGATCATCAAAAAAGCAAGAAACTGAACTGAACTGAACTGAATTTCAGTAGTTGGGGATGTTGATTGTTAAGATTATGCATAATTTCATGATGCTATCCCTTTCTTTTAATTAAAAAGTATACTTATTTATGCAACTATATTATATTCATATTTTCTGTTTCAAAATATCTCCATTACAGGTAATGTAACTTCCCCTACCCAAATACATGTCTCATTCTATAGCTTCAGGGAATACAACTATTAATATTATAGTCTGTATGCTTCCATTCTTTTTCTATATATTTATGCCCACATACTCATAAACACACATATTTATAAATCATTGTGCTATATTATATATAAAAAATGTATGATATTGTACTTACTGCATCCTAATAACTTTTTAAATTTAGAAGCACTTCTTTATGGTTTTGCCATATTGGTTCAAATGAATCCTTTCCTATGCTTGGCTTCTGAATAATACTCTATACCATGCATCTTTTTCCATTTAAGCACATTGATGTTAATTAATATTAAGATTGCTCCTAGTAATTTTTTTCTGAAGTTATAGAAAAGTAAAATCAGAAAGTTTACCCATCTTATGAAAATGGGGTAGTTGCTCAGTAGTGTCTGAATTTGTCACTCCATGGACTGTAGCCCATCAGGCTCCTCTGTTCATAGAATTCTCCAGGCAAGACTAATGGAGTGGGTTGCCATTCCCTTCTCCAGGGGATCTTCCTGACCTAGGGTTCAAACCCATGTCTCCAGCATTGCAGGAGAGTCTTTACTGTCTGAGCCATCATGGCTAAAAATTCTAACTTTTTTCCACTTAAAAATTAACTTACTATTCAGTTTCTTAAAATGCCCTGCTGCTGCTGCTGCTAAGTCTCTTCAGTCGTGTCCGACTCTGTGCGACCCCAGAGACGGCAGGCCACCAGGCTCCCCCATCCCTGGGATTCTCCAGGCAAGAACACTGGAGTGGGGCTAACAAACACATGAAAAGATGCTCAACATCACTCATTATCAGAGAAATGCAAATCAAAACCACTATGAGGTACCAGTTCACGCCAATCAGAATGGCTGCGATCCAAAAGTCTACAAGTAATAAATGCTGGAGAAGTTGTGGAGAAAAGGGAACCCTCTTACACTGTTGGTGGGAATGCAAACTAGTACAGCCACTATGGAGAACAGTGTGGAGATTCCTTAAAAAACTGGAAATAGAACTGCCTTATGATCCAGCAATCCCACTGCTGGGCATACACACTGAGGAAACCAGAAGGGAAAGAGACACATGTACCCCAATGTTCATCACTGCACTGTTTATAATAGCCAGGGCATGGAAGCAACCTAGATGTCCATCAGCAGATGAATGGATAAGAAAGCGGTGGTACATATATACAATGGAGTATTACTCAGCCATTAAAAAGAATACATTTGAATCAGTTCTAATGAGGTGGATGAAACTGGAGCCTATTATACAGAGTGAAGTAAGCCAGAAAGAAAAACACCAATATAGTATGCTAACGCATATATATGGAATTTAGAAAGATGGTAACGATAACCCAGTATACGAGATAGCAAAAGAGACACTGATGTATAGAACAGTCTTTTGGACTCTGTGGGAGAGGGAGAGGGTGGGATGATTTGGGAGAATGGCATTGAAATATGTATAATATCATATATGAAACGAGTCGCCAGTCCAGGTTCGATGAAGGATACTGGATGCTTGGGGCTGGTGCACTGCGACGACCCAGAGGGATGGTATGGGGAGGGAGGAGGGAGGAGGGTTCAGGATGGGGAACACATGTATGCCTGTGGTAGATTCATTTCTATATATGGCAAAACCAACACAATATTGTAAAGTTTAAAAATAAAATTAAAAAAAAAAAAAAAGAACACTGGAGTGGGTTGCCATTTCCTTCTCCAATGCATGAAAGTGAAAAGTGAAAGTGAAGTCGCTCAGTCGTGTCCGACTCGTAGCGATCCCATGGACTGGAGCCCACCAGGCTCCTCTGTCCATGGGATTTTCCAGACAAGAGTACTGGAGTGGGGTGCCATTGCCTTACTTTCCTAATAACTAGGCTAGTAGCAGACATATCCCAGTGCAGGATTTTCAAGTAAACATTGAGATGAAGCACACAGCTAATATCAACAACATGAAGGGTCTTCATGTTACTCACCCCAAATCTGACAAAACACTTAGCATCAGAACATTCCAGAACTCATGGGAGGAGGGAGAACAAGTTATATCGAGGTTTGCAGAGCAGGTATCTACCTTGCTTCCTCAATCTGTGGGAACTGCAGTGGAGTTGGAAGAGAATGAGGTACTGTTTGAGTATCCTGAGAAATATTAGCCCTGCCTATACTTCACGCAGGACACAGAAGAAGTGCTGATCTTTAAGGCACAGAAACTTCATCTACTTTAAAAACAACCATAGCAACTTTACAGCTTTAAAGAATCCATTCTCCCAAAAGTCATTATTTTTATACTTTGAAAAGATGTTATATATTAAATATATATGCCTTATATGTTTATGTTATATAAACACTACCTTCTTTTTCTGGATTTTTTCCCCTGCATTTTTCTTGAAATTTGCTTATTTTAACACTCATAAAGACAATCAGCTTGCCAATAATTCTGTGCCATTACAAGAAAATTCAGTATTAAGCCATGTGAATGACAAATGACCAACATAAATATTTTTAAGTAAGCTCAAATAAATTTGATTTCCTAAGCCCTGGGACAAATTTCACATGATTCAATTCATATAAAAACCCACTAAATAAGATTCTAGCACACTTCCACATCTACATAATGAAATGATCTGCTGTTTCTGTCAGGGTTTGGTTAGGAAAATAAAAGCAAGGACATGTATTCCAGAAATAAAGACATTCATTTGGGAATCATAGGTTCACCCAATTGGCAACAGCTGAGGAGTGATGAACATAGAAGCTTCTAATGAATATCTCTGCCTCAAATCCTGAAGAGTGCGGTTCTCAAGAACTCAAAATAAAGTAAGTGCAGTTTTTAAAGATCTTTGCTAAGCTCTCACCATCTACCTCAGTCCGTGGCAGCTGTCTCTTCTCAAAAGCCTGCCAGGAAGTTCACTTCAATTCGACTGTCCCTGAGGAATAGATTTGTCTTTCCCTTGTAAATCACTCGTGAATGTCGTCCAATGTCAAACTCTAACCTGAAACCATATGTGAATGGGGATTTTGCGAAATTAAGCTCTGTGTTCTTTTCTGTGAAGCAAAGGAGACCAGAAAAGGGAATAAATTGATGACAGACAGCCCCGCAGTCTCCACCATTTCAAATCTGTATTTATAGACGACCTGTTGACACACAGTTCACTTCTGAATGAAGAGGATAACAGCGCTGTGCCTGTCTGATGTGATGCATTTGCTCTTTGTACAGTCACACACAGGCTGACATTTTCCCTAAAAGGGGTAACATTTTTCTCTCTTTGCTTAGTAACAATAGTTTATATACTGAAACTTAAATGCTGGATTATAGAGTTGAATGTTATTTACACAACTAATATCTATGGGAAATGGAAGAAAAAATATTTAATGTAGACAAATATCAAAGCAAGGAAGAAAAATATGCACAGTTACTATCGTCCTCAGCCTGAAACTGTTTATGTGGCTGGAGTTAGGAGTCATAACTTCCTTTTCCCAGTTTCAACTCAATGTTTGCTTTGCCCTCATCCAGAACCTAAACTGGACATAATTATTTATCTGGGAAAAAGCTGAAAATATGCCCTCCTAAGGAGGCTGTCATTACTGGGAGTTTTTATTTTGGCTTGTTATAGTTTTCACTTTAATTTTGGACAGGTGAGTACCAAGCCCAGAAATCCCATCATGTCCAGACATCCTCCTTCCTGTCCATTGTGTAGTAGCCACATTATTGCCTATTTATAGGCAATCAATTATCTAGTTTTTCAGATAGAATCAATTATCTAACTTTTTCTCTTCCAGTGGTATCAACATGGGGTTTTCCCAGTGGTTCAGAAGTAAAGAGTCCCCCTGCAACACAGGAGACAGAGGAGACCTGGGTCTGATCCCTGGATTGGGAAGACCCCCTAGAGGAGGACTTGGCAACCTACTCCAGTATTCTTGCCTGGAAAATCCCATGGATAGAGGAGCCTGGCAGGTTATGGTCCATGGGTTTACAAAGGGTTAGACAGGACTGAAGCAACTGAGCACAAATGCATAAATTATCTATTAATAGCTTTTTCCCTTTGAGTGGTACCATATATTAACTGGAACTATCTGGAAACAAGGCCCAAGTGTTTCTTCTTATCTAAATCCTTCTTTACCTCCCTGAAGAAGCATCTCTCAATAAGCTCACAGAGTACCTTCTCTCTGCCCACTGCTGCCTTGGTGCCCTGCTGTGGCAGACTTGATAAAGCTCACAGCTGACTACGCCAAAATGGAAAAGGAGGAATAAAGCTGTGCTGTGGGTAAATATTCATATTTAAAGATTGGCTTGATTTACAGTTTTTTGTTTGTTTCTGACCTCATTTGGCTGACCACAACTCCTCTTAGCTTCTTTTGCAGGTTTTTCCATTCTTCAGTATCCTTATTTTAACCTTTATTTAAAACCACTTATAAGACAAATTCTCTTTCATTCATGAAAAACAATGGGTTCCTCTACCATGAATCACAAGAACTTTTCATCCTTTTAGTAAGTTTTTCTATACCACACCACCCATCCCAAGTTCTCTTTCCCTCAAAGTGTCAAGATTGTGGTGCCCCACTCATCTGGACAAATATATGCCTGCCCACAATTCTTATCCTTATTGCACTCTTTCACTACCTTGATTGCCTATATATGCATTCTTATTAGCTTTCAACATCCTTTTACAAAGATAAGAGGAGCACACGGAGTCTGCAAAACTGCCCTCACTTCTGGTACCAACTGCAAGTTCGGGGGTGGAGAGTTCCCAAGTTACCTTCAGGGGTTGGTAATTCACTAGAAGGACTTAGAACTTACTGAAAGCTGCTATATTCAAAGTTATGGATTATCACCAGAAAAGGATATGATCAAAATCTGCCAAGGGATGAAAGCACAAAAGGCAGAACCCAGGAAAGTGTCAACCATGAGGCTTCCATTGTCCTCTGCCTGTGGAGAAGAGTCTCATCTGTATGTTACAAGGCATGCGAAATGTTGCTGACCAGGGAAGTCTATCTGAGCCTTGAGGTCCAAAGATTTTTATTGGGACTGTACGGTCAACTGCCTATGGTAACCTCAGTCTGCAAGACCTCTGGGGGTCATACTGAGAATGCACGACTTAAAGTCCTATCTTAAACCACATTGTTAGACTAAATAATGTCCCTTGGCCAACAAAGACAATCCTAAAAAGACAGGACATTTCAAGTGGTTAGAGAGCATCTCTCAGAAGCTTAAGGGAAAAGCCAGCCATTTCTTTGGATACTATGATTTACTACACACTTATCTAATTTTTTGTTCCTCTCAGTCAGTAAACACATCCAAATTTGCCCATCCTAAAAATATTTTTTCCAACATTTCTCTCTAACAAATCTCTTCATTTTTTTATTCAAACTTCTTCAAGTCTCCACTTATTCATCTGCCACTCGCTTCTCAGAGCACTCTATTTTTGCTCTGTATCTTTCCTGTCATTATCCTATCCCTTCAATATTGTTTGCAGTGAACTTTAAAAATGACAGATCTCAGGAAGTCTCTTCAAATTTAATCTGGTTTATATTCTGCCATTAACAATTGCTTGCCCATCTTGAAAATGACACTGTTTTATACATCCACACATATCTTCTATCTTCAAAACACTCTTCAAAATAAAAATGACATTATATTTATTCTAAATGCTTTTCAGCCTCTGTCAGTTTTACTCGAACCACTAAGGCTTTAACATTTTCTCCCTCAATTTACATCAGCATGTTACAAATACATACTGGTTTAAATCATAAATATGTTTATAATAGGCTTGTCTATTCCATTATGCTAGAAATATATTGTCATAGTTATCATTTTTTTTTTTACCCAGTGTTTACTAACAGAGTAGGAGACATATAATGCTCAATAAATATTTGCTGCCTCCACTGCTCAGGGAAACTTCAAAGAAAAATTGAATCCTAAGCAGTGTCTCTAGAAATGAGCTGAACACAAAGCAGATAGTTAGTTCAATGTATATGGGTAGTGTTATTTTCTGATGGCAAGGAATGAAGTGACAGATCACATTAGGTTGTATGAAAAGAGAGAGTGGCAGGCTTGAAGCTAAATGGTTGTATCCTAATCTGGATATAGGATCTTATTATGCTAAGTGTTATATATAAACTATAAAATATATTACATACCAGGAAATTTGAATAAAATTTATCATTCAAAGAGAAGTGGGAATCAAAGATACTTAAAACTTGGTCCCCTTGAGTATACATTAGAGTAGGAGATACAGAGCTTTGAGGAGGCTAAAATTCTAAGTTTTTTTTTTTTTTTCCCCTTTAGACAATTTCAAAATGAAAAGATTAGCTGATACTGGAGTAAGTGACTTAGGTGACACTTTGGCAACACTGAGGTTTTAAGAATGACTCATAAAATTAGATTTAATGAATCGAGTAATTACTTACTAATTTATCTAAAATGAAAAATCATAGGCTTCCCTCAGAGTGGGCTTCTCTGGAAAACATTTACAGAATAGAGTAACAGAGTAGGTGATCTGTTTCTTGAAGGTCTCCAGAGAAAATGAGAAGGGAGCATCGTTACCCATGTTTGGTCCTGCTCTGAAACACACTAGTCAACTCACTCCCCTTCTCTGGAGGCATTTGTGTGAATACATTTAGAAGGGTCAGGAGTTTTACTCTTTGGGTGTTTCTCCACCTGGCAGGAAAATCAGGCATCAGAACTTGACATTTGCATCTAATGGTAGGCATATGATAGTAGTAATAACTAATGCTTACTGAGAATGAGTTTTAGAAGTACATTTATTGCTATCAGTACTGTGATTATGTCTATTTATAATGATGAGAAAATCAATACTCAGAGAATTTCAGCCACTAGAATATGGCAGGGTTAAGATTCTAACCCAGTCACACTACATCCTTTAACTTTATACTACACTGTTTCTAGTTATTGGACTATAAGGTTGGCCTTGATACTTTCCATAAAATAAGTTGACAAGCATCCTGACTACAGTCTCATCTGTGAGGCTTTATGCTGGTACCACATGCCTGCACTGTCATTGCCGGAAGAGTCATTATATGACCCAATTGCAGCTAAACTATAAACAAGCCAGCAGTCTCTGAGGGGAAAGCTCTGAACACAGAAGATAAGTCATTACAATGGAACAAAAATGATAATATGATACTGTGATATGGAGTGTTTGGATATGATGCAGTGGGTCTGTTCTTGTTTTGTAGAAACAAGTCTGCAAGAAAAACAGAAAGAGCAGACTCTTCACAGCTTTAGGTGGAAATTTAAAACTCCTCTGCTGCTTTTAAAAAAGCAAGAGAATCTGCTCATCAGAGATCTTTAGTAATTTGAATAACCTCAGCGTTTCTTCCTGTTGTGAGTGTCTGTCCAAAAGTCCATTTGCTTCAGAAAACACTGATATTTGTTTGTTTTGGCATCTTGGAGAAAAATCAAATATCTAAGACCTGGTTGCCTTATTTTTATGTGTTATTCTTTAAATAAGACCCTCAATTGCTTTAGAAAACACAGAAAGAAGTTTGATATAATATCATGGGAGTTCAGGAAAGAAGCAGGAAGAGAGAATTACCTAATAAAAATTAACTGCTGCCTATTTTCAGTACCACAATAAACAATCCACCAGCAACCAAGCAGGTTGATAAGCAGGCCTTTTCTATTTCTACATATGTTTATTAATGCTAAACAAATGGAATAATCCAAGAGTATTAAATACAATAGCTAGCATTCACTGAGAGCTTTTTCAGTGTTGGGAATTGTACTCTGTCTTTAAACATATTATTTAATCTCAAAGCAACCCTATGAGCTGGTTACTATTAATATAAAAATTCCTACTTTATAAATTATAAAAAACACTACAGAAAAGAGTAGTAAAGCCGGATTTACACAACCTCCAGGCAATCTAATTCCAGAGCAAACTTATAATTTATAGTCTATATTATTTTTAATGTAGAGGAATTGATAATATTTGTCCCATTAAGATATTTATAGGAATACATACTGAGTTGCTATGTTTTTTTGTTTTGTTTTCTCTCCAAAAGAAAAGTTAGAAAGTATAGGAAGAAGAAAAGGAAGCAGGGGTGTTGGGAGCAGAGTAAAGGGAAGAGAGGGGAGGGGGAGGAGCAGACTAAGAATCAACAATAAAAGCAAATTGTGGTATTTGTAGAAGAATAGGAAAATTGATCAATGGAATGTGGAAGAAATTACATATATGAGCAACTGCTAAGACAATAAAATGGTAACATACATGTTAGAAAAAAGTTTTCAAATGTGATTTGGAAAATTTTTTTACATATACCAGGCTCCCAAAATTGGTTAACTTAGTCCAGAAAATCCAGTTCAGTCACTTGTGTGTCTGTGCCTAGTCTCTGTAACCCAACCTCACAGACTGTAGCCTGCCAGCCTCCTCTGTCCATGGAAATTTCCAGGCAAGAATCCGGGAGTAGGTTGCCATTTCCTACTCCAGAGGATATTCTCAACCCAGGGATTGAACGCACATCTCTTGCATCTCCCTCAGTGGCAGGCAGATTCTTTGCCACTGTGCCACTGGGACTTGTCTTATTATTTGTGTTTTTAAAAGGGCATGTGTTTATTTTCACTGAAATATAAATATAAATATAATATAATATGTAGTGGTTTAGTCACTAAATTGTGTCCGACTCTTGCGACCCCATGGACTGTAGCTTGCCAGGCTCCTCTGTCCATGGGATTCTCCAGCAAGAATACTGGAGTGGGTTGTCATTTCCTTCTCCAAATGACATAATATACAGAAATGTTAATAATAAAAATTTGACTTATAATAACAGCTAATATTTCATCCTTATTATCCAACTTATCCTATATTACTTTTCTTCTGGAAGACAATCTGAGGCTATTATTACTATGGAATTTATTTTAATAATAAGTAAGACTTTGAGGAAAAATATAAAATGTTTTTAAAATGTATATCTTTATCAATTTAATAGAATGGAGAAACTAGAACTAAACCTATGCACTTATGGTCAAATAATCTAGGATAAAGGAGACAAAACTATATACAATGAGGAAAAGACAGCTTCTTCAACAAGTAGTGCTGGGAAAATTTGACATCTACATGCCAAAGAATGAAATTACATTCGCTTGTACCATAAAAAAACAAAGAAACAAAGAAACAAAAACCCTCAAAATGGATTAAAGACCTAAATGTAAGTCCAGAAGCCAAAACACCTACAAGAAATTATAGGTAGAACACTTTTTAGCATAAATCATTAGCAGTTTTTTTTTTTTTTTTTTGATCTGTCTACTAGACAAAGGACAGAAAAGCAAAAGTAAACAAATGGGACCTTGTTAAACTTAAAAACTTTTGCACAGCAAAGGAAACCATCATCAAAATGAAAACACAACCTACAGAATGGGAGAAAGATGTCACAAATTATATGACCAATAAGTGATTAACAAAACATATTAACAATTCATACCACTCAATTAAAAAAAAAACACACAACCCAATTTAAAAAATGGACAGAAGACTGGAATGGACATTTTTCCAAAGAAGAAATATAGATGGCAAAAAGACTCATGAAAAGATGCTCTACATCACTAATTATCAGAGAAATGAAGACAAAAACCACCATGAAATGTCACCTTAGACTGGCAGAATGACTATCATGAAAAAGATCATTAATAAGAAATGTTGGCGAAGATGTGAAGAAAAGGGAACTCTTATACATTGGCTGCTGCTGCTGCTAAGTCGCTTCAGTCGTGTCCGACTCTGTGCGACCCCATAGATGGCAGCCCACCAGGCTCCCCCGTCCCTGGGATACTCCAGGCAAGAACACTGGAGTGAGTTGCCATTTCCTTCTCCAATGCATGAAAGTAGAAAGTGAAAGGGAAGTCGCTCAGTCGTGTCCGACTCTTAGCGACCCCATGGACTGCAGCCTACCAGGTTCCTCCGTCCATGGGATTTTCCAGGCAAGAGTACTGGAGTGGGGTGCCATTGCCTTCTCCGTATACATTGGCTGGGGAATCTAAATTGGTTCAGCCACAGTGGTAAACAGTATGGAGATTCCTCAAACAACTGAAATTAAAACTGCCATATGACCAAGCAATTCCATTCTTTGGTATATATCTTAAGAAATGAAAAAACTAATTAACAAAGATACCTGAACCCCAATGTTCAGAGCAGCATGATGTATGCTATTGTGGGAAGTAACCTAAGTGCCTGGAGGGTATTATCTTGATGAAATTAGTCAGAGAAAGATAATAACTCTGTGCTATCACTTATATGTAGAATATAAAAGGTTCAACAAATAAATGCATATAACAAAAATAGAGATAGACACATATAAAGAACAAACTAGTGGTTACCAGTGAAAAGAGGGAAGTGAGGAGGAGCAAGATAGGAATAGGAGAATAAGAGGTACCAACAACTATGTATAAAATCAATAAGCCACTAGGAAATATTGTACAGAAAAGAGAATATAGCCAATATTTTATAATAACTTTAAATGGAGTATAATCTATAAAAAATTTGAATCACTATGCTGTAAACCTAAAACTAATATTATAAATAACTATACTTTGATTAAAAAAATCTGAAATTTAATCTTGAGCTTTTTCTTCCTCCTTTAGTTGGTCACATGGGACCTTCCCACTGGACAGGAACAAACAGTAAGTTGAACTGGTACAACTTTGGTGGGTGACGTGGGCATCTGGTCTACTCATCTGCTATTGCATTTTACATATGCCTTTTGGTCATGCTCAGACTCAATCCTGGACACACCAGTTCCATCTTGTGATGGTTTGCTTCTGGATATGCATTATCTTTGTGACTTGGTGAGACCAACAGAACCCAGATCATAATGAGAAGTTCCAGGGGCATTGTCACTTGGTGTTCCATGATCAAAATGTTCTCCTTCTGCCAAGGCCTTGACATGCCAAGAATTTTAAAAGACATACAAGCCTCTGCTGATGAAAGTATGGCCTTACTCTAGAATTTCAGCTCTTACATATTTATTCTCCCATTGAGACTTGCTATAAGTGGATTACTATGCCATTCCCTACCATTGAAACCTCCAACAACATACAGTGTACCAGACTGTGGGGTGATGCAGAACATCCCCATATCTCCCTGCTTTCTGGTAGGGGAATGGATGCATGTGTAGCTTAGTTTTTTCTTTTTTTTTTTTAATTTAATTTTATTTTTAAACCTGAAACACTGTATTAGTTTTGCCAAACATCAAAACGAATCCGCCTCAGGTATACTTAGTTTTATATAGTTTATAAAACTGTGAATTGCAAAGGTTCAAAAGTATTTATGAAAATAATTAATGATTAGGAAAATACAGCTGAATATGACCTTAAGTTTGTTTTCTCTCTCTCTGACATTTACAGAAAGAACACTATGTGAGATAATGGCACTTTGCATAATAATTCTGGTTTAGGAACATGTAGAAATTCTGGTCAGGTGATATTATTTAAATAATTTGTTCATCTGTCACTTTGCATCCAAATATACAGAAAGTATTTTTAAATAATTAGATATTTATGAAAAAATGGAAGATAGTACAGGAATAATAGCATAATTACTATTTTCCAAGAATATCTCTGGTAAATAACTGGCACACACTGGATTACAATGTCTTTAGTAAGTTACCAAAAATAATGTAACCCTCATGTGTGTGTGTGTGTGCTGAGTCACTTCAGTTGTGTCTGACTCTTTGGTTCCCATGGACTGTGGCCTGCCAGGATCCTCTGTCCCTGGGAGTCTCCAGGCAAGAATACTGAAATGGGTTGCCATGCCCTCCTCCAGGGGATCTTCCTGACCCAGGGATTGAACCAGCATCACTCATGTCTCCCGCATTGGCAGGCAGGTTCTTTACCACTAGCACCACCTGGGAAGCCCCTTGTAACCCTCTTACTAAATTATAATTAATTATATGTGATAATGATTTTGAATCGTCGTGTTGGAGAAGACTCTTGCGAGTCCCTTGGACTGCAAGGAGATCCAACCACTCCATCCTAAAGGAGATCGGTCCTGGGTATTCATTAGAAGGACTGATGTTGAAGCTGAAACTCCAATACTTTGATGCGAAGAGCTGACTCATTGGAAAAGACCTTGATGCTGGGAAAGATTAAAGCCAGGAGGAGAAGGGGACGACAGAGGATGAGATGGTTGGATGGCATCACCGACTCAATGGACATGGGTTTGGGTGGACTCCGGGAGCTGGTGATGGACAGGGAGGCCTGGCGTGCTGCAGTTCATGGGGTCGCAAAGAGTCAGACAGGACTGAGCGACTGAACTGAACTGAAATGATATTTGATAAATTTGTTAAAATACCTTTTTTTATTCTACAGGTATAATGTAAATGATAGAATTCATGATTTAAATAAAGTAAGTATAAATGAACATCCATGTGCCCACCACTCATATTTGAAATAAGGTATTATCAGTACCTTTTTAGTTGAACTTATACCCCTTCCAGACAGCAGCCCTGTATCTTAAACTTCAAGGAAATCACAACATTACATTTTACATTAACTATGTTGCTTTTCACATTTTAACCAAATATACATATATAAATAATATTTTATTTTGCTTGTTTTTGAACTTCACTTAAATAGAATTGTACTCTATATATTCTTCAATTTGCTTTTTGGCTTAAAATAATTTGTGAGATTCATCCATACTCATGCCTGTATCTCTATTATATTTATGTTTTCTGCTGTATATCATATTTTAGATGAATACAAATAATTTACTTAATTATTTGTTTCATTGATATTTGGATTATTTTCATTTGCATTATTCTATAACTACAACAATAGCATATCTCTTACTGCACATGTATAATAGTTCAGTATAGGCACATCTTTTTCCTGTATCAGGAGAATTTTTAACTTATTTATTCTCTTAGTTGAATAAAATGGCATTGCTGCTGCTGCTGCTAAGTCACTTCTGTTGTGTCGGACTCTGTGCGACCCCATAGATGGCAACCCACCAGGCTACCCCATCCCTTGGGATTCTCCAGGCAAGAACACTGGAGTTGCTGTGCTTGAAATTTGCATTTCCCTCTTCACCTTTGGATTTAAGTTTTTATACACAATGCTGCTGCTGCTGCTGCCAAGTCGCTTCAGTCGTGTCCAACTCTGTGCGACCCCATGGACTGCAGCCTACCAGGCTTCTCTGTCCATGGGATTCTCCAGGCAAGAACACTGGAGTGGGTTGCCATTTCCTTCTCCAATGCATGAAAGTGGAAAGTGAAAGTGAAGTCACTCAGTCGTGTCTGACTCTTAGCGACACCATGGACTGCAGCCCACCAGGCTCCTCCATCCATGGGATTTTCTGGGCAACAGTACTGGAGTAGGGTGCCATTGCCTTCTCCCTTATACACAATACACATACACTACTGGATATGTATATAACATATATAATATATATTACATATATAATGTGTATATTATATACATACAGTGTATTATATATACCCACTATTACGTATGTAATATATATGTGATATATTATCTGTATAATTTATAGTAACCTGGGTCTCCTGCATTGTGGTCAGATTCTTTACTATCTAAGACACCAGGGAAATCTCATATTTAAACATGCTATTATATATAAAATACTTAATATAAATAGGTAATATAAATGTAATATATGTATATAATATTTATATAACATATGTAATATAAGTAATATATATTAAATTCATTCATACAATATATATGAATTATATGTGAAAAAGCTGTCAGTAAAATGTATATATGCATATAACATTTATATTTTATATTCTATCATGTATTAATATATATAAATCCTTACACTCAAAGTGACAACTTTCTCTTCAATGATATGCATCCTCATTGAATTATCATTTTATTTTTGTTGGTGCTTTTGACTATAGGAATTTTTTCTACATTTAGCACACTAACATATTTCAGTTACATGTACTAAAAATATAATTCAAAATCCCTGATATGTTTGATATGTTTCTTTCTAAATGGGCAGTTGGTCTTATTTTTGAGATGTCTTTAATTTTCTCATAAACCTAAAGCATACTCAACCAAAAACAAATTGAAAGTGATGTTTTTCATCTGTTGTCTCATCACTTTCAGAGATAAATACTATTGAATATTTGGTATATGTTTTTCTAAATTTCTACAATTAAAATCATGTCTTTAATAGATATTCTATATTCTTACATCTAACTGATAATATTAATATTAATTATATATTTTAAACTTACTCTATATGTCCCAAATTAAAACTGTAGGAAATATTTATTTAGTACAGTGCACACATTTTGACCTGTTTTCTCTTTATGTGTCTAGAATAAATTTTGTTACCTGTTTATATGTATCATTTGGGGTTAAGAATAATTCATATTTATACTGGTAAGATCACAATAACAATCATATGCATTGCTGTTTAATTTTATGATTTATACCTATTTATAGGCAATCGTATGTGAGAGCAATAGTTTGCTGCAAGGTAACAGAAGGCCATGTGCTGTGTTATGCTTTAGGTGAATGAGTAGGCAAAAGAGGATGGAAGAATAAATGTTCTTAGAGAAAGAGTTGGCATGAAGCCAACAGTCAGTGTCCGCCTCTGCTCGGTGTCTGTGCAGCCCATTCTTAGGGTGGCTAGGTTAGGCTAGACAGTGAGTGTCTCTAGGACTGTTCTATGCTGTGTGCTCAGTTGCTCAGTCGTGTTCAATTCCTTGCAACCCCATGGACTGTAGCCCAACAGGCTCCTCTGTCCATTGGATTTTCCCAGCAAGAATGAGACTACATCTATGAAAATATTTTGAGGAAAACCTAAGTTGAAGCACAAAAGATGAATATTGCATCGTGGACAGCAAGAGTTATGTACAATTCAGAGGAGGTACCAGTTTACGAATTCATTTTAGGATTTCAATCAGTGATAAAAGGGTGTGGTAGGACTAAATTATATGACCACTTAGTGTTTAATGGAAGAATTCTAGCTGAAGAAAACTATATAGGGAACTTTTGATATTTGGCAAAACTAATACAGTTATGTAAAGTTTAAAAATAAAATAAAATTAAAAAAAATAAAATAAAATAAAATGAGTTAAATAGTTGTGAAACCTTGTGTTAAAAAGTCCCACAGAGAAAGAGTTATGTTTCAGTACAGAAAGAGACTGAACAGCTAAAATCAGATAGTCAGGTTTAGCAGCATTAGCACTAAATCAAACACAAATATAGAAAAAGATGAAAAATCCTTTACCCTTACCAGGCCAATAGTGGGCTTCTTTTGTCTGATACTGAGTTATTTACTAAATGCTGCTATTGATAAATTTGACTCAATAAGTCTAGTTCAGTTATTTTACAAAATCTTGGCATAAAGTGGTAGCACACTGCAGATGCAGTTGCAATAAGACAATGATCCACATGTTCACAAGTGATTTAACACTCTTCAAAGTGACTTAGAATATATTCTAAGAATGATTTTACCACTGAATAATAACAATAAAAAACAGTTGGGGTATACTGGAAATATATGAGGGGACATGTAACTACTTTATACCTAAAATAATACACTGAAATTTAAAATAAAATTCCATACCTCTAGAAGAAAAGAGGTATGTACAAAATGTTTAATTGGGATTGATTTTAGAATTTCATTTCTGAACATAATAATTCCCTTATTCCCACTTACTAGTGTGAATTTGGAGAAGGCAATGGCACCCCACTCCAGTACTCTTGCCTGGAAAATCCCATGGACAGAGGAGCCTGGTAGGCTGCAGTCCATGGGGTCGCTAAGAGTCGAATACGACTGTGCGACTTCAGTTTTACTTTTCCCTTTCATGCATTGGAGAAGGAAATGACAACCCACTCCCGTGTTCTTGTCTGGAGAATCCCAGGAACGGCAGAGCCTGGAGGGCTGCCGTCTATGGGGTCGCACAGAGTTGGACACGACTGAAGCGACTTAGCAGCAGCAGCAGCAGTGTGAATTTATGTTGTTAAGTTGGTAACACCTTAATAATCTAAAAGTAAATTTAGAGTTCCTTCACCTAGTAGCCAATATAAACTAACAGGACTAACACATAAAGCATACACACCATTTTCAAGTTTTAACAGTGAGGAGACATAGTAACTCATGTCATATTTTTATTTCTTATCTAGACTAATTTATTTCTAGGTCATGTAGTATGATTTTTCTATTAAACAGCATTACAAAATATTAGGCAACTCCCCTCATTATAAACTTTGACATATAGTGGGAAAAAAAAGACTGTAGTTTTAGCTTAATTGACCATATGCTGTTTAGGGAACATTTCAAATAGTTAAAAATAGCTTGTAATGGTAAAACCAGTCTTTGTTAATAATATCAACACATAGCATTAACAGCAAGCGTTATTGACTCAATAATTAAATCCATCCTGGGATGGGTACAGGACATTACTATAAATGTGTAGTTGCAAAATATGCTGTCAAATGAATATTCCTCTCAGCATACACTGTCCAAATAGGCTTTTAATATAGTAACAACCGTTTCACTATTTATGACCTTGTAAGGTCTATAAGGAACTAAAGAGACACTTGATGAAGGTGAATGAGGAGAGGGGAAAAGCTAGCTTAAAACTTAACATTCAAAAAACTAAGATCACGGCATCCAGTTCCATCACTTCATGGCAAACAGAAGGGAGAAAAGTGGAAACAGGGATGTATTTCATTTTCTTGGGCTCCAAAATGACTGCAGATAGTGACTGCAGCCATGAAATTAAAAGACACTTTCTCCCTGGAAGGAAACCTATGACAAACAGACAACATATTAGAAAGCAGAGACAGCACTTTGCCAACAAAGTTCTATATAATCAAAGCTATGGTTTTTCCACTAGTCATATGCAGATGTGAGAGTTGGATCACAAAGCAGACTGAGCCCCAAAGAATTGATGCTTTTGAACTGTCGTGCTGGAGAAGACTCTTGAGAGTTCCTTGAACAGCAAGGAGATCAAACCAAACAATCTTAAAGGAAATCAACCCTGCAGGACTGTTGCTGAAGCTGAAGCTCCAATACTTTGATCACATGATGGAAAGAGCTGACTCACTGGAAAAGACCCTGATGCTGGGAAAGATTGAAGGCAGGAGGAGAAGAAAGGGATGAAATTTAAGATGGCTGCGATAGCATTACTGACTCAATGGACATGAATTTGAGCAAACTCAGGGAAAGAGCAAACTCATATTGAAACCAGAAAAATCTGGCATACTTCAGTCCGTAGAGTCACAAAGATTTGGACATGACTTAGCGACTAAATAGTAACTACTACAAAGCTTTATAAACCAGTCATCGTTACCAATGTATTACCTTGTTTTAAGTTCTTTAACTCTGGTTCTTTCTTTGTTGTATTTTAATTTCACAGTTGGCATGTAACTCCTATAGTTTTCCCTCTTCCCTAAAGAAATGAAGAAAATAAATGACCAACTCTGAAGCATAATCTATTACATTTTTTGTTAAAAAAAAAAGTCTTAAATTTCCCTAATTTACTGTTTTCAAACTGACTTATCTCCTCTTTCCACACCCTCATGCATTTTCTTGGAGAAGGCAATGGCAACCCACTCCAGTACTCTTGCCTGGAAAATCCCATGGACAGAGGAGCCTGGTAGGTTGCAGTCCGTGGGGTCATGAAGAATTGGACATGACTGAGCGACTTCACTTTCACTTTTCACTTTCATGCATTGGAGAAGGAAATGGCAACCCACTCCAGTGTTCTTGCCTGGAGAATTCTGGGACGGCGGAGCCTTGTGGGCTGCCGTCTATGGAGTCACACAGAGTCGGACATGACTGAAACAATTTAGCAGCAGCAGCAGCATGCATTTTTCTTTGTATAAAATTAATAGATCCTAAATAAGAGAACATATGTTATAATTAGGACTTCCCAGGTGGTGCTAGTGGTAAAGAGCCCACCTGCAAATGCAGGTAGATGTAAGAGACCTGGGTTCAATCCCTGGGTTGGGAAGATTCTCTGGAGGACAGCATGGCAACTCACTCCAGTGTTCTTGCCCCAAGAATCCCAAGGAGGTGGAAGAGGAGCCTGGTAGACTACAGTCCATAGCGTTACAAAGAGTCAGACATGACTGAGGCAACTTAGCATGCAAGCACACACATGTCATAATCAAACATAGCCTATTAATAATTTAATGACATAATCAAAGTATATCTTAAATAATAAAGCAAGGTAGATCACTAAGGAAATACTTATTAATAGTATTATAATTTTAAAACAATGATTCATTTGATTACTATAATCCCAAATGAGATGGTAAGCCCCAAAGCACCACTAAGATGCCTTTGTTCTTTTACAAGAAAACAGCACCCTCTCTGATGAAGTTTGTCTCTGTGTTCCTATAGGATTTGGAGTTAATAATGAACCATTTTCATGGAATTTCCTTTTATAGGTTTAATTTTTTAAACTTATATGTATTGATTTCTTATCTTTGTTTTATAGTGTAACTTTGAATATTATTCTATAGTATTAAGTAGAGATAGTAAGCATCAATATGAAGACAAAATTCACAATTCCAAATTATTCTATCTCCCTCAATCAAATCAAGAATGTCTTTTTTTTTTTCCTATAGTTACATCAGAAGTGGTTTTCTAAAACAAATAAATGGAGTAGTTTATAATTATGGTTTAGAGACACTGATTGTGTAAACTGGGCCAGTTTTTTAATATATAGGGATCTAAATATTTTTAACTCTATAACAAGGGTATAATTTCCCTATTTGACAGAATATTGTGACTCTGCAATGAAATAATTATAATTCATGCTAAGCTACTTTTTGAACTATGAGTTTCTGTAAATATTTTTAATGTGTTCATTTATAAAATTAGAAGATAAATTATATTCTTTCTCTTTTGGCCCTAAAGCTATCTTATTTGGTTCCCATTAGAATTATCGCAAGCACTTATTTTGAATATTTTAATTTTCATCTTCTCCTGCTCATAAACTATTCATCTTTGAGGCGATCTGTGCTCACTTTTCAGGCCCTGGAGAATCCCATGGATAGAGAAGCCTGGTAGGCTGCAGTCCATGGGGTCACAAAGAGTCGGACACGACTGAACGATTTCACTTTCACTTTCACTATGTTACCACCTGGTTTTGGGAACCATCCATACCAGGAAGCCAAAGATCAATACTCTCAAGTTACCTTCAGTTCCACCTGCCAAATTCTCATTGTCTTAGAGCTCTTCTCTCAGAAGCCTGGTGCTCTTCATCATATGGTCTGATGTTAATACCAGATCTAAATTGAGTGTGTTTCTATATCATCAAATACTTATAGTTTAGAAGTATTGATGCTAGAGATTAATATCTCTGTCAATTCATGGAGGATCAAATATCAATAGGGTAATCTGATCTGATATGCTTAAAATGATAACACATGAGTGAATATCTACTTTGAATAATTGTGATGTATCATTTCTGTCACCTGTGGGTTTACTCCAAGAGATCCTTGGGGGCAATAGGCTAATTGGGTGAATGTCAATTGTCTATTATTTTGATAGAACTCATTTCAGTTTTTTTTTTAAATTTTATTTTATTTTTAAACTTTACATAATTGTATTAGTTTTGCCAAATATCAAAATGAATCCACCACAGGTATACATGTGTCATTTCAGTTTTGAGGGCTTCCATGGTAGCTCAGTTGGTCAAAAATCTGCCTGCAGTGCAGGAAACCTTGTGTTTCAATCTCTGGGTTTCAATCTCTGGGTCTGGAAGATCCCCTGGAGAAGGAAATGGCAACACATTCCAGTATTCTTGCCTGGAAAATCCTATGGATAGAGGAGCCCGGTGGGCTAAAGTCCATGGGCTGGCAAAACTTGGACATGACTTAGTGACTAAACCAGCACCATTTTAGTTTTGAGTCTCAGAAGTTCATCATAACTAAACTTATAAGATGTTATTATGTACAATTAGTCCTTACCTCTAAGTGGTAGTCAATATTAGCATCTGAAAGTATGTAATTTCTTATAACATCACATAAAATTCAAAAAACAAATCCAATAGCACAGTGTGGCTCATCAAAAATTATAAATAGTGAGAGATATCTTCATACTGAGAATCTTTGCCAACAACAATGCTATGACACTAGATATCAATTACAAGGGAAAAAAATGTAAAAACCACACACAGAGAGAAATTAAACAATATGTTTCAAAATAACCAACAGGGAAGAAACCAAAAGGGAAATCAAAAATTTATAAAACAAATGACAATGAAAACATGACAACTCAAAACCTATGGGATACAGCAAAAGCACTTCTAACAGGGAAGTTTATAGCAATACAATCCTACATCAAGAAACAAGAAAAAACATCAAATAGACAATCTAAATTTACACCTAAAACAACTGAAAAAAGAAGAACCAAAAAACAAACAAACAAAAGTAGCAGAAGGAAAGAAATTATGAAGTTCAGAGCAGAAATAAATGAAAAAGATATGAAAGAACAATAGCAAAGATTAATAAAACTAAAAGCTGGTTCTTTGAAAAGATAAACAAAATCGACAAACCTTTAGCCAGACTCATCAAGAAAAAAAGAATCAAATCAACAAAATTAGAAATGAAAAAGGAGAGGTTACAACAGACAGTGCAGAAATACAAAAGATTATTAGAGACTGTTAAATCAGGAAAGGAGTACGTCAAGGCTGTATATTGTCACGCTGCTTACTTAACTTATTTACAGAGTATATGATGTGAAATTCTGGGCTGGATATAGCACAAGCTGGGATCAAGATTGCTGGAAGAAATATCAATAACCTCAGAAATACAGATGACACCACCCTTATGGCAGAAAGTGAAGAACTAAAGAGTCTCTTGATGAAAGTGAAAGAGGAGAGTGAAAAAGTTGGTTTAAAACTCAACATTCAGAAAACAAAGATCATGGTATCTGGTCCCATTGCTTCATGGCAAATAGATGGGGAAACACTGGAAACAGTGTCAGACTTTATTTTGGGAGGCTCCAAAAACACTGCAGATGGTGACTGCAGCCATGAAATTAAAAGACACTTGCTCCTTGGAAGAAAAGCTATGACAAAACCAGACAGCATATTCAAAAGCAGAGACATTATTTTTCCAACAAAGGTCCATCTAGTCAAAGCTGTGGTTTTACCAGTAGTCATGTATGGATGTGATAGTTGGACTATAAAGAAAGCTGAGTGCAGAAGAATTGATGCTTTTGAACTGTGGTGTTGGAGAAGACTCTGAGAGTCCCTTGGACTGAAAGGAGATCAAACCAGTCCATCCTAAAGGAAATCAGTCCTGAATATTCATTGGAAAGACTGATGTTGAAGCTGAAACTCCAATAATTTGGCCACCTTATGCTAAGAATTGACTCATTGGAAAAGACCCTGATGCTGGGAAAGATTGAAGGTAGGAGAAGAAGGAGACAACAGAGGATGAGATGGTTGGATGGCATCACCAACTCGATAGACATGAGTTTGAGTAAACTCCAAGAGTTGGCAATGGACAGGGACACCTGGCATACTGCAGTCTATGGGGTTGCAAAGAATCAGACACAATTGAGCAAATCAACTGAAATGATAAGAAACTATCATGAACAATTATATGGCAATAAAATGGATAACCTGGAAGAAAAGACAGATGCTTAGACAAGCTTAAACTTCCAAGACTGAACCAGAAAGACAAAGAAATTATGAACAACCCAATTACAAGCACTGAAATTGAATTTGTGATAAAAAAAAAGATCTCCCCCAAAACAAAAGCACAGGACCAGATGGCTTCACAGGAGAATTCTATCAAACATTTAGAGAAGAGCTAATGCCTATCCTTCTAAAACTCTTTCAAAAATTGCAGAGGATGGAACACTTCCAAACTCATTTTTATGAGGCCACCATCACCCTGATACCAAAACCAGACAAAGACAACATAAAAAGAGAAAACTACAGGCCAATATCACTGATGAACATAGACACAACAATCCTCAACAAAATTTAAGCAATCAGATTTCAACAACAAATTAAAAAGCTCATATACCATGATCAAGTTGGGTTTATTCCAAGAGGAGATACCCAGCGTCCGTGGTCAGGGGCAGCAACGAGAGAAGTTACCCCGTGTCTGAGATCAGGGGCAGCGGGCAGGAGGAGCAACCCCACGCCCCTAGGCCCAAGGCCAGGGGCGGTGGGCGGGAGGAGCTACCTCACGCCCGAGGCCAGGGGTGGTGGCCGGGAGGACCAATCCCATGTCCAAGGAACCCTGGCTGCATGGGTGCAGGAGGACCTAGAGGACCTATCCCACATTGAAGGTCAGGAAGGGTGGCGGTGAGGAGATACCCCTCATCCAAGGTAAGGAGCAATGGCTGCGCTTTGCTGGAGCAGCCGTGAAGAGATACCACATGCCCAACGTAAGAGAAACCCAAGTAAGACGGTAGGTGCTGCAAGAGGGCATCAGAGTGCAAACACACTGAAACCATACTCACAGAAAACTAGTCAAACTAATCACACTAGGACCACAGCCTCGTCTAACTCAACGAAACTAAGCCATGCCCGTGGGGCAACCCAAGATGGGCAGGTCATGGTGGAGACATCTGACAGAATGTGGTCCACTGGAGAAGGGAATGGCAAACCACTTCAGTATTCTTGCCTTGAGAACCCCATGAACAGTATGAAAAGGCAAAATCATAGGATACTGAAAGAGAAACTCCCCAGGTCAGTAGGTGCCCAATATGCTACTGGAGATCAGTGGAGAAATAACTCCAGAAAGAATGAAGGGATGGAGCCAAAGCAAAAAGAATACCCAGCTGTGGATGTGACTGGTGATAGAAGTGAGGTCCGATGCTGTAAAGAGCAATATTGCATAGGAACCTGGAATGTCAGGTCCATGAATCAAGGCATATTGGAAGTGGTCAAACAAGAGATGGCAAGAGTGAATGTCGACATTCTAGGAATCAGCTAATTGAAATGGACTGGAATGGGTGAATTTAACTCAGATGACCATAATATCTACTACTGCAGGCAGGAATCCCTCAGAAGAAATGGAGTAGCCATCATGGTCAACAAAAGAGTCCAAAATGCAGTACTTGGATGCAATCTCAAAAACAACAGAATGATCTCTGTTCGTTTTCAAGGCAAAGCATTCAATATCACAGTAATCCAAGTCTATGCCCCAACCAGTAACACTGAAGAAGCTGAAGTTGAACGGTTCTATGAAGACCTACAAGACCTTTTAGAACTAACACCCCAAAAAGATGTCCTTTTCATTATCAGATCAGATCAGTCACTCAGTCGTGTCCGACTCTTTCCGACCCAGTGAATTGCAGCACGCCAGGCCTCCCTGTCCATCACCAACTCCCGAAGTTCACTCAGACTCACGTCCATCAAGTCAGTGATGCCATCCAGCCATCTCATCCTCTGTCGTCCCCTTCTCCTCTTGCCCCCAATCCCTCCCAACATCAGAGTCTTTTCCTATGAGTCAACTCTTCAAATGAGGTAGCCAAAGTACTGGAGTTTCAGCTTTAGCATCATTCCTTCCAAAGATATCCCAGGGCTCATCTCCTTCAGAATGCACTAGTTGATTCTCCTTGTAGTCCAAGGGACTCTCAAGAGTCTTCTCCAACACCACAGTTCAAAAGCATCAATTCTTCGGCGCTCAGCCTTCTTCACAGTCCAACTCTCACATCCATACATGACCCCAGGAAAAACCATAGCCTTGACTAGACTAACCTTTGTTGGCAAAGTAATGTCTCTGCTTTTGAATATGCTATCTAGGTTGGTCATAACTTTCCTTCCAAGGAGTAAGCGTCTTTTAATTTCATGGCTGCAGTCACCATCTGTAGTGATTTTGGAGCCCAGAAAAATAAAGTCTGACACTGTTTCCCCATCTATTTCCCATGAAGTGGTGGGACCGGATGCCATGATCTTCGTTTTCTGAATGTTGTAGGGGACTCGAATTCAATGTAGGAAGTCAATAAACACCTGGAGTAACAGGCAAATTTGGCCTTGGAAACTGAATGAAGCAAGGCAAAGACTAATAGAGTTTTGCCAAGAAAATGCACTGGTCATAACAAACACCCTCTTCCAACAACACAAGAGAAGACTCTATACATGGACATCACCAGATGGTCAACACCAAAATCAGATTGATTATATTCTTTGGAGCCAAAGAAGGAGAACCTCTATACAGTCAGCAAAAAGAAGACCAGGAGCTGACTGTGGCTCAGACCATGAACTCCTTATTGCCAAATTCAGACTTAAATTGAAGAAAGTAGGGAAAACCACTAGACCATTCAGGAAGGCTACTGCTAAGTCACTGATAAATCACTACAGTCGTGTCCAACTCTGTGCCACCCCATAGACGGAAGCCCACCAGGCTCCCCCGTCCCTGGGATTCTCCTGGCAAGAACACTGGAGTAGGTTGTCATTTCCTTCTCCAATGTGTGAAAGTGAAAAGTGAAAGGGAAGTCGCTCAGTCGTGTCCGACTCTCAGCGACCCCATGGACTGCAGCCTACCAGGCTCCTCTGTCCATGGGATTTTCCAGGCAAGAGTACTAGAGTGGGGTGCCATTAGCTTCTCCGAGACCATACAGGTATGACCTAAATCAAATCCCTTATGATTACACAGTGGAAGTCAGTAATAGATTTAAGGGCTTAGATCTGATAGATAGAGTGCCTGATGATCTATGGAATGAGGTTCATGACATTGTACAGGAGACAGGGATCAAGACCATCTCCATGGAAAAGAAATACAAAAAAGTAAAATGGCTGTCTGAGGAGGCCTTACAAATAGCTGTGAAAGAAGAGAAGTGAAAAGCAAAGGAGAAAAGGAAAGATATAAACATCTGAATGCAGAGTTCCAAAGAATAGCAAGGAGAGATAAGAAAGCCTTCTTCAGCGATCAATGCAAAGAAATAGAGGAAAATAACAGAATGGGAAAGACTAGAGATCTCTTCAAGAAAATCAGAGATACCAAAGGAACATTTCATGCAAAGATGGGCTCAATAAAGGACAGAAATGGTATGGACCTAACAGAAGCAGAAGATATTAAGAAGAGATGGCAAGAATACACAGAAGAACTGTACAAAAAAGATCTTCACGACCCAGATAAACACGATGGTGTGATCACTGACCTAGAGCCAGACATCCTGGAAAGTGAAGTCCAGTGGGCCTTAGAAAGCATCACTACGAACAAAGCTAGTGGAGGTGATAGAATTCCAGTTGAGGTATTCCAAATCCTGAAAGATGATGCTGTGAAAGTGCTGCACTCAATATGCCAGCAAATTTGGAAAACTCAGCAGTGGCCACAGGACTGGAAAAAGTCAGTTTTCATTCCAATCCCCAAGAAAGGCAATGCCAAAGAATGCTCAAACTACTGCACAATTGTACTCATCTCACACACTAGTAAAGTAATGCTCAAAATTCTCCAAGCCAGGCTTTAGCAATATGTGAACCATGAACTTCCTGATGTTCAAGCTGGTTTTAAAAAGGCAGAGGAACCAGAGATCAAATTGCCAACATCCGCTGGATCATGGAAAAAGCAAGAGAGTCCCAGAAAAACATCTATTTCTGCTTTATTGACTATGCCAATTCCTTTGACTGTGTGGATCACAATAAACTGTGGAAAATTCTTCAAGAGATGGGAATACCAGACCACCTGATCTGCCTCTTGAGAAATCTGTAGGCAGGTCAGAAAGCAACAGTTAGAACTGGACATGGAATAACAGACTGGTTCCAAATAGGAAAAGGGGTACATCAAGGCTGTATATTGTCACCCTGTTTATTTAACTTCTATGCAGAGTACATCATGAGAAATGCTGGACTGGAAGAAACACAAGCTGGAATCAAGATTGCTGGGAGAAATATCAATAACCTCAGATATGCAGATGACACCACCCTTATGGCAGAAAGTGAAGAGGAATTCAAAAGCCTCTTGATGAAAGTCAGAGTGGAGAGTGAAAAAATTGGCTTAAAGTTCAACATTCAGAAAACAAATATCATGGCATCTGGTCCCACCACTTCATGGGAAATAGATGGGGAAAGAGTGGAAACAGTGTCAGAATTTATTTTTCTGGGCTCCAAAATCACTGCAGATGGTGACTGCAGCCATGAAATTAAAAGACGCTCACTCCTTGGAAGGAAAGTTATGACCAACCTAGATAGCATATTCAAAAGCAGAGACATTACTTTGCCAACAAAGGTTCGTCTAGTCAAGGTTATGGTTTTTCCTGTGGTCATGTATGGATATGAGAGTTGGACTCTGAAGAAGGCTGAGTGCCAAGAATTGATGCTTTTGAACTGTGGTGTTGGAGAAGACTCTTGAGAGTCCCTTGGATTGCAAGGAGATCCAACCAGTGCATTCTGAAGGAGATGAGCCCTGGGATTTCTTTGGAAGGAATGATGCTAAAGCTGAAACTCCAGTACTTTGGCCACCTCATGCGAATAGTTGACTCACTGGAAAAGACTCTGTTGCGAGAGATTGGGGGCAAGAGGAGAAGGGGACGACAGAGGATGAGATGGCTGGATGGCATCACTGACTCGATGTACGTGAGTCTGGGTGAACTCCGGGAGTTGTTAATGGACAGGGAGGCCTGTAGTGCTGCTGTTCATGGGGTCGCAAAGAGTCGGACATGACTGAGTGACTGATCTGATCAGATTCCAAGGATGCAAGGATTCTTCAATATACTCATATCAATCAATGTGATTAACCATATTAACAAATTGAAAGATGAAAACCATATAATAATCTCAATAGATGCAGAAAAAGCCTCTGACAAATTCAGCACCCATTTATGGTTAAAACCTTTCAAAATCTGGGCATATAGGGAACCTACCTCAGCATAGTAAAGGCCATATATGATAAGCCTACAGCAAACATTATTATCAATGGTGAAAAACTGAACGCATTTCCCCTAAGATCAGGAACAAGACAAGGTTGTCCACTGTCACCACTATTATTCAACATGGTTTTCTAAGTCCTAGCTACAGAAAGCAGAGAAGAAAAAGAAATAAAAGGAATCCAGATTGGGAAGAAAAGAAGTAAAGCTCTCACTGTTTGCAGATAACTTGATACAGTACATATAAAACCCTAAAGATACTATCAGAAAATTACTAGAGCTAATCAGTTAATTTAGCAAAGTCACAGGATACAAAATCAATACACAGAAATAACTTGTATTTCCATATATACTAATGATGAAAAATCAGAAAGAGAAATCAAGGAATCAATCCTATTCACCATTTCAACAAAAAGAATAGGAATAAACTGGGCTTCCCTGGTGGCTCAGAGGGTAAAACATCTGCCTGCAATGCAAGAAACACGGGTTTGATTCCTGGGTCAGGAAGATCCCCTGGAGGAGGAAATGGCAACCCACTCTGACACTCATGCCTGGAAAATCCCATGGATGGAGAAGCCTGTAGGCTACAGTCTATGGTAGGCTACAGTCTATGGGGTCACAAAGAGTTGGACATGACTGAGCAAGGAATAAATAAGGTAAGGAATAAACTTACCTAAGGAGATAGAAGTGTACACATAAAATTATAAGATACTGATGAAAGAAATCAACAATGACATAAACAGATGGAGAAATATTCCATGTTCCTGGGTAGGAAGAATCAATATTGTGAAAATGACTATACTACCAAATACAATCTACAGATTCAAGGTGATTCCTATCAAATTACCAATGTCATTTTTCATACAACTAGAGCATAAAATTTCAGAATTCATATGGAAACACAAAAGACCCTGAATAGACAAGACATTCTTAAGAAAGAAGTGTGGAGCTGGAGGAATCAATCTTCCTGTTTTCAGATTATAACACAAAGCTACAGTCATCAAGACAGTATGGTACTGGCACAAAAACTGAAATACAGACCAATGGAACAAGATATAAAGCCCAGAAATAAACCCATGCACCTATGGGTACCTTATTTTTGACAAAGGAGGCAAGAATATACAATGGGGCAAAGACAGCCTCTTCAATAAATGATGCTTAGAAAACTGGACTGGTACGTGTAAAAGAATGAAATTAGAACACTTCCTAACAACATACAGAAAGATAAACTCAAAATAATTAAAGACTTATATGTAAGACCAGAAACTATTAAGCTCAGAGGAAAACATGCAGAACACTCAATGACATATCAAAGCAAGATCCTCTATGACAAAAATCCTAGAGTAATGGAAATAAAATCAAAAGTAAACAAGTGGGACCTGATTAAACTTAAAAGCTTTTGCACAGCAAACAAAGCTATAAGCAAGGTGAAAAGAAAACCCTCAGAATGGGAGAAAATATTAGCAAATGAAACAACTGACAAAGGATTAATTTGCAAAATATATAAGCAGCTCACACAACTCAATGCCAGAGAAACAAACAACCCAGTGAAAAAGTGGGAAAAAGACATAAATAGACATTTCTTCAAAGACATACAGATGTCTATCAAACACATGAAAAGATGCTCAACATCGCTCATTATTAGTGAAATGCAAATCAAAACTACAATGAGATATTACCTTACACCAATCAGAATGGCCATCATAAAAAAGTCTAAAAACAATAAATGCTGGACAGGGTGTGGAGAAAAGGGAATGCTCTTGCACTGTTGGTGGGAATGTAAATTGATATGAAAGATGGTATGGAGATTCCTTTAAAAACTAGGAATAAAGCCACCACATGACCCAGCAATCCCACTCCTAGGCACATACCCTGAGGAAACCAAAATTGGAAAAGACATTGCTATCCCATGTTCACTGAATTGCAACACTATTTACAATAGCTAGAACATGGAAGCAACATAGATGTCCAGTGACAGATGAATGGATAAAGAAGTTCTGGTACATATACACAATGGAATATTCAGATCAGATCAGATCAGTCGCTCAGTCGTGTCCAACTCTTTGCGACCCCATGAATCGCAGCACACCAGGCCTCCCTGTCCATCACCAACTCCCGGAGTTCACTCAGACTAATGTCCATCAAGTCAGTGATGCCATCCAGCCATCTCATCCTCTGTCGTCCCCTTCTCCTCTTGCCCCCAATACCTCCCAGCATCAGAGTCTTTTCCAAGGAGTCAACTCTTCGCATGAGGTGGCCAAAGTACTGGAGTTTCAGCTTTAGCATCATTCCTTCCAAAGAAATCCCAGGGCTGATCTCCTTCAGAATGGACTGGTTGGATCTCCTTGCAGTCCAAGGGACTCTCGAGTTTTCTCCAACACCACAGTTCAAAAGCATCAATTCTTCGGTGCTCAGCCTTCTTCACAGTCCAACTCTCACATCCATACATGACCACAGGAAAAACCATAGCCTTGACTAGACGAACCTTTGTTGGCAAAGTAATGTCTCTGCTTTTGAATATGCTATCTAGGTTGGTCATAACTTTCCTTCCAAGGAGTAAGTGTCATTTAATTTCATGGCTTCAGTCACCATCTGCAGTGATTTTGGAGCCCCAAAAAATAAAGTCTGACACTGATGCACTTGCCATCTCTGACACTGTTTCCACTGTTTCCCCATCTATTTCCCATGAAGTGATGGGACCGGAAGCCATGATCTTCGTTTTCTGACTGTTGAGCTTTAAGCAAACTTTTTCACTCTCCACTTTCACCTTCATCAAGAGGCTTTTTAGTTCCTCTTCACTTTCTGCCATAAGGCTGGTGTCATCTGCATATCTGAGGTTATTGATATTTCTCCCTGCAATCTTGATTCCAGCTTGTGTTTCTTCCAGCCCAGCATTTCTGATGATGTACTCTGCATATAAGTTAAATAAACAGGGTGACAATATACAGCCTTGACGTACTCCTTTTCCTATTTGGAACCAGTCTGTTGTTCCATGTCCAGTTCTAACTGTTGCGTCCTGACCTGCATACAAATTTCTCAAGAGGCAGATCAGGTGGTCTGGTATTCCCATCTCTTTTAGAATTTTCCACAGTTTATTGTGATCCACACAGTCAAAGGCTTTGGCATAGTCAATAAAGCAGAAATAGATGTTTTCTGGAACTCTCTGACTTTTTCCATGATCCAACGGATGTTGGCAATATAATCTCTGGTTTCTCTTCCTTTTCTAAAAACAGCTTGAACATCAGGAAGTTCACGGTTCACATATTGCTGAAGCCTGGCTTGGAGAATTTTAAGCATTACCTCACTAGCCTGTGAGATGAGTGCAATTGTGCAGTAGTTTGAGCTTCTTTGGCATTGCCTTTCTTTGGGATTGGAATGAAAACTGATTTTTCCAGTCCTGTGGCCACTGCTGAGTTTTCCAAATTTGCTGGCATATTGAGTGCAGCACTTTCACAGCATCATCTTTCAGGATTTGGAATACCTCAACTGGAATTCCATCACCTCCACTAGCTTTGTTCATAGTGATGCTTTCTAAGGCCCACTTGGCTTCACATTCCAGGATGTCTGGCTCTAGGTCAGTGATCACACCATCGTGTTTATCTGGGTCGTGAAGATCTTTTTTGTACAGTTCTTCTGTGTATTCTTGCCATCTCTTCTTAATATCTTCTGCTTCTGTTAGGTCCATGCCATTTCTGTCCTTTATCGAGCCCATCTTAGCATGAAATATTCCTTTGGTATCTCTGATTTTCTTGAAGAAATCTCTAGTCTTTCCCATTCTGTTGTTTTCCTCTATTTCTTTGCATTGATCGTTGAAGAAGGCTTTCTTATCTCTTCTTGCTGTTCTTTGGAACTCTGCATTCAGATGTTTATATCTTTCCTTTTCTCCTTTGCTTTTCACTTCTCTTCTTTCACAGCTATTTGTAAGGCCTCCCCAGACAGCCATTTTGCTTTTTTTGCATTTCTTTTCTATGGGAATGGTCTTGATCCCTGTCTCCTGTACAATGTCATGAACCTCATTCCATAGATCATCAGGCACTCTATCTATCAGATCTAGTCCCTTAAATCTATTTCTCACTTCCACTGTATAATCATAAAGGATTTGATTTAGGTCATACCTGAATGCTCTAGCGGTTTTCCCTATTTTCTTCAATTTAAGTCTGAATTTGGCCATAAGGAGTTCATGGTCTGAGCCACAGTCAGCTCCTGGTCTTGTTTTTGTTGACTGCATATAGCTTCTCCATCTTTGGCTGCAAAGAATATAATCAATCTGATTTTGGTGTTGACCATCTGGTGATGTCCATGTGTAGAGTCTTCTCTTGTGTTGTTAGAAGAGGGTGTTTGTTATGACCAGTGCATTTTCTTGGCAAAACTCTATTAGTCTTTGCCCTGCTTCAACCCGTATTCCAAGGCCAAATTTTCCTGTTACTCCAGGTGTTTCTTGACTTCCTACTTTTGCATTCCAGTCCCCTATAATGAAAAGGACATCTTTTGGGGTGTGAGTTCTAAAAGGTCTTGTAGATCTTCATAGAACCATTCAACTTCAGCTTCTTCAGCGTTACTGGTTGGGGCATAGACTTGGATTACTGTGATATTGAATGCTTTGCCTTGAAAACGAACAGAGATCATTCTGTTGTTTTTGAGATTGCATCTAAGTACTGCATTTTGGACTCTTTTGTTGACCATGATGGCTATTCCATTTCTTCTGAGGGATTCCTGCCCACAGTAGTAGATATTAGGGTCATCTGAGTTAAATTCACCCATTTCAGTCCATTTCAGTTAGCTGATTCCTAGAATGTCGACATTCACTCTTGCCATCTCTTGTTTGACCACTTCCAATTTGCCTTGATTCATGGACCTGACATTCCAGGTTCCTATGCAATATTGCTCTTTACAGCATCGGACCTTGCTTCTATCACCAGTCACATCCACAGCTGGGTATTCTTTTTGCTTTGGCTCCATCCCTTCATTCTTTCTGGAGTTATTTCTCCAGTGATCTCCAGTAGCATATTGGGAACCTACTGACCTGGGGAGTTTCTCTTTCAGTATCCTATGATTTTGCCTTTTCATACTGTTCATGGGGTTCTCAAGGCAAGAATACTGAAGTGGTTTGCCATTCCCTTCTCCAGTGGACCACATTCTGTCAGATGTCTCCACCATGACCTGCCCATCTTGGGTTGCCCCACGGGCATGGCTTAGTTTCGTTGAGTTAGACAAGGCTGTGGCCCTAGTGTGATTAGATTGACTACTTTTCTGTGAGTATGGTTTCAGTGTGTCTGCCCTCTTATGCCCTCTTGCAACACCAACCATCTTACTTGGGTTTCTCTTACACTGGGTGTGGGGTATCTCTTCACGGCTGCTCCAGCAAAGCGCTGCTAATGCTCCTTACCTTGGACGAGGGGTATCTCCTCACCTCAACCATAAAAAGGAATGCATTTGAGTCAGTTCTAATGAGGTGGATGAATCCAGAGCGTATTATGCAGAGTGAAATAAGTCAGAAAGAGAAAGATAAATATCGCATATATACGGAATCTGGAAAACTGTACTGAAGAGTTTATTTACAGGGCAGCAGTGGAGAAATAGACATAGAGAATAGACTTATGGACATGGGGAGAGGGGTGGAGAGGGTTAGCTGTATGGAGAGAGTAACATGGAAACTTATATTGGCATATGTAAAATAGATAGCCAATGGGAAACTTAAACAGGGGCTCTGTATCAACCTAGAGGGGTGAGATGGGGAGGGAGATGGAAGGGAGGTTCAAAAGGGAGGGGATATATGTATACCTATGGCTGATTCATGTTGAGGTTTGACAAAAGACAACAAAATTCTGTAAAGCTATTATCCTTCAATTAAAAATAAATTAATTAAAAAAGATAGTGTGAGATTTCTTTTGGTGCCAGAGGTACCTTTCTTTCAGTATCTCATTTTCATTTCCTAACTCCTCTATGTCTTAGTGATCATTTTATTTTGCCTTTCTGCATAATTAAACTTATATGTTTAGCATGAACTATATTTCTTAGCATTAACTTTCTGGATAATTCACTTAACTTATATTTTTAGCAATAACTACTTATAACCATTAATGTTGCATGAGAAACAAGACAGAGAAGATCCATGCTCCAGTGAAAAACTGAAATTTACAGTAAAAAAAACATATACTAATACATAATCAAATAAGTGATGAAGATAATTTCAGTTAGGAATAACTTACAAGAAGAAAATAAAAGATGACCATGAAGTATATGAAAAGGCAAATTAATTTGTAGAAGATCCTCTCTGTAGGAATTCATCTCCGAGGAAATAATATTTGAATTAAGACATCCACCACAGAAAGATCTATGTAGCAAAATGCGCTAATCAGAAATGCACATAGCACGTTGAAGAAACAAAGGATGGTGTGATTGGACCATAGTGAACAAGATGGCTATGATATGACCTGAGGATGGAGAATTAGGCAGCCTTTAGGACCTGTAGTACCTGGGAGCTAGTAGAGTGTGGATTAAATCCAAATTCAACATCAATCCATGGAGGATTTTATATAATACATAAAAAGCTATGATTGGCATTTTTTAAAGATCACACTGGTTTCTCCTTGGAGAATAAAAGGACAAGACTAAAGACAAGAAGACTCATGTGTGCAGTTTACAAAGGCGAGAACAGCTGTTTGTACTATACTTTGAGTAGAAAAGATGAAAAGAAGGGGATGATCAATGGTGTTCATAGTTACAGACAGACTTAATGAGAGGTCAGGTGTGGATGCTCAGGGAAATTGAGGGGTCAACAATCATTTCATTTTGGTCTTGACCTTTTGTGGGAGAACGCTCAGAAATGGAAGATCTGGGGGATAATATAAGTTTTGTTTTGTGTACATTTGATGTCTCATTACTCAAGTTTCATGGGTTTGTACATCTTTGATTTTCTTTCCCAATTGAATTTAACTATCTGTAAATTAATTGAGAAGTTAGTATACTTCTGTTAAGAAATAAGAATTTCTAGATAAGATTTTTGCCCCTTCCTGGTCTCCAAGATTACAGTTTAGAGGAGGCAGACATAAAGGTTAACAATCGTCAACATTTCTATGCATTTATAAAGTGCCATGCAAAAAGTTACTGCCAACTCTTCTAGAACTTACCAGCAATTTACAACAGTAAAGAAATGTCAGATGATGTTTCCCCTCACATTTTCTCCCTCAGCCTCATCCATGTATTTCTCTGTGCCTCTACTACCACTCACACTTCATGTGCCTTTACGATTTCAGGTAAACCTTAATTTGAAACTATAATAATGTGAGACACGTATAAAAGCCACATACAATAAGTTTTATAGTGACCACATTAAAAATGTAAAGTAGCTCAAATTAATATATTTCATTTAACATAATTTTTTTAATTTTATTTTATTTTTAAACTTTACATAATTGTATTAGTTTTGCCAAATATCAAAATGAATCCACCACAGGTATACATATGTTCCCCATCCTGATTTTAAAAACGTGAAAGTGAAGTCACTCAGTCGTGTCCGACTCTTTGCGACCCCATGGGCTGTAGCCTACCAGGATCCTCTGTCCATGGGATTCTCTAGGCAAGAGTACTGGAATGGGTTGCCATTTCCTTCTCCAGGTGATCTTCCCAACCCAGGGATGGAACCCTGGTCTCCGCATTGCAGGCAGACACTTTACCTGCTGAGCCACCATATAAAAAATATAAATGAGATACTTCGCTTTTCAACCTGTACTAAATACTTTTATTCTGTAATAAATTCCAACTCGGATGTGTATTTTACGCTTAAAGCTCATTTCACTTTGATTATTCACATTTCAACTGCTTAACAGCTCCATATGGGTAGACACTATTACTGTATTGAATGATAGAGATCTAGAATTTGGAGACCATGTAAAGTTAATGAAAATATTAGTAGTTCATGTAGAAGATACTGTTCAAACAGCACTGCTATTTGACTATCTCAAGATAACAATTTACAGGATGGTACAAATCACATGAAAATATCAAGGAAATAACATGTCAGTGACTCTGTTGAGATACTGTGTGATATTAGTTTGAAGACTATAAGAAGAGAGCTGATAGCCGTGAATGAAAAAGGAAAGCGATTGAAGAATAGCCAACAGATAATATAACAAAAGTGTTGAAGTCAAACATTCCAAGCTGTCCAGAGATCTAACTAAGCATTAATGAAGGTGGCTACTCCAAAAAACAGATTTTTCAACATAGCCTAACAACTTTCTATTGGAAGGAGATGCTAAAATCAAAGACTTTCATAGCTAGAGCAGAAAAGTTAATACTTGGTTTCAAAGTTTCAAAGGACAAGGTGTCTCTTTTATTGGGGGCAAATGCACTTGAAGACATTTAAGTTGAAGCCGGTGCTCATTTATCATTCTGAAAATTATAGGGCTCTTAAGAATTATGCTAAATCCACTCTACCTATGCTCTACAAATGAAACAACAACCCCTGGATGATGGCACATCTGTCTACAACATGATTTATTGAATACTTTAAGCCCCTTGTTGAGACCTATTCCTGGGCGGGGCGGGGGGGTGGAGGGGCAGATTCCTTTCAAAATATGGCTGTTCATTGGCAATATACCTGGTCATTTAAGAGATCTCATGAAGATATTCAACTGGATTAATTTTGTTTTCATGTCTGCTAATACAACATCCATTCTGCAGCCCATAGATTAAGGGTTAATTTCAATATTCAAGTCTCATTATGTAAGAAATACATTTTTCAAGGCTATAGCTGCCATGGACAGTGATTCCTCTGAGATCTAGGCAAAGTAAATTGAAAATCTTTTAGAAAGAATTCATCATTTTGGATGCCATTAAGAGCATTTGTTTTGCGTGGGAAGAGGTCAAAATATCAACCTTAAAATTGTTGGGAGGAACATGATTCCAAGCCTCACAGATGACTTTGAGGGGTTCAAGATTTCAGTGGAGGAAGTAGAAATATTTTAGTGGTAGAAACATCAGGAAAACCAGAATTAGAATTATATCCTGAAAATGTGACTGAACTGCCACAATATCATGATAAACTTTCACACTTGCTTCTTATGGATGAGCAAAGAAAGTTTCTCGAGAAAAAAGCTACTCCTGATAAAGATGCTGTGAAAGTGTTGAAATGACAGCAAATAATATAGAATATTACATACATTTCATTTGATAAATCAGTGGCAGGTTTGAGAGGAATGGCTCCAATTATTGAGGAAGTTCTCCTGTGGGTAAAATGCTATCAAATCACATTGCATAGAAATCTACAGAGAAATAATTTTTGAGAAGAGTCAATCTATGTGGCAAACTTCACTATTGTCTTGTTTTAAGAAATTGCCTTAGCCACCCCAAACTTCAGCAGCCACCACTCTGATCAGTTAAAGTCCATCAACCTCTAGGCATCACCTCCACCAGCAAAATGATTACCACTCTCTGAAGGCTCAGATGGTGGTTAGCATCTTTTAGGAATGAAATATTTTCTTCAATTAAGGTATTACATTTTTTTTAGACAAAATGCTATTCTCATGGTATAGTGTAAATCTAACTTTTATATGCACTGGGAAACCCACAAATTTGTGTGACTCCCGTTATTGTGACATCATGGTGGTCTGAAATGGAACCCTCGATATTTCCAAGGTATGCCTATATATATAAGAGCATCTGGTCCTAGAACTCAGAGCTTCCATTTAGATAGCTCCTGTACCAACAGGAACAAAAGTGGTTCATTATGGGAAAGATCTGTGGATTACTGGAGGCTGTTTGGCTTTGGCTTTGACTTTAGAGCAGTGCAGCCTTCTGGGAAATAAGCATTTATTAACAGATAGGAAACTTCAGAGGTAAACTGTATCCATCAATTATATAAAGTATTCTATGTGAATTATCCTTGTTCTGGAAAATGAAAGACATGGTTTAGGGGACAGAACACCTCAGCTCTTTCCCTTACCCTCAAATGTTCCAATCTGACCCAGCTCTAAGCCCATTTACAGATAATCAAAGAAAAATTGCCCACCTTATTTTGTTCCCCTTGTCAATGCCATGGTTCCATAGACAACACTTTGTTGCCATGTCCCTAGTGACAATGAAAATTTATTAAACAGTGGTCTAGTTTGACATTCTTGGCCAGAGTGACTCAGCTTGTTCCCTCTTGGCCAGAAGGATCACATATTCTTAAAAACTGCAGTAAAGTTAATTATTATTCTTATTCAGTTGGGTTGTTTTCTTTATGAAGACTCTGAATTATTTGTTCAAAATAAAAATCCAATTGTTAGAACACATTGGGAGCATTGAGTCTGGGGGAAAAATGAAACATGATGTTTTTATCGTTCCTCATTGATTTCTTCCCTCTGGTTAGATGATCACTTCAATGCAGCTTTTCACATTATTTTTATAAAAGCTTTTTTGAGATAACATATTGGGATTCTTCATAAAAATAACTAAAGTCTAAGTTGTGATTATGCTTAATCTTGCTGTTCTATAAGATGCATGACTTAATAACATATAAAAATTGCAGGTTGAAGAATAGTACAATTGTAGGAAATAATATACTTTCTGGAAGCAAAGGCTGTATATCAGTCCAACATGCTGTGTAGGAAGACAATATTGTTTTCAGTTTTGGAGAAGAGCCATTTTGTATGAAGAAAAGTGAAAATAAAAGAAATTCTCTGTAAAGTTTACTCATAGGATGATATTCAACAAAGTAGTTCAATAAAATATGCTTACATTAAAACAAAAACAAAGAAACTCTGTTTTATTTACACTTAAATTTTCAAAAATGTCTCATATTTGTGCTATGTGTATAGGTGAGCAATTTCAATAGCTTTTCTGTTTATATTAAGAAGCAATAACTGTAATTGACCATAATAAAAAATTGTTAATAAATAAAAAAGTTTAATAAAATAAGTTTATTTTATTATGGGAAACTGTAACAGTTTACATACAGATACTAAAAATTTCAATCAACTTTATTCTCAGAAGCTAAGTAGAGATTATCTTCACATTCAATTATCCAAATTTTTGTGGATTATTTTTTAACACTATTGTCCTAATTAAGGCTGATCATGCTTAACACAAATTTAAAATAATTGGTCTTTGCCTAATTAAGGCTGATTAATCTTAACACAAATTTAAACTAATTGGTCATCCTCATTTGCTTTGTGTTTTATTGTGATATTTTTCTCCTTCCTCTTGAGATTTCTCACATCCCCCAGCTTCTCAGTGCTTACCAGAAAAGTAGCTGATGGCTGAGGATAGCTGGTATTGTTCTACCTGGGCTCAGAAATTTACATTTGGAAGGCTGGAATCCCTGATGGCTGTGACATCCTTGTTTACAGATAAATCCAGAATATTTCATTTCACCACATATTGAAAGTATATATAACAAATGTCTTAACCCCAGTCCTCCTGTATCAGTTCAGTTCAGTTCAGTTCAGTCACTCAGTCGTGTCCGACTCTTTGTGACCCCATGAACCGCAGCACATCTTGCTTCCCTGTCCATCATCAACTCCCGGAGTCCACCCAAACCCATGTCCATCGAGTAGGTGATGCCATCCAATCATCTCATCCTCTGTCATCCCCTTCTCTTCCTGGCCTCAATCTTTCCCAGCATCAAGGTCTTTTCCAATGAGTCAGCTCTTTGCATCAGGTGGCTAAAGTACTGGACTTTCAGCTTCAACATCAGTCCTTCCAGTAAACACCCAGGACTGATCCCCTTTAGGATGGACTGGTTGGATTTCCTTGCAGTCCAAGGGACTCTTGAGAGCCTTCTCCAACACCATAGTTCAAAAGCATCAATTCTTTGGCACTCAGCCTTCTTCACAGTCCAACTTTCACATCCATACATGACCACCATCTAATCTTGACTAGATGGACCTTTGTTGGCAAAGTAATATCTCTACTTTTTAATATGCTGTCTAGGTTGGTCGTAACTTTCTTTCCAAGGAGTAAGCGTCTTTTAATGTCATGGCTGCAATCACCATCTGCCTTGATTTTGGAGCCCAGAAAAATAAAGTCAGCCACTGTTTCCCCATCTATTTGCCATGAAGTGATGCGTCCTCCTATATGTATTTATAATTTTAATTTTTAATATTTTTATACTTTAAAATTTTATTTTTATATTTGTAAATAAGTATTTTTTAAATTTAGTGATTATGAAACTTAAAAATCACTGGAATAGTTGTCATAATATTAATGCAACATCATTCACTGGAGATATCATGTAGGGCAAAATTTCAAAACTTTTCTAAATGTCAGATTATTGACATTTAAAATGAGGATAAAAAAGTAACTGCTTTGCATTGTTTTGTGGTTTTAAATAGGGTTGTTGTGAAGACAGGCAATGTTTTGAGCACAGGTTACATATTATTATTATCACATGTGACTACAAATCTATTTTATTCACTGCATTTGAAAGTTGTCTTCACAGTTCTGGGGCTCCTTCTTATGGGTGTAATAACAATAGAGTTTTGAGGACACTTGGTGTAAAAAAGCAAGTGTCTGTGTTTATCTCTCAATTTAGTTTGTATTTTAAAAATATTCCTCATTTATGTCTTGAGGGGCAAATAATAAAACTTAATTCAAAGTAAGCAAAGGAAAATCTGTTTAAAGGAACACAGCGATCATTTCCACACTTAAGTGCTCATTAAATCAATTAATAGCTTAACTGTTACAATTTTACCACAAGAAAATGTCATAAAGCAGATTAACAGATGTGTTGAATATCAGTAAACAATCTGGAAGAATAATAAATTTAAAGCCCCTACTCCTGCTTTCCTACGTAGTCTCCTCCAGACACACTTTTTCTTTTTAGGTTAAAATACAATCACAGCAAGCAGTAATCCTCACTTACATCTGACTCATTTATGTGGCTTTTTATTCAAACTTGAAATACATTTCCATTGACATAGCAACAATAGGACTATAAATGGATGAAAACCATTTTGAATGTTCCAAAACTCTTTTGAGATTTGGGCCTTTCACTTTCCATGGAAAGGAAATAAAATGATTGGCATTAGGCATCATTTAAAAAAAATAATTATGCATTTCGAACCATTCTTTGGAGACTGAGCAATAAAATGCCATCATTGAAAGTGAAGTACTTTTTTTAATTTATAAAGATATTTATTTTCTATATAGAAAGATATAAAAGACTGCATGCTGGCATCTAACACCTCAGATTGATGGAATTTAGCTACACTATTTTTGTAAACAAATTTAATTTAAAATTCACTTTTTTCATTCTTACCACTTTAAGCAGACAGATGCAAAGTTTCAAACATATTAATTCAAATAGTAAGATTTATTTCATAAACATACACACACACACACACAAAACCCTGGAATTGACCCAGTGTAACGGAGTAAATGTGCCAACTGCATTCTTTATGATAAACTTCAAACAACTCCACAGACTGCAAAATTTTCAGTATCATCAGTTTGCTTTGAAAGAAACTCACCTCAAAAGCCTTTCAATTAAATTCAACTTGATCCAACGATCTTTTGTGGTGGTTCATCAGTAATAAAAGGACTCAGGTGTTTTCAGCATCTCAGCTTTAGCTACTAAAGGTAGCTAAAATTTCATTTTTACTTCCATGGCTTCCCACCACAGTTGAGTTTAATATATTTTGAGTTTAGTGTGTATTTGACATTATATATATGGTAAATTTAGCTCAGTTTATGTATTTTTGAATTTACCAATGACATTATGTGATGGTGGATGGTTTGAGCAGTCAGAGACAAAGGCAAAAATAGTACAGTAAGGAAAAAACTGAGAATAGAAATGCAGTTAAGTCATTTTGACCATGCTCAGATCTAGTCTGGCATCTTTTTATCAAAAAAATTAGAAAAAAAAATCATGAGGCATTTAAACTCTTCAAAGCAAAATTACTATACATTTGGCACTTAATTCTTTTAGCACAGATCTAATTGAATATTTATGTCTGATAGTAAATTATTAACTGTATCTTTTAACTCATAAAGTTTAGAGAAAAATAAGAGCTGACTGAAATGTTTTAAACCTAAAGTAACTTCTATATGTAGCATAGAGCTTATGCTACACATAAGTTCTCCTCCAATGCAGGAGACATAAGAGATGGGTTCAATCCTTGGGTCAGGAAGATCCCCTGAAGTAGGAAATGGCAACCTGCTATAGAAGTCTTCCCTGGAAAATTCCATCGACAGAGGAGCCTGGTGGGCTACAATTCACGTGGTTGCAAAGAGTCAGACACAATTGAGCATATACCCAAAGTTCTGTGAGTAGGATATTACTGTATTATTGAGTATATATATGTAGATATATGTATATATATAATTTTGTTTTCTCAGAGTAAGACTATGTTATGTTGTTTATAATCTCCTATAACAGTAATTGTAACCCTGTTGGAATTCATAATGTAGGACAGAACAGGAAGACTTCTTCAAAAGTATAAAGTGTATTGGGTGTAAATTTACAAGCTAACAAACATTTGTGTAGCATAGAGCTGATAAACAGCGGAACTGAAAAAAAAATCCTCTGCCTTCACCGGTAAGGCCTGGATGTCTGGTTTTGACCCTTGGCCATCATAAGGACAATGGAATTTAAGGTGTGCTTTTAGAAATCAGAAGTTCCTATAGCAACCCCCAAGGTCACTTTGTTTTTAATGATTTTTATTTAGCATAACAGTTTAGATAGCCTGACGTGCCTATGTGATTAGAAGGGCATAAAACTCCTGCTGGGAATTTCTGCTTTGAGCTCTCCTGAAGCCAAGATTCCTAGTACAGAGTTTGATGGTTCAGTTCAGAAAACAAAGTGATAGCTTTATGCAACTATGGGCCCTAGAGAGCCTACCCTGAGAGGAATACATTTTACAAATTCAATGACACAATTCACCAAATTTACACAAGGAAAGTCAGTGGAAAAGCTGGATTTACAGAGATAATTTAACTACAAAGAAATCCACACAACAGTTTCCATAAAGAACTAAAGTTAAATGGCACTTTGAAAAATTTTAAAACCTATAAATAAGAGATAAAGAAGTACCTGGGTTTGGATGCTCCTTTGTTACTGTTAGGTCAGGCTTTTCAGGATGACTGCTGTCTGTACCGGAGAAGGCAATGGCACCCCACTCCAGTACTCTTGCCTGGAAAATCCCATGGATGAAGGAGCCTGGTGGGCTGCAGTCCATGGGGTCGCACAGAGTCGGACACAACTGAAGCGACTTAGCAGCAGTAGCAGCAGCAGCTGTCTGTACATCCCATGCTTGACCAGTCCCTGCCTCACTCATGTGACTATCCAATCCTCTTAATTATAGGGCTTGTTAACTGCCTACATGCTTGGACCCTGCCCCAGTGGCTGGTTTTCCTGGGAACTTATGAGCCAACCGGATGACAAGTCCCCCTATAAATGACAGTCTTCTTGTCCCCTGAGTAGTGAAGATTACTGCTGGGTTCTGCTTGCCAGCTGCTGTCCAAAGTGAGGTGTCACTTCAGGACCTTTGTTTCAGACTTATGATTCCCTATCCAATAAATCATTGAGATCTCTGTCGCTGTCTCTTGGCCTTTCCAGGCTAGGCGGCATACAGGCCTACACGGTGCAACCCAACAGTTAATATAAGTGAAGATGTGTACCTGTTGATTGTGATGGTCAAAACAGGAAAAACGGTTTCCTTACCAGGAAGCACACAGGTTGTTCATGAAAGTTACTCCTCAGCAATAGGTTAATATAAAAAGATTGTTAGTCTAGAAGAACTGAGCTTTTGCATCACCCTACCTTAGGTCAGGATAACTTGGCAGCAGGGTGCACACGATGGAGCTAGGAGTCAGGGAAAGCTTTGCGAGGATAGGCTAAATGAGTCAGTATCTTGGATAAATCAAAACCCATGCTAAGGGTGTGGAGTGCTGAGTTGCTCGGTCATGCTGATTCTCTGACCCTACAGTCTGTAGCCTGTCAGGCTCCTCTGTTCATGAAATATTCCAGGCAAGAATACTGGAGTGGATTGTCATTTCCTCCTCTAGGGGATCTTCCCAACCCAGGCATTGAATCTGCATCTCTTGTGTCTCCTGCATTGGCAGGCAGATTCTTTACCACTGCACCGCCTGGCAAAGGCAGAGGGTGTGACTCAAGTCTCTTATCACCCATTTGCATTGCATATGAAAAGATGTTGTAATATTTGAAATACCATGCTATATCTCATGGCCTTCCCAGCTGGTGCTGGTAGTAAAGAACCTGCCTGCCAATGCAGGAGATGTAAAAGATGCGGGTTTGATCCTTCAGTTTGGAAGATCCCCTGGAGGAGGGCATGGCTACCCACTCGAAAACTCCATGGACAGAGAAGCCTGGAAGTGTATGGTCATAGGGTCACAAAGAGTCAGATACAACTGAAGCAACTTAGCTCACATGCCTTATATCATATTCCTTAACCTTGACCTAATATATAATAGAAGAACTGTGAAAGAAAATGGAAAGCATGGGGAAAAGAGAATGAATGGAATTTTTTCCCCATATATATTACTGTGCCCCTTTTAAGTTTATGTGGATGAATTGCTTTTCCTAGAAGGTATGCTTAAGAAGCAAAATTTAGATGGAGTTAAGGGCATTCTGAAAGAGATGGGAATACCAGACTACCTGACCTGCCTCCTGAGAAATTTGTACGCAGGTCAGGAAGCAACAGTTAGAACTGGACATAGAACAACAGACTGGTTCCAAATAGGAAAAGGAGTACGTCAAGGCTGTATATTGTCACCCTGCTTATTTAACTTCTATGCAGAGTACATCATCAGAAATGCTGGGCTGGAAGAAACACAAGCTGGAATCAAGATTGCCAGGAGAAATATCAATAACCTCAGATATGCAGATGACACCACCCTTATGGCAGAAAGTGAAGAGGAACTAAAAAGCCTCTTGATGAAAGTGAAAGTGGAGAGTGGAAAAGTTGGCTTAAAGCTCAACATTCAGAAAACGAAGATCATGGCATCTGGTTCCATCACTTCATGGGAAATAGATGGGGGAACAGTGGAAACAGTGTCAGACTTTATTTTTTTGGGCTCCAAAATCACTACAGATGGTGACTGCAGCCATGAAATTAAAAGACGCTCACTCCTTGGAAGGAAAGTTATGACCAACCTAGATAGCATATTCAAAAGCAGAGACATTACTTTGCCAACAAAGGTCCGTCTAGTCAAGGCTATGGTTTTTCCTGTGGTCATGTATGGATGTGAGAGTTGGACTGTGAAGAAGGCTGAGCGCCCAAGAATTGATGCTTTTGAACTGTGGTGTTGGAGAAGACTCTTGAGAGTCCCTTGGACTGCAAGGAGATCCAACCAGTCCATTCTGAAGGAGATTAGCCCTGGGATTTCTTTGGAAGGAATAATGCTAAAGCTGAAACTCCAGTACTTTGGCCACCTCATGCAAAGAGTTGACTCATTGGAAAAGACTCTGATGCTGGGAGGGATTGGGGGCAAGAGGAGCAGGGGACGACAGAGGATGAGATGGCTGGATGGCATCACTGACTTGATGGACGTGAGTCTGAGTGAACTCCGGGAACTGGTCATGGACAGGGAGGCCTGGCGTGCTGCGATTCATGGGGTTGCAAAGAGTCGGACATGACTGAGCGACTGAACTGAACTTACTGAACTGAAGGGCATGTGACCGGGCTTCCCTGGTAGCTCAGATGGTAAAGAATCTGCCCGCAATGTGGGAGACCTGGGTTCAATCCCTGGGTTGGGAAGATCCCCTGGGGGAGGCATTTTAATCCACTCCAGATTCTCGCCTGGAGAATCCCCATGGGCAGAGGTGCCTGGTGGGCTACAGTCCGTGGTGTTGCAAAGAGTCAGATATGACTGAAAGACTAAGAACAGCTCAGCACAGGGCATGTGAACACAAGCCAAAATCATCTCAAAGGTAACGGATGTTGAGCTCCAAACTTTCTAGGCAATACTGAGCATAGCTGTGAGACTCTATCTATCTGACCTTCCTTAGAGGCTTTATTTGTTCAGAAACTCTGATTTGCCCCTCTCATCAATCACACTTGGTGATTCTCCACCCCTCATGTCTAGACCTCCATTCACTGCTGAAACGTATATTAAAAACTGTGCAATTACAGTCTCTTGAGCTATTAGGAGGTGATGAAGTGTGAATGAAAAGTTTTTACTATCAAGTTTCATGTATTACAAACAGTCTTATGATGCAACTGAAGAAAAAGAATAGTGAACATAATTTTTTTTCAATGAACGCCAGATTATAAAATATACCAAGTCATTGCAGTAAATGTATCTAAAGCTACAATACTGAGAAAAATACTAGAAGAAAAACACAGTCAATGTGACAAATCTTAATAGCAAAACAAGAAATATTTTTGAAAGCAGGGAATAAAATTAGAAGCTTTTATTCAACATACACATGTTTTTGAACAAAATGGGAAAAAGCTGTGTGTACCATGTAACAAATTTAGTAAGCAGATTATTAAATTGAGTTTAAAACATAGTTTTGCTCCATCATGTCTGGCAGAAGTAATATTTCTGTGCTGAATATTTTTGTGTTGAAACAATGTTTTAGCCTTAGGGAGCTCATTTATTGTGATTTATACTGTACTTTTTTATATCAAGTACATTATACAGTTTCTTGTATTTTTATAAATAACAACTAAGAAAGCAACATTATTTAAATGAAAAGATATGTTTAGCATAAAATATTACTCATTTTCAAAATTTACCAAATACATTAATGAAGCAAAGTAAAGACAATTTCTTAAGTTTGACACTATATTCTATATTTCCAGTTGTTTCCTTAGGAAAAAATTCTGTTTGGAAGGTCAGGATGAAAGTGTCTAGCCTTACCTCCAAGAGGCTGGCTGCTGTCCAGGCTGAGGAAAATATTTTCCTTCAGTGGCACTCCTGGCCAGAACCTGGAATCCCAGAAAGGCCAGCAGTGGACAGGACTCCCAGTTTAGGCAGACTAAATTAGAGTTTAAGCCTATCTTTGTTCCACTCATACATGCAAATAATTAAAAGCCAGTTTTTTCCTCATTTTTATCCTTTTCAATAATATTGGTACTTAGTTCAATGCTTTGGTCATGAAAATTATTTAATCTTTTTAATATGGTGATAATAACATCTCAGTTCCCTACCACATCCTAGCACACACATCAGCACCATTATGGTTCAGAAGTGCAGAAATGACTGGACTCTCAAGATCCCTATGATATCCATACTTCCTTCAGCTGTTATCTTGTGTATTTAAGTTTCTGCTTAATCTCTATCATCTAATTTTAGTAATCTGTCATGTTCTAGTAGACTTATTATTCCTAGGATTGCTTTGTCTTTTCTTTGTTTTAGGTTGCTTTGGCAGGTTGGTTTGTTTTGATTTTGATTTTATTTGATTTCTGTTTTTGTTGTTGTTGTTGTCGTTTGTTTGTTTTTAGCCAGAGTGTATGTTCCTTCTTTCTTATCTATAAGGTATTTTGCTTCAGTTCTATTCAACCCTGTTTGAAAGTGTGTTTTTCTGAAATGAGCCATGTTATTACCTCCGGCACATATCTTTATTTTTAATTAGATGACATATGCACACATACTGCCCCAATCTATTCGTAATTTCAAAAGCCACAAGAAAAATGTTAGAAAACAAAGTAATTGTCTCCTAATGCCAGCATTTGCTGTCTAACATCTTATTTGTCTATTTGCTTTGAATTGGGTTCATACATAGCTTCTTCAGATCCTTCTGCTTCAAGGATATTGTACTTCATCTGTGAAGGAAATAATGGCAGTTTTTCTCAAAAACATATTTTGGTCTGTAAGTAAATAGTACATTATCACAAGATCACTCTTGCCTCCAACTATTGCACAGAACTGCACCACTTGTTACAATAGATACATCTGTGTTCTCGTAGACCATTAGGAACATTTTGAAAAGGGGCTTTGGAACCTGCCTTTTCTCATACTGTAAACAAAGTACTAGCTAGCAAATTAAAATGTAAGCAATCATTTCACAAGAATTTATTGTTGGTCGAAACTAATAGCCATTGTACAAAGCAGCATCAGGCTTCAATATTCTCAATAGGATATTCTCTTGATTATTTATCATCTGAAGATTTTTTTGCAGTAGATTATTTCTGAAGATTTTTTTTTGTAGCAGACTATTTCAGAACTTGATTTTATTAACAGTTTCTTGCCTAAATAGAGATCACTTAAGAAGCTTATAATTCAGTTAAATAGCAGGCACTGAAATATTCATTACTGTATGTCTCTTTCATATCTTACTCAAAAGAGTTTAAATGTACCCAGTGGTCATAGTTCAATAAATATCTTACATATTTTATAACTTTATATTATTTCCCTCAGAGAAGCAGCATTTTATGTGTATGTCTACTCTTGTTCATTGAGAATTACTTGTGCCCTAATGTTTTCATAAATTCTATTCTTTCCATAATGCATATGTGCTCAGTGCTCAGATGTGTCCAACTCTCTGCAACTCCAGAGACTGTAGCCCCCCAGGCTCCTTAGTCCATGGAATTTTCCAGGCAAGAATACTTGTGTGGATTGCCATTTCCTACTCCAGGGGATCTTCCTGACCCAGGGATCAAACCTGTGTCTCCTGTGTCTCTGGCATTGGTTGGCAGATTCTTTACCACTGTACCACCTCGGAAGCCCCATTCTTTCCATACTATTAATCTCATTAAGTAAATGTTCATTATTCTCACTATTTCTAAATCAATAACATATTTTGAATGTTAAAGAAAGCCACATTTTAATAGACTAGAGCACATAGTTTAAGGGAATATAAAAGCATTTTTAACTGTATACCTGATTTTAATAACAGACTGGTTTAAGACTTTCCTGATAGTCCAGTGGTTAAGAATCCACCTGTTAATTCAGGGTACATGAATTTTATCCCTGGTCCCGGAAGGTCCCACATGCCAGGAGGCAACTAAGCCCTTGTGCCAGCACTACTGAGTCTGCACTCTAGAGCCAGTGAGCCGCAACTACCGAAGCCCGCATGTTCTAGATAGAGCCTACACTATGCAACGAGAGAAGCCACCACAGTGAGAAGCCTGAGTATTGCAACTAGAGAGTAGCCCCCACTCGCCACAACTAGAGAAAGCCCATGCAGAAATGAAGACCCAGCACAGCCATACATACATACATATTTTAAAAATAATAAAAAATCATAGAGTGATTTAAAGAGAAATCAAAATTTAAAAGATATTTTGAAAGTGTCATAAATTATTATTAGAAGGACATGTGACTTCTTATTTCTGATGAGGCATTTTTCAAAGTACTGTTATTTCCTATTTTTCCATGTACCTCATTTATTCCTTTCTAAATTCCTTTAAAAAAAAAGCTTTATTTTTAAACCAAACATTTATTTGAAATAACACAGCATCCAGCTTATGTTAGAAGTACAAACGCTTTTTTAAAAAAATTACAATTAACTCTACCATCAATACCAATGTAACAAGTGAACATTTAAAACTTGTTTTTGATGTTATATAATGTTGTTGCTATAAATTAAATGTCTTATTTCCTTATGGATAATGGGAATGAAAGGGGTATTTCAGGTATAAACCATTTGATTACAGAAAATAAAGTCATTCTAGGATGGCTAAGGGAAAATACATGTACGGTGTCATACAGGAGTTGATGTTGAAACATTAGAGCCTGAGTACTCTGAAGCTAGACATTTATATTTCTAAGCCAATTGTGTGGACAGTGATACTTGAATTCCAGATATATCCCCCTGTGGCTCTAATAATTGGAGCTGATATTTGTCTCTGGAGAACTACTTTGCTTTTGGAGGCAGTTATATGGACACCATGCTTATCTTCCTATATCACAATATGCTTCACACTGCTGTTAAGACTATCTTTTGAAAAAAAAAAAAAATTACCCAAATACATGAAGACAGCCATATACTTCATTAAGCTCATTTTTATTCCATAGCATAATATATAAGTCTCTCAAAAATATGGTTTATCTCTCTCTCTCCAGTTACCATAGCTCCAACTTGTTGAATCCCTTATCACCTCACAAGTGGATCATGTGATTTAGTGCCTCAAAGCTACTACTTTCAATATGCCTTATCCTTTTCTAGATTCCATACATATGCATTAAATACTATATTCATTTTCCTCTTTCTAACTTCCTATATGTATGACAGGCTCTAGGTTCATCCACCTCAGTAGAACTGACTCAAATTCATTTTCATGGCTGCATCAATTTCATTATACATATGTACTACATAGTATTTATCCATTCATCGTTTGTAGGGAAGGAAAGGAGATGCAGACATAGAGAATGGGCTTGTGAACACAGTTGAGGGGGGGAGGGCAGAAAGTGGGACAAATGGAGAAAGAAGCTTCAACACATACACAGTATTGGGTATGAGATGGATAGCTGGTGAGAAGGTAAGAAGTTGCTGTGTAGCACAGGGAGCCCAGTCTGGTGCTCTGTGATAACCTGAAGGGATGGGATAGGGGGATGCTAGGGAGGGAGGAGATGTATGTCTAATTACGGCTGATTTGTGCTGCTGTATGGCGGAAACCAACACAACACTGTAAATTTTTTAAAACAATTAAATTTTTAAAAAAGGAAAAAAAAAAAAAAAAACCCGCTACTACTCTCACAATTGCCTTCAGTTTCTATACTTCTTTGGCAACTTTTTTTTTATCTAGTTGTTAAATACACAGCTCAAAATTTACATCTATACACTTTTAATCAATCTGTTCATCTACCTATTTACAAGGATATCCACTTCCAGTAATGGAAGACAAAAGGAAATAAATACCTCGAAGGACAATTTTAACTGAAGAACTTTCTATATGTACTACATAGAGGCCTTTCTCTGGGTAATATCTATGGGAAAACAGAAGTTGAGAGTGGTGTGGTTGGCATTTGGAACTTTCTTAGGGTGGATGTGGAAGATTTAGCTAGGATGGGTGATTTATCTAGAAGTCTGAGTAGCACTTTTGATCGCTGCAATGGAAAAGGAGGAGGGGCAAAAATATAAGACAGAGACATAGCTCAAAGAGCGACAGGAGAACCAGGAGGACCACAGCAGCAAACCCAGAGTCACGGTGCCTGATTTAGAGTAAGGTTTGATCAGAAAGAATTCCACCTTCACCTCCTCCCGCTACCTCCCATTCTCCACTGACTAGTCTCTCCCCACCAGGTTAAGAAGAGCTGAGTAACACATAGCAGTGTAATTCTGCTGGATTTCAACAAAAGTTATGAGGCATACTAAAAAGTAAGAATAACAGATCAAAAGGACAAGCAGTTTTCAGAATCACAGATGTATGAAGTAACAGACAAAATTTTAGATGATTCTAACTAACATGCTAAAGATTCTAATGTTAAAAAAGGAGAAAAAAGAAATGTTAGGAGAAACAGTAATATGCATACCTATGGCTGATTCATGTTGATATATGACAAAAACCAATACAACATTTTAAAGTAATTATTCTTCAATTAAAAACAAATAAATTAAAGAATAGTTGGTGTTGGAAATAATTTTAGATTTGCTGAAACTCAATAATACTAAGAATTTCCATATGCCCTTCCATCAATTTCTCCTAATCTCAAAATCTTATATAACCATGGTATATTTATCAAAACAGACATTAATTTGATATAATATGTAGTCAGAAGTAAACTACAGATTTGTATTTGATTTTTCAACTAAACGTTTTTTGTTTTGTTTTTTTCTTCTGTTTCAGGACACAATCTGTGGTATCGTGTTGCGTTCAGTCAGGTCTCTTAAATCTTCTCTAATCTCTAATAGATCTTGCTGCTGCTGCTGCTGCTAAGTCGCTTCAGTTCTGTCTGACTCTGTGCGACCCCACAGACGGCAGCTCACCAGGCTCCCCCATCCTTGGGATTCTCAGGCAAGAACACTGGAGTGGATTGCCATTTCCTTCTCCAATGCATGAAAGTGAAAAGTGAAAGTGAAGTCGCTCAGTCGTGTCCAACTCTTCGTGACCCCATGGACTTCAGTTTACCAGGCTCCTCCGTCCATGGGATTTTCCAGGCAAGAGTACTGGATTGGGGTGCCATTGCCTTCTCCGCTAATAGATCTTAGGCTTTCCTTATCACTGGGACTTTGATATTTTTAAAGACTACTAATTGAGACTTCCCTGGTGGCTCAGACGATAAAGCATCTGCTTATAATGCAGGAGACCCAGGTTCGATCCCTGGGTTGAGAAGATCCCCTGGAGAAGGGAATGGCAACCCACTCCAGTACTCTTGCCTGGAAAATTCCATGGACAAAGAAGACTGGTAGGCTACAGTCCATGGGATGTCCCTCCATTTTGGTTTGCCTAATGTTGCTTCATGGTAAGCAAATGTAATTTTAAAGATAATACACTTTTTACTTCTGTACTAATCAATCCATTGACTTTTCCTTTCACAGAAATGTTCTAGATTCAAAGCTACCACATGTCTGTGCAGACCTTGCACTGAACAGTACTGGGGTTTCAATTTCCACTATCAGATCAGATCAGATCAGTTGCTCAGTCGTGTCCGACTCTGTGACCCCATGAATCGCAGCACGCCAGGCCTCCCTGTCCATCACCAACTGAAGGAGTTCACTCAAACCCACATCCATCTAGTCAGAGATGCCATCCAGCCATCTCATCCTCTGTCATCCACTTTTCCTCCAACCCCCAATCCCTCCCAGCATCAGATCTTTTCCAATGAGTCAACACTTCGCATGAGGTGGCCAAAGTACTGGAGTTTCAGCTCTAGCATCATTCCTTCCAAAGAAATCCCAGGGCTGATCTCCTTCAGAATGGACTGGTTGGATCTCCTTGCAGTCCAAGGGACTCTCAAGAGTCTTCTCCAACACCACAGTTCAAAAGCATCAACTCTTGGCACTCAGCCTTCTTCACAGTCCATACATGACCACAGGAAAAACCATAGCCTTGACTAGACGAACCTTTGTTGGCAAAGTAATGTCTCTGCTTTTGAATATGCTATCTAGGTTGGTCATAACCTTCCTTCCAAGGAGTAAGCGTCTTTTAGTTTCATGGCTGCAGTCACCATCTGCAGTGATTTTGGAGCCCAAAAAAATAAAGTCTGACACTGTTTCCACTGTTTCCCCATCTATTTCCCATGAAGTGGTGGGACTGGATGCCATGATCTTCATTTTCTGAATGTTGGGCTTTAAGCCAACTTTTTCACTCTCCACTTTGACTTTCATCAAGAGGCTTTTGAGTTCCTCTTCACTTTCTGCCATAAGGGCGGTGTCATCTGCATATCTGAGGTTATTGATATTTCTCCCAGCAATCTTGATTCCAGCTTGTGTTTCTTCCAGTCCAGCGTTTCTCATGATGTACTCTGCATAGAAGTTAAATAAACAGGGTGACAATATACAGCCTTGACGAACTCCTTTTCCTATTTGGAACCAGTCTGTTGTTCCATGTCCAGTTCTAACTGTTGCTTCCTGACCTGCCTACAGATTTCTCAAGAGGCAGATCAGGTGGTCTGGTATTCCCATCTCTTTCAGAATTTGCCACACTTTATTGTGATCCATATAGTCAAAGGTTTTGGCATAGTCAATAAAGCAGAAATAGATGTTTTTCTGGAACTCTCTTGCTTTTTCTATGATCCAGTGGATGTTGGCAATTTGATCTCTGGTTCCTCTGCCTTTTCTAAAACCAGCTTGAACATCAGGAAGTTCACGGTTCACATATTGCTGAAGCCTGGCTTGGAGAATTTTGAGCATTACTTTACTAGCGTGTGAGATGAGTGCAATTGTGCAGTAGTTTGAGCATTCTTTGACATTGCCTTTCTTTGGGATTGGAATAAAAACTGACTTTTCCAGTCCTGTGGCCACTGCTGAGTTTTCCAAATTTGCTGGCATATTGAGTGCAGCACTTTCACAGCATCATCTTTCAGGATTTGGAATACCTCAACTGGAATTCCATCACCTCCACTAGTTTTGTTCATAGTGATGCTTCCTAAGGCCCACTTGACTTCACATTCCAGGATATCTGGCTCTAGGTCAGTGATCACACCATCGTGATCATCTGGGTCATGAAGATCTTTTTTGTACAGTTCTTCTGTGTATTCTTGCCATCTCTTCTTAATATCTTCTGCTTCTGTTAGGTCCATACCATTTCTGTCCTTTATCGAGCCCATCTTTCCATGAAATGTTCCTTTGGTATCTCTGAATTTCTTGAAGAGATCCCTAGTCTTCCCCATTCTGTTGTTTTCCTCTCTTTCTTTGCATTGATCACTGAAGAAGGCTTTCTTATCTCTTCTTGCTATTCCTTGGAACTCTGCATTCAGATGTTATATCTTTCCTTTTCTCCTTTGCTTTTCACTTCTCTTCTTTTCACAGCTATTTTTAAGGCCTCCCCAGAAAGCCATTTTGCTTTTTTGCATTTCTTTTCTATGGGAATGGTCTTGATCCCTGTCTCCTGTATAATGTCATGAACCTCATTCCATAGTTCATCAGGCACTCTATCTATCAGATCTAGTCCCTTAAATCTATTTCTCACTTCCACTGTAAAATCATAAGGGATTTGATTTAGGTCATACCTGAATGGTCTAGTGGTTTTCCCTACTTTCTTCAATTTAAGTCTGAATTTGGCAATAAGGAGTTCATGGTCTGAGCCACAGTCAGCTCCTGGTCTTGTTTTTGCTGACTGTATAGAGCTTCTCCATCTTTGGCTGCAAAGAATATAATCAATCTGATTTCGGTGTTGACCTTCTGGTGATGTCCATTTATAGAGTCTTCTCTTGTGTTGTTGGAAGAGGGTGTTTGCTATGACCAATGCCTTCTCTTAGCAGAACTCTATTAGTCTTTGCCCTGCTTCATTCCGTATTCCAAGGCCAAATTTCCATGTTCCTTGACTTCCTACTTTTGCATTCCAGTCCCCTATAATGAAAAGGACATCTTTTTTGGGTGTTAGTTCTAAAAGGTCTTGTAGGTCTTCATAGAACCATTCAACTTCAGCTTCTTCAGCGTTACTGGTTGGGGCATAGACTTGGATTACTTTGATATTGAATGGTTTGCCTTGGAAACAAACAGAGATCATTCTGTCGTTTTTGAGATTGCATCCAAGTACTGCATTTCGGACTCTTTTGTTGACCATGATGGCTACTCCATTTCTTCTGAGGGATTCCTGTCCGCAGTAGTAGATATTATGGTCATCTGAGTTAAATTCACCCATTCCAGTCCATTTCAGTTAGCTGATTTCTAGAATGTCAACATTCACTCTTGCCATCTCTTGTTTGACCACTTCCAATTTGCCTTGATTCATGGACCTAACATTCCAGGTTCCTATGCAATATTGCTCTTTACAGCATCGGACCTTGCTTCTATCACCAGTCACATCCACAGCTGGGTATTCTTTTTGCTTTGGCTCCATCCCTTCATTCTTTCTGGAGTTATTTCTCCACTGATCTCCAGTAGTATATTGGGCACCTACTGACCTGGGGAGTTTCTCTTTCAGCATCCTATCATTTTGCCTTTTCATACTGTTTTTGGGGTTCTCAAGGCAAGAATACTGAAGTGGTTTGCCATTCCCTTCTCCAGTGGACCACATTCTGTCAGATCTCTCCACCATGACCAGCCCGTCTTGGGTTGCTCCACGGGCATGGCTTAGTTTCATTGAGTTAGACGAGGCTGTGGCCCTAGTGTGATTAGATTGACTAGTTTTCTGTGAGTATGGTTTCAGTGTGTTTGCACTCTGATGCCCTCTTGCAACACCTACCATCTTACTTGGGTTTCTCTTACCTTGGGCGTGGGGTATCTCTTCACGGCTGCTCCAGCAAAGCGCAGTCATTACTCCTTACTTGGATGAGGGGTATCTCCTCACCACCGCCCTTCCTGACCTTCAATGTGGGATAGCTCCTCTAGGCCCTCCAGCGTTTGCACAGCCATGGCTCCTTGGACGTGGGGTTGGTTCTCCTGGCCACCACCCCTGGCCTTGGTCATGTGGTTGCTCCTCCCCGCCGCCCCCCTTGGCCTCGGGCTTAGGGTGTGCGGTAGCTTCTCCCGCCTGTCGACCCTGGCCTCCGGCTTGGGGCGTGGGGTATCTCCGCCACCGCCCCTGACCTTGGACGCGGGGTAACTCTTCTCGTTGCCACCCCTGGCTATAGTATTGTATTTATTTTTTCACATGGTCCCCAGACTAAAAAAACAGTTGTAGTCTATAAATACTTTGAGAATGTAAATTACTTTAATTATTAATCCACTGGAGGGAAATTCACATTTGCAAATATATATGTTTTAACAAGTTACTGTTTCTATGGCATGGCACATTTATTAATTTTTGTTAGGAAACCTCAGAATTTGACTACCCTGTAACAGCCTCTTGTCCATACATCACAGCTACCCAAATCAAAAGATATGAGTGCAATCCTCAAATTCAATATTAATTTTCCCCAATTTCCTTTACTTTTACAGAGCTTCATTGCAAAAATTCTAGTTCTACTGAGGTTTCCATTTTAGACCTTTTTTTCCCCTCTAGTAGATCCGTTCTCTTCACAAATCATACAATGAGGAAATATTTTCTTCATAGTCTCAATTGCAAGAATTGAACATCTCAAGACTGTGATAAAGATACATAGAAAGTAACATTCAAAAAAAAATCATACATAAAAGAAATTCAGATTTTGGGAGGATTAAAAGAATTCATAGATACCCTGGAAACCTGTCAGACAAGTGAATTCCACGGTAAAATGCATTCGGAAAAAATAATTATGCTGCTTTCCATTTTGGGGGCCATATGCATTAAAATGTTAAATAGATTGTGAAATAAGTTCTAATGACGTTTTTCTATCCTTCCTTTATTCTCAGTGGGAATTTGTTTTAATACATTTTAGATGCCAGTCTTAGCATTAAAATTCTGTAAGAATAGAACATAATAAAAGTTATCTACCTTTTTCTACCCTAATATCCTACTATTAGATGCAATTTTATGTTTCTAATTAACAACTTAAAAAGTGGTTTAAAATAGGTTATTTAAATATATCTATGGGAAACTGAAATATTTTATACATATTAAAAGACTTTGCAAAATTTTAAATACTACGCATAGTGGCTTCCTTAAACAAGAAAATACGATTGGTTTTCATTTCCTTTCCTAAGGCCTGGAAACTCAAAAGAATAATTAGATTCTTCCTGAAACTGAATTCTATAATGTATGTGAAACAGGGTTGTGCTGTGCTTAGTCGCTCAGTCATGTCCAACTCTTTGTGACCCCATGGACTGTCGCCCGCCAGGCTCCTCTGTCCATGGGGATTCCCCAGGCAAAAATACTGGAGTGGCTAGCCTTTCTTTTCTTCAGGGTATCTTTCCAACCCAGGGATTGAATCCAGGTTTCCCACATCATGGAAAGATTCTTCACTGTCTGAGCCACCAGGGAAGCCCAAAAATATTGGAGTGAGTAGCCTATCCTTTTTCTAGGGGAACTTCCTGACCTAGGAATCGAACCGGGGTCTCCTGCATTGCAGACAGATTCTTTACCAGCTGAGCTACCTGGGAAGCCATGAAACAGGGTACTAGAATATGAATTACCTGAGTTTGTCTTCAGCAAGACAGCAGTTACTTCTACTCACTATCAATCTGAATATTTTCTTTTCTTTTTTTTAATTTATTTATTTTAATTGGAGGCTAATTACTTTACAATATTGTATTGGTTTTGCCATACATCAACATGAATCCACCACGGGTGTACACGTGTTCCCAACCCTGAACCCCCCTCCCACTTCCCTCCCCATACCATCCCTCTGGGTCATCCCAGCGCACCAGCCCCAAGCATCCTGTATCCTGCATTGAACCTGGACAGGTGATTCGTTTCTTATATGATATTATACATGTTTCATTGCCATTCTCCCAAATCATCCCACCCTGTCTCTCTCCCACAGAATCCAAAAGACTGTTCTATACATCTGTGTCTTTTTTGCTGTCTCACTTACAGGGTTTTCAATATTTCTCCATATACAAATCTTCTAAAATTTGTTTTCATTTAGTCAGTCATTTATATAACTTCTCATTGTAAATCTTAAATCCTTAATCCTTATATATAATAACTGACACAATCTTGAAACGTATGATTCTCTTTTTAAAGTGACACAATATTATCATTTTGACCATTTAAAATTATTTCTGGATCCAGAGTCCTGATCAAATGAGAAAGCTCATAAAATAGACACATAAAACAGAAAACTGATCAGCGGTTTATTTCTTTTTAAAAAGTTATTTTGCAAGAGGTTAAGTGTTCTTGCTTAGGCAAAAAAAAAAAAAAAGGAGGTTTCCATGGTGTCTCAGATGATAAAGAATCTGACTGCAATGCAACAGACCTGGGTTTGATTCCTGGGTCAGAAAGATCCCCTGGAGAAGGGAATGGCTACCAACTCCAGTATTCTTGGCTGGAGAATTCCATGGACAGAATTTTAATGCTAAGACTGGCATCTAAAATTTATTAAAACAAATTCCCTTTGAGAATTCCATAGCCTGGTGGGCTACATTCCATGGGGTTGCAAAGAGTCAGACAGGATTGAGCAACTAATGCTTTCATTTTCAGCAAAATTATGAAGTGGGAAATTTATTTTTAATTTGATCTTTCCTCTCTTTCTGTATTCTTCTTAATTACCACACTGTTCTGGGTCTAGTGTCCATATGTTTTTACCTCAAAAGCTATATCTGTCAAATTTAAATAATTATAATCTTAAATTACTCTTTCTCATCACACGTTAAACCCTAGAAACTCTGACCCACCCTAGATGATTTTCCCAGCTGCTCAAATTATCTCTCAGACCATTCAATGTATTTCTCAATTCTGTGTGTTACTCACTCAAACTTTACAAAAATCTGATTTTAATCATCTAAAAAAGAATTCACAAATCCTCCTAGTGGAGAAGATATTTGTGGATGAATATATTTGAGGATGATTCTTATATTAAATATCATGCTGAAATAAATGAAATCAGGGATAAAGTGGTAAGATAATAGACCCTGCAGTCTGTTTTCAGCAGAAGAGCTTTAAAAATATTTACTATATATAATTTTATGTTAACTGTATACACTAACTAAACTATTATAATGAAATTTTCCCTGTGCTAATTTTGCACTTCTCTACAATAACTTGAATTCTACTGCCTTTTTGTGTTTATATTATGAATTCATTTAATTTCATTCACCTTATTCATTGTAGAAGTTTCTATTTTATAGATCTTAAGACACACATCAATGAGCCAAATTATGATGTTGCAATGCTTTACTTCACTGTTCCTTCTGTTCATGTTATGCATTCAGTTACTAGTGTATTAGAATTTTTGTAGGGCAATTACCTATTGAGGATGAAATTTATTTTACTTATTTTCTTTGATGAGAAGTACAAATATTTCTGATATTTCAGAAGCTATTTATTTAGCTGGAAAGAACACTAAAACAATGAAAATAAACCTATTAAATTAGTTTGGAAAAGAAAAACCTTAAAATAGTGAATTAAGAATACACTTTTTTTGTAAATGAAAGTATTGTTGCTGTTCAGTCGCTAAGTAGTGTCCAACTCTGCGACCCCATGGACTGTGGCAAGCCAGGCTTCCTTGTCCTTCATTATCTCCCTGAGTTTGCTCAAACTCACGTTCATTGAGTCAGTGATGCCATCCAACCATGGTATATGTCTAGACAGAAATCATCTATATGAATGAAGTAGACATATTTGTCAATCATCTGAAGTATAAGCATATGTTATTTAATAGTATTAAATTATACACACAATAAAAATATTTTAGTACAACATACCAAAATATACTAACTTATAATCCTTTCTAGCCACAAATATGATTATCAAAACAACCCTACTTATATATCTTTTAACTTATTAAGTGTATTTTCTATAACTATGGTAAGAACTCATTCAAATGCAAGTATTTTGCAGAAGTCACACTGGAAAGTAATTTCTTATATTCTTAACTTTCTATCTCTTATGATCTTGTCTTTCTTTCCCATTAGAATGAATCTTTTCTTCAAAACAGTTGTTTATGCTTGCCATTTTCAAGTTTCTACTCCCAATTTCTCTTGAGCTAACTTCAATAAACTTCAAGTTAGACATCCAATAAATCTACTTTCATTCTTCACTCTTCCTAAGACATTTATTTTTATACACAGACCTTATAACTGTTTATCATTGATAATGTCAGGCTCTTACTCTCATTTCTGTTCATTCTCATGCACAGACTACAACTCCTTGACCTCAGTAGAACCTTAAACCCTTCTGACACTGTAACATATTATTTACTGGCCTTCAGATGTTTGTAACACCTTATAGGAGGCAGTGACCAAAATCATCCCAAAGAAAAAGAAATGCAAGAAGGCAAAATGGTTGTCTGAGAAGGCTTTACAAACAGCTGAGAAAAGAAGAGAAGTGAAATGCAAAGGAAAGATATACCCAACTGAGGGCTTCCATGGTGGCTCAGATGATAAAGAATCTGCCTATAGTGCAGGGGACCAGGGTTCAATCCCTGGGTTGGGAAGATCCCCTGGAGAAGGGAAAGGCTACCCACTCTAGTATTCTTGCCTGGAGATCCCATGAACCGAGGAGCCTTGTGGGCTACAGTGTGTGGGGTTGCAAAGAGTTGAACATGACTGAGCAACTAAGCCCAGAGACACACACATACCCAACTGAATGCAGAGTTCCAGAGAATAGCAAGGAGAGATAAGGAAGGCTTTTTAAGTGAACAATGCAAAGCAATAAAGGAAAATGATAGAATGGGAGAGACTAGATATCTCTTGAAGGAAATTGGAGATACCAAGGGAAAATTTCATGCAAAGATGTGCACAATAAAGGAGAGAAACTGCAAGGACCCAACAGAAACTGAAGCGATTAAGAGGAGGTGGCAAGAATACACAGAACTATACAAAAAAGGTCTTTATGACCCAGATAACCACAATGGTGTGGCCACTCACCTGGAGCACTCACCTGTAGTCACTTCATATCCTGGAGTGTGAAGTCAAGTGGGCCTTAGGAAGCATTACTACAAACAAAGCTAGCGGAGGTGATGGAATTCCAGCTGAGCTATTTCAAATCCTCAAAGATGATGCTGTTAAAATGCTGCACTTAATATGCCAGCAAATTTGGACAGGGAAGGCTGGCGTGTTGTACTCCACGTTGTCATAAAGAGTAGGACATGACTTAGTAACTGAACAATGACAGCAACAATCTACTGCTCATTTTTATTTTACCTCAATCCATCTTGGGCTTCCCTGGTGGCTCAGATGGTAAAGAATCACCTGCAATGTGGGAGACCTGGGTTCGATCCCTGGATTGGGAAGATACCCTGGAGAAGGAAACAGCAACCCATTCCAGTATTCTGGCCTGGAGAATTCTATGGATTGTTATAGTCCATGAGGTCCCAAAGAGTCAGACATGACAGAATGCCTTTCACTCACTCACTCAATCCATCTTAAATAACATGATCTGACCCCATGGACTGTAGCCTACCAGGCTCCTCAGTCCATAGGATTCTCCAGGCAAGGATACAAGAGTGGGTTGCCATTTCCTTCTCCAGGGATCTTCCCAACCCAGGGATCAAACCCGGGTCTCCCGCATTGCAGGCAGACACTTTACCGTCTGAGCCACACTTTGCTGATAAATAACACCATCAGTGGAACCCAAAGCCATTCTGATCCTATAACATATTATTTACTGGACTCATTCCCTTTAATATATTTTTGCAATGCAATATACTTTGCATTGCCATCACTCCCTTTAATATATTTTTGACTTCCTGTCATTTCTCCATGACTTATCTTAACTGGTTGAAAAACATCACAAATCTGAAGTCAAATGCCCTCAAATTACACACTACATTTGTGTAGCTGAAAAGGCTGAAGAAAAACACAATATCATAATATCTCATCTCACTTCAGAACTCTGGCTGGGAACATGCAGTGCAGTTATAATGCCATCTAGCCATTGGATTGTGAAGTCACCTGGTCTGCGGGTCCTTCTGCTTGCTGTGCTGAAGATACCATCACAATTACCTCAAATTTCTCATTTCATAGAACCCTTAGTGTCTTGCTAATTTTCACATGGCACCCTTAGGTAAAAAGAAATACTGAACAGTTATTATTATAAGGTTATTAGATTAAGAAATGTATAAGTTAAAGTGAAAGTTGCTCAGTCCTATCTGACTCTTTGCCACCCCATGGACTATCCAATCCATGGAATTCTCCAGGCCAGAACATGGAGTGGGTAGCCAGTTCCCTTCTCCAGTGGATCTTCCCAACCCAGCAATCGAACCCAGGTGTCCCACATTGCAGGCAGATTCTTTACAAACTGAGCCACCAGGGAAGCCCAGATATGTATAAGGGTTTATATAAAAATGACAAAATATATGCACATAAATTGAAATAAAACATTGTAATTTCAACTTTAAATGACCGCAATCACTTACTAAGACATGAGAACCTTGTTGGGTGAGGCACAATTTCTCAATCCTAGGAATTATACGGGATGCCACCACCTTCATTTCCAGCTTTCACACTGATTTTCATGTACTACTTGCTGTACATCACAAAGCAACAACTAAAGCTCAGCTTTGCAAATGAATGATGCTTTCTAAAGGAATGCAGCACAATCTAATATTGGAATTGTGAACACTTCAACTCAGAGTAGTTAGCATAGAATCTGTTAGTTATCAAGTATCATTGTGATTCCTTCAAAAAAATTATCAATGTGAGTTCACTGCACTGTCTGGGTGCTCTTTGATGCAAAGGGGTAGAATTTCAGGACTACACTATATCATACCCTCACTTCTCAAACTTTTAACAATTCTTCCCTATCATTTAGCTAGTGGTTTTGATGCTTATTTCACTGAAAACAGAGAAAATTTAGGGGAAAACCTCCACAAGCTCCCACAAAATCTATGACTCCATCTCCTGAAATTGTGCTAATATGCCTCAGTTTATTTTATTAAGACACTGTTAATTCTTGTGTTATTAGTAAAGGACAAATGGTCATTTGTGTCTCGATCCCATCCAAGTAATTTGGCTCTCTCATGCATCGGAAACTTTCCGACTTGACTATTTCATATTGACAGACAAACGTGCTGTTACTTCTCCCACTGACTTTAAAGCATAACCCTTTAAAAGTTATCATCCATGTGTTTCTTCCTTTAGAGCAAAGTTCCTCCTCAAAGTAAGTTGTACTTGTCTAAATGTTTCTTCTTCCCACTCTCTTGAACTTTCTCCACGCAAGTTTCATTCTCATCTCTCCCCTGGAAACTGGACCTACAGTTTATTATTCCAAACCTGACATACTTTGTCTTTGTATATCCTACATGCCTCCTTTACTCCCAGCCCTGCCAGCCTCTCAGGCTAATTTATCAACATCTAATTGATCTCTGAACTTCACAGTGTCATATAGATAAGCCCTTGTACTGTTTGTTTGTTTTTTTTTTCCCCCTATATACAGTCATACCTATATACACTAATTTCCAGGTCTATGCCTTTAAATATTGTCTCTGCTAAGATCTGCCCTAGCCCCCACATTTATATATTCAAACCCCCAATTTCAGTGGCAAATATAGCTTCTTTTTAAAAATTTTCCTTCAAAATCATTTGTATCAGAATTTCCCTCTATCGGTTGTCATGAGTCTCTTCTTCCCAGTTTTTCAGGGTCAAACATTTTCTTGCTCATAGCATAACCTTTTCATGAACAATTCCTGCTTATTATTAACACCATCAATTCCCACCAGACCCACTGCTAATTTCTTGTTCTGAGACACTGCCATCTTTCACTGAATTAAAGTAAAAGCTTATGTTTGGCTTCCAGGCATCTTCCTTTATTCACCTTCTTTCCATTCTCAACACAACACTCTGTAGAACTATCTCAGATTATGTCATGACTCGACTTGCTCAATACCTTTAAATGGCTTCCCTTCTAACTCTGAGTTAAAGCCAGCAGGATTTGGTGCAACTCATTGTTGATGTTTGCTGACAAACTTCAGTCTACCCTCCTGCTTACCCAGTTGCTCCATGTATGTGCAAGCTGATAAGAAAGTGGGCATGCCTTCTCCTGGGAACAAGAAGCAGGTTCAAACTATGCAAGCCCTGCCTTCATTCACATGAACTCTTGCCCCAGCCCTTGTCCCTTAACCAATATAAAACCGAGCCAGTTGCTCTTCCCTGCGCTCTCAAGCCATTTTCAGACTGATACCCTGCTCTCCCCAGCAAGCTGCACTAGTGAGTAATAAATTCATATTTAGTTGGCACATGTGTACATCATCATGATTTCAACATCTGAAACAAACTTGGGGTAGGGAATCTACCCCACCTGCATAGGTAACCACAGCATCTGGTCACACACTACTCTGCAACCAAAATGGTTCATCAACAGTAATAGAATCGTACAATCAGTTGTAGGATATTGGTAACATGGTATAGTGAAAAACAATAAAAACAGTAAATTGTACACTACATGTAAAACATGCATGAATCTTAAAATACATATACATATATGTATATGTATATATGTACATAAATACACACACCACACACACACACATATATTGCTAAATGAAAGATGCCAGACAGAAAAGGATGCATAAAGTATGATTCCATTCACATAAATCTCAAGATCAAGGAAAACTAGTCTAAGATCAAAGTGTTTAAAGTCATAAAAACAATTACCTTTAAGGAAGGTAATGATTTGGACAGGGCAGGATGGAGGTTTCCAAAGTACTAAACATATTTTACACCTTGATCTGGGTTTTCCTTAATGGTTATGTTAAAACTGTAAAAAGTCATTAGGCTTTATACTTATAACTGGTGTCCTTTCAGTTCAGTTCAGTCACTCAGTCATGTCCGACTCTTTGCGACCCCATGAATCGCAGCACGCCAGGCCTCCCTGTCCATCACCAACTCCCAGAGTTCACTCAGACTCACGTCCATCGAGTCAGTGATGCCATCCAGCCATCTCATCCTCTGTCGTCCCCTTCTCCTCCTGCCCCCAATCCCTCCCAGCATCAGAATCTTTTCCAATGAGTCAACTTTTCACATGAGGTGGCCAAAGTACTGGAGTTTCAGCCTTAGCATCATTCCTTCCAAAGATGTCCTTTACACTTCAATAAAAATTATGTTATACTTCAGCTGAAATGTAAGATAAATAAGTTGTTGTAGTAATTTAATTTTCTACCTGAAACTATGGAACAACTTAAAGAATAATTTTTGAATTTTTCTCTATATAAACAATTCTAGATTGACAGTTATTTCTTCTCAGCACTTTAATTGAAATAATTCTGTTGTCTTCTGTCTTCCTTCATTTTGGTTGAGAAATGAGCTATAAGTCAAGGTATTGCTACTTTGATTCCTAATGTGAATTTATCTGATATTTTTCTCAATATTTTTTAAAAAGTACTAAGGACAACTAAAACTCTTCTCTTAAATCAATAATATCTTGTCATCTTGTGTGGTATGTTCAACTCAGACGACTTATAAATTCCTATGGGAATAATTCATGTGCGGCTGTCAAATGTCATCAGCTCTAACTAGAATATAACAGATGTTTAATAGTGACAATAATATTTAGCTCTTAAGCAAAATATCTCTTCTTCAGAGCACCATGCAAACATTAAATAATTAAGCTTTACAACTTCCTAAAGATGTAGATAAATAAAGATTCATGATGATGTTTATTTTTTTTTTAAGATAAAACATCATTATAGTGGTGAGTGGACCCAAAGAAAGAAAATATATTCTCAGAAAACACTTGGTATATGTAAGGAAATGAACGTGTGTTGCTTTGGAAGCAAGTGTTATTAAAATACAAACATTTGAAAGAAAATTTAAAACTGTGACATTTTTACTTGCAAAAATTTAGAGCAGTTTTCCTCAAAATATTGAGTGGGACATCAATATCATAATTACTAGATGTATTTGATAAAAAAAAATAGGTTCCTTGGACAAAACTAACTATGCACCTACAAAATCAGAATCTCTAGAAGTAGAGTGAGGGAAATGCAATGTACTATATAACATCATCCTGCCATTTTTATGTAAAGGAAATTTTAAGACCATAGTTTTAGAGTTTATAGGTAAATGATATTTATTAAAAATCTACATAAAGGGAATTAAGAAGTTTAATTCTAGCTGTATATACTGTGACATACATACATAGATTGAACTCGATAGTTACAAATGAATATTTCCATATTAGTGGTTAAGAAGTATACTGAATAGGGCGACATCTGCTTCTACCAATTACATGTAGTGTTATTCAAACTCTCCTTCTCTGTCTTTACAGCTAATAAGAGAATGATGGTTTTTTCCAAAGACATTTCCTTGTTTTGATATCATTTCCTTCTTTTACCCAAGAATCTTGACATTCATAAATAAGTTGTCTGAAATTCTGTACACATTTTTTTTGCCTGAACTTAGCTATAAAGACTTTATAATGCTTCAAAACATTTTAAATAAGTGGATTTATTTTGACATAGACTTCTGTGAGCACCTGCAAAATCATAGCCTTAATTGGGATACAGCTGTTGCTGATTACTGTGAAGAGAGGGTGCCTATGTTGACTGATTGGCCATTTTTATTTAATAGTACATTGAGCTTTCACTCTTTTTCTCAAGTTGCAGTTTTCTTAGGAAATGGTTTCAATGATTAAAGACCTAAAATGGAGTGTCACTTTGCCAACTATCAACAGTAAAAGATGAACTGCTTTCAGTAAATAAACATTGCCAGACACCTGTGTATGACTTTTTCCTTTCTGGAGCAAGAATATTGATCTGAAGAACCAATTTGCTCAATGGTTCAGCAGTCACAGAAGTAAATGTTTTAAACTGATGAGGCATATAAAGTAGTAAAAATGTCAAGGCAGCAGGAATAATTAGGTTTGCTCTAAAAAGTACAAGAAGAAATGGGAACGATTCTAATGAGTGCTAAATAAATGTGTAATCTGATTCCTTTTCTAGTAAGGTCAGTGAGGTATTTGCAGTTCTCTGTGAATTTAGTTTACTCACTGATATTTAAAGCAAACAAATTTTAGAATTCTTATTTTAAGAATCCAAATATGTGATATTTGGATTTCTACCTACATAGAAAATTTAGTGCATAATGATGATTTGCAGTTTTACCTGTGTTTCTCAAATAACTACTTGATGACTCTAAAGATATGGCTCTAAAACAAGAGGTGAAGATTCAAATAATTTTTCCTCAGCACCCTTAAATATGTAAAAATAATCTTTTAAACATTCTAGGCTTAAAAGAACAAACATGCCAAATTCAAATATTTTTAATATTTAAAAATATTAATATTTTTAATAATTTTGTTTACCACATGATTTCAAGTCCTTTTATCATGAACTTTGTGCTTTTAGGCATATAGCAGTTTATCATTTCTTCTTAAAGTACATTAATAAGAAATTAATAGAATATTTTGGGGAATATTGTTTTGGAGTCTATATTTCAAATGATACAGTGTAAGATATTGAACTCTTCTTTAGAAGCTTAGAGGCTGCAGTCCATGAGGTCGCTAAGAGTCAGACACGACTGAGCGACTTCACTTTCCCTTTTCACTTTCATGCATTGGAGAAGGAAATGGCAACCCAAGAGTGTTCTTGCCTGGAGAATCCCAGGGACAGGGGAGCCTGGTAGGAGGCCGTCTATGGGATTGCACAGAGTCAGACATGACTGAAGCGACTTAGCAGCAGCAGCAGAGGAGCTAAAAACTTACTGCTCTTGAAATTATCAAAACCTCTCTGTAGTGTAAAAACATGTATTTAATTCTGCTGCTGCTGCTAAGTCGCTGCATTCGTGTCTGACTCTGTGCAATCCCATAGACGGCAGCCCACAAGGCTCCCCAGTCCCTGGGATTCTCCAGGCAAGAACACTGGAGTGGGTTGCCATTGCCTTCTCCAGTGCGGTGAAAGTGAAAAGTGAAGGTGAAGTCGCTCAGTCGTGTCCAACTCTTAGCGACCCCATGGACTGGCAGCCCACCAGGTTCCTCCGTCCATGGGATTTTCCAGGCAAGAGTGCTGGAGTGGGGTGCCATTGCCTTATTATCAAAACCTCTCTTTGTAGTGTAAAAACATGTATTTAATTCTAGTCCACTCTATTTACCTAATAAACATCAACTTCTATGGCATGATAACATTTCATTCTATTCAAATCTTATTATTTAGCACATTAGTTGTCTCCTTAAAAACTAGCTGAAACAAATTTCTAGGGGGAATAGGGGATTTAATTGGAAGGCAGATAATTAAGAAACATAGCACATTTTAATGTATTATGGAAGAAGTAAATCAAATTTCCCAGTGGCAAGTCTCAAGAGAAGAATGAAAAGGTTGTGGGAACATGTCATCATAGATCAATTTTATGAAGTTTATCAATCCCTCAATCTAATAAGAAAAAAAACCAAACAACTTTTTCCCAGAGAAGGCACAAATGACATGGACACACACACATACATACACTCAAGCAAACTCTATAGAGAGATAATGTAAATGATTTTCCAGTTCCTTTCTGAAATATACATGTATCCTTGTGCTTCAAGTGTCTCTGGTTGCAGAAAATTATACAGAACTCTAATTCCCTCTTCCTCTTTTATTCTCCCTCTTATGATTCCCTGTTTTTAGTCCCATATTTTGCTTAATATTCCTAATATAATCATATAATAGCTTTCAGTTCAGTTCAGTTGCTCAGTCGTGTCTGACTCTTTGCGACCCAATGAATCACAGCACGCCAGGCCTCCCTGTCCATCACCATCTCCCGGAGTTCACTCAGACTCACGTCCATCGAGTCAGTGATGCCATCCAGCCATCTCATCCTTTGTTGTCCCCTTTTCCTCCTGCCCTCAATCCCTGCCAGCATCAGAGTCTTTTCCAATGAGTCAACTCTTCGCATGAGGTGGCCAAAGTACTGGAGTTTCAGCTTTAGCATCATTCTTTCCAAAGAACACCCAGGGCTGATCTCCTTTAGAATGGACTGGTTGGATCTCCTTGTAGTCCAAGGGACTTGCAAGAGTCTTCTCCAACACCACAGTTCAGAAGCATCAATCCTTTGGTGCTCAGCTTTCTTCACAGTCCAATTCTCATATCCATACGTGACCACTGGAAAAACCATAGCCTTGACTAGATGAACCTTTGTTGGCAAAGTAATGTCTCTGCTATTCAATATGCTATCTAGGTTGGTCATAATTTTCCTTCCAAGGAGTAAGTGTCTTTTAATTTCATGGCTGCAATCCCCATCTGCAGTGATTTTGGAGCCAAAAAAAAAAAAATAAATAAATAAAGTCTGACACTGTTTCCTCTGTTTCCCTATTTCCCATTAAGTCATGGGACCACATACCATGATCTTCATTTTCTGAATGTTGAGCTTTAAGCCAACTTTTTCACCCTCCTCTTTCACTTTCATCAAGAGGCTTTTGAGTTCCTCTTCACTTTCTGCCATAAGGCTGGTGTCATCTGCAAATCTGAGGTTATTGATATTTCTCCCAGCAATCTTGATTCCAGCTTGTGTTTCTTCCAGCCCAGCGTTTCTCATGATGTACTCTGCATAGAAGTTAAATAAGCAGGGTGACAATATACAGCCTTGAAGTACTCCTTTTCCTATTTGGAACCAGTCTGTTGTCCGATGTCCAGTTCTAACTGTTGCTTCCTGACCTGCATATAGGTTTTTCAAGAGGCAGGTCAGGTGGTCTGGTATTCCCAACTCTTTCAGAATTTTCCACAGTTTATTGTGATCCACATAGTCAAAGGCTTTGGCATAGTCAATAAAGCAGAAATAGATGTTTTTCTGGAACTCTCTTGCTTTTTCCATGATCCAGCTTTGTCAATTTATTCATTATATATATACATATACATATATCACTAATGAGCATGATTATCTATTTGTAGTCTACTACTAGGATAATTATCTAGTGTTAACTAGATAAAAGAGTGATATGGAAGTTTGAATTTTGTCAGAGTAAAGGAAAGTGAAAGCATACACTGAAGCAGGGGAGTGACACAACCTAATATTTTTACAGACACAAGAGTATATTGTCTAGAGAATGCAATGACAGATGACATTAAAAACAGAACTAGAAATTGTAACAATAAGTTTCAGAGGTACTGGTGAGTTCAACCAGAACAGCAGCAGTGAAGATGAATACAAGTGATTTGATTAGAAAAATATGTAGAAGTCAAACTCTGCAAGAAATCATAAGAGAGAAGGGTGGCTGACTCAAAAATGACTCCCAAGTCCCCACTCAGGAAAGTGTTACAGTTGAATATATTATTCTGTGCCCAGGGAAGAACTCTAGAATTGAAGATATCACTTGGACTTGGTCATTTAGAAATATTAGGCAAAGTCATGTGACCTGATAAGAACTTCTAGAGTAAAGATAAGAATCAGAAGGGATTCTAAAAATAGAGCTAAGATTTAGCTGTCTAAGAGAAAAACTGGAAGAACAGATTTTTAACATCATAAAAATGAACAACAGCGATTCTTAAAGAAGCATGATTATTGATGAACTAACAAAATTCCATGAGATTAAATAAAATTTGTTTATAGAGCAATAAAAATTATTTGTATCCTACGGTTAAATCCAATTTTAGGAATATAACACCATGATATATTGGGAAATATCTCTATTTATAGTTCTGGAAACCAAAAAATTATTGATTTCTGTATTTGTTCTCTATTTCTTTCCATGTTGTTGATGAGGTAAAGTGGATAAGGAATGATGTGTGTGTGTATAATTGACCACATATGACATATGAGAGGATCAAATAGGATATCAGGTTGTCTTTGATCACTACATGTTTAGAATCTGGGTATGCTTGAAATTTAAATATTGACAAGTGGTTTTAATTATTTATGGAGATTAAAAAGTATGTGTACTTGCTTTAAACCATAGATACATTTATTAGAATTAACTTTTAACTAAAAAATATTGATTTCTGGTTTCTGCCTTCTTTAATAAATTTGTTACTTCAGTGTCTGCCTTAGCAAATGACTAAGTATGCCAGCATCCTCACTAAATAGAATGCATTTACACTTTTGAGGTATGAAAAATAACATAAAGTCAAGCTTTTCATTGAATTGGCTTGCTACTTTTACATGAAAAGCTGTATCATGAAAAGTTTCTAAGTATTTGTAATTAAAAATATAAAATTACAAAAGTATATTTGGTTCCAGATAGTTTCAAATGGATCCAACTGTAATTGAAAAAATATTTCAGTAGCAAAAAGGAATTAGGAAAATAAATATTTTCCAGCATGAATTTTATAAGTCCAACTAGGTTAAAATGATATGTAATTCATTGTAAACAGATGGACTAAATATTGACTTATTGCATTGCTGATCTTAATCACAGAATAGATTATTTTCTAAGATGTAATGGAATTATTACATAAAGTCAATTTAATCTGTTTCCAGAGTAATTGTGATGAATTTTGGATATGGCTACCATGAGTGGATGTAACATAAGAAATAATCATTATTATTTTCAAAAGAATCAAAAATTATATTAATGTAAACTAATGTTATCATAAAAATGAGATAATAATTACAAAATAACATAAATAGTACACTATACACTTGGTATATTTAACTGAATATAACTTTCTTATTCAAGAACCAGCAACAAATTTTATATGTGTATGTATGTATGTATTTGCTATCATGAAATTTTAATAATATCATTTAACATTTTTATTAAACATTTATTTCACAAGTTGAAAAATGTGTTTAATACAGTAGAAGTCATAACTTAATTGCACATTCATTATAACAGTTTTTAACCTAAGTGAATATTTGATGACTTCCCTTTACATAGGCATATGATAATTTTCTCTTTCTTAAATAAGTCTTTTTAAAAAGATAAATTCCTGTGAGCCCACATCATCATATGTTTTACCTATTCTTTGAGTAATCTTTGAATAATCATTGCAGTTTATTTTACAAAGTCGTCTTCAAAAGAAATACTATCAAATCTGCACAAGATATCTCAGAAAAAGATAGGTGAAATGCTTCCAAACTCATTTTATGGGGCCAGGATTGCACTGTCAAATCACGATAAATAGGGAAAAAAAATTTTCCTCATAAACACAGATGTGAATTATTCACAAAATATTAGTATCTAGACTCCAACATGGAAAAATGATAATTTTGAACAAGTAAGATTTATCACAGGAATGAAATGATGATTTATCACTTGAAAGTCATTCAATGTTAAAACATATTAAAAGTTATGTTATTAAAATATAGAATCATCTTGAGATGCAGAAAAAAATTGACAAAATGCAACTCCAATTTGCTTAAAAGAAAAAAAATATCTGTGTCAAACTAGAAATAAAATGGAACTTTCTAAGCCTGATAAAGGACATATATGGAAAACCCACAACTAACATCACACCCAATTATGAAAGCTATTCTTACCCTGTATTTTAGGATGGAAGTGTTCACAAATTTGGAAAGTAAATCTTAGTTTGACGCAATGAGCGCTTCTATAATATCAGGTGGCTCAGACGGTAAAGCGTCTGTCTACAATGAGGAAGACCCGGGTTTGATCCCTGGGTCGGGAAGATCCCCTGGAGAAGGAAATGGCAATCCACTCCAGTACTAATGCCTGGAAAAATCCCATGGACAGAGGAACCTGGTAGGCTACAGTCCATGGGATCGCAAAGAGTCGGACACGACTGAGCGACTTCACTTCACGGATGACTAAAAATATAGGTAAATGACATCAGCATATGGCAGAAGTTGGATTGTTTCCAACACTCTGATACGTTATGCCACCAGGTAATGACAGCTGAACCCAAAATGCATTAATGCAGTTGAATATAGAAAGCTACAAAAAAAAAAAAAAAAAAAAAAAAACTGAGTATTGGTACATACATATTCTTTTTAGTATTGCTTATTACCTGTTTTTTTCACTTTTTTTTCTGGTTTTGACAATTTTCATATTTCCTGTAGTTAGTAGTCTCAACGCTTTCCATCAAGCTATGTTCACCTTTCCTCTAAGGTACACTTTTAAAGTGCTATAGGATTTCACAGTCAACTTTGTTATTTTTCTAACTGAAGTCAGAATTTGAGCTCAGATTAAATTCTCACTCTGAGTTGAGTATAACCACATACAACGTTCTAATTGATATAATGGGAGTTAAGGGACAAAACCAACTGCTTGGATATTCTATTTGTTGTTGTTCAGTCACCAGTCATGTCCGGCTTTTTGCAACCCAATGGACTGTAGCACACTAAGATTCCCTGTCCATCACCAACTCATGGAGACTACTTAAACTCATGTTCATTGCATCATTGATGCCATCCAACCATCTCATCCTCTGTCACCCACTTCTCCCACCTTCAATCTTTCCCAGCACCAGCGTCTTTTCCAATGAGTTGGTTCTTTGCATCAGGTGGCCAAAGCCTTGGAGCTTCAGCTTCAGTATCAATCCTTCCAATGTATATTCAGGACTGATTTCCTTTAGGATGGACTGGTTGGATCTCCTTGCAATCCAAGGGACTCTCAAGAATCTTCTCCAACACCACAGCTCAAAAGCATCAGTTCTTTGGTGCTCAGCTTTCTTTATATCTTAGTGATTTTTTTTAAACTTAGTCTTAAGCCAGATCTTTAACTGTCCTCCTTTACCCTCATCATTTTTAGTTTCTTTTAGCTTTTTGCCATTAGAGTGGTATCCACATATCTGAGATTGTTGATGTTTCTCCCACCTATCTTGATTCCAGCTTGTAAATCATCCAGTCTGGGATTTCTCATGATGTGCTCAATGCATAGATTAAACAAACAGGGTGACAGCAGACTGCACTGTCCTATTCCTTTCTTGATCTTGAACCAATCAGTTGTTCCATACAGGGTTCTAACTGTTGCTTCTTGACCTGCATACAGGTTTCTCAGGAGACAAGTAAGATGGTCTGGTATTCCCATCTCTCTAAGAGCTTTCCACAGTTGGTCATGATCTACACAGTGAAAGCTTTAGCATAGTCGCATAATCGATGAAACAGAGATAGATTCTTTTTGAAATTCCCTTGATTTCTCTATAATCCAGTGAATGTTGGCAATTTGATCTCTAGTTCATCTTCCTTTTCTAAGCCCATCTTGGACATCTGGAAGTTTTTATTCACATCATGCTGAAGCCTAGCATGCAAGATTTTAAGCATTACTTTACTAGCATGGGAGATGAGTCTGGCTACCTGATGGTTGGCACATTCTTTGGTACTACACTTCTTGGGAACTGGGATGAGGATTGACCTTTTTCAGTCCTGTGGTGACTGCTGGGTCCAGATTTGCTGACATAATGAATGCAAAACCTTGATGGCATCATCCTTTAGGGATCTAAATAGTTCTGTTGGAATTTCATTGCATCTACTAGCTTTATTAACAGCAGTGCTGCTTAAGGCCCACTTGACTTCACACTCTAGAAGGTCTGGCTCTGCATGGCTAACCACACTATCGTAGTAATCCAGTTCATTAAGATCTATTTTATACAGTTCTTCCATGTATTCTTTCCATCTCTTCTTGATCTCTTCAGCATCTACTAGGTCTCTACTGTTTTTATCCATTATTGTCCCTATCTTTGGATGGAATGCTCCCTTGATGTTTCCAATATTCCATTAACCATCACCAAATTATTTTGTCAATAAAGTGAAATAATTTTGCCATTAAAAATATCACTCTAACTTTTTAAAACTGCATTACTATAGGCAATGCTAGATTATAATGCTGGAAATAAATGAGGTATATCTGTCAACTCTCTGGATATCATAAAAGTTAATAAACAGAAATCTCAGTTAAAGTCAGGAAGCCACAAGAGAGAGCTCTCATTCCCTACAACAATAGGAGAACCTAACTGGAAGAAGAAAGACTTCTTTTTTGCCTGGCAAGAGTTCAGCCAATGAAAGAGCATCACAACTCAGCCAATGAAAATCACAGTACTTAGAACTTACGATTCCTTCATTATTAGACTCTTTGTTAACACTAGCCCTCCTATCTACCTTTTCCTGCTCTACAAAAGAGTTCACTCCTTGTCACTTGCACATGGCTTTCCATGGTTGCAGATTCCAAATTGTTATTCTTGGCTGATCCCTTTTATTTATTTATTTATTTATTTTTTAATCTTTCACATGATTAGTTTATTAATTTTTTTATAAATGTAACATTTTTCAGTATTTATATTACTTAGAGGTTTAATAGCACATTAGGATCACTTTTCTTTTTTTTTTTTTTTAATTTTATTTTAAACTTTACATATCTGTATTAGTTTTGCCAAATATCAAAATGAATCCACCACAGGTATACATGTGTTCCCCATCCTAAACCCTCCTCCCTCCCCATTCCATCCCTCTGGGTCGTCCCAGTGCACCAGCCCCAAGCATCCAGTATCGTGCATCGAACCTGGACTGGCAACTCATTTCATACATGATATTTTACATGTTTCAATGCCATTCTCCCAAATCTTCCCACCCTCTCCCTCTCCCACAGAGTCCATAAGACTGTTCTATACATCAGTGTCTCTTTTGCTGTCTCGTACACAGGGTTATTGTTACCATCTTTCTAAATTCCATATATATGCGTTAGTATACTGTATTGGTGTTTTTCTTTCTGGCTTACTTCACTCTGTATAATAGGCTCCAGTTTCATCCACCTCATTAGAACTGATTCAAATGTATTCTTTTTAATGGCTGAGTAATACTCCATTGTGTATATGTACCACCGCTTTCTTATCCATTCATCTGCTGATGGACATCTAGGTTGCTTCCATGTCCTGGCTATTATAAACAGTGCTGTGATGAACATTGGGGTACTCGTGTCTCTTTCCCTTCTGGTTTCCTCAGTGTGTATGCCCAGCAGTGGGATTGCTGGATCATAAGGCAGGTCTTTTTCCAGTTTTTTAAGGAATCTCCACACTGTTCTCCATAGTGGCTGTACTAGTTTGCATTCCCACCAGCAGTGTAAGAGGGTTCCCTTTTCTCCACACCCTCTCCAGCATTTATTACTTGTAGACTTTTGGATCGCAGCCATTCTGACTGGTGTGAAATGGTACCTCATAGTGGTTTTGATTTGCATTTCTCTGATAATGAGTGATGTTGAGCATCTTTTCATGTGTTTGTTAGCCGTCTGTATGTCTTCTTTGGAGAAATGTCTGTTTAGTTCTTTGGCCCATTTTTTGATTGGGTCATTTATTTTTCTGGAGTTGAGCTGTAGGAGTTGCTTGTATATTCTCGAGATTAGTTGTTTGTCAGTTGCTTCATTTGCTATTATCTTCTCCCTTTTAAGCCCATTTTTGCTGGAGAAATAACTGGCAGAGAAATACTGCTGGAGAAATAATAAATGTATTAAGATCAACAATACAATGAAATGCTTTCCCAGACACTTTGTTCAAGAGAACCAAGTGTCCACTTGATGGATTTTTTAAAAAATATTTTTAATAGCTTAAAAAATTGCCAAAGACAGCTATCATAAAACAATTACATGAAGAAAGAGAAATGCTTCCTATTTTTAATTTAAAGTTACTAATATGGTACCTTATAAAATTTATCAGGGAATGGAAAAGCATAATTATAAATATTTCAGACTTTGCTGGAATCCTATAATACTCAGTCATGTATAACTTGACATTTTTTAGAAGTTAGGCTAATATTCCAATTTAAGTCTTATAATGATATTTGTATTACAGTGACAACAATAATTGTTTCAAACAGTTTCTTCATGCAGTGTTTTGTGAATCTGTCATTGAATAACAGTTTTTCAGCTTATAAGGTTTTCTTCTTTACATTAAAAAAATTATTGATATGCTTCAAGTTTAGCCTAAGGGAAAGTGAAATAATATTCATTGAAAAATTGCTCTATGCTAATTTAAAATTTCCTAAGTTGTACCTTGAAAAACTGTCAGTTAAGATTATTTTACATTTTGATTCACCAAGAATCTTGTATCAATCTAGATTCAGAATATATACACACCAGATATAGCTATATATATATATATATACACACACCAGAAATAACTATATATATATATATATATACACACACATACACATAAATACCAGATATAGTCACTATCTCTAGAATTATGAAGCATTTTTATTCACATGGGTCATCTTCCACACAGCTATGCCCACTATAAAAAGACTCATGTTTGATATCTTAATTTCCAGAGTCTTCCACTAAATAGAGCTACATAACTTGTATTCTCAGCCAAGTACATAATCCCACTACTCCAAAGTATTTTATACATTAAAAAAATATGTTAATTCTTAAAGTTAAAAAAATTGTTCTAACAATTCTAACAGTTACCAAACTAATTGTTAATAACCTAGTTCTTTAAAAATTAAATAGAGCAATCCATTCAATCCAGCACATAAATACAACCTTAGGCTACTAGAAATTGATTAGTTTTTGAAAAAGACCCATAAACCTCAAAACTGTGATAAAGAGATATATCTCTCTTCAAAGTGCCTCATTTGAATTAACAGTAAAGAATTCCTGCTGAATCAAAATGTAAAATGATCCTAATCTGCTTTAAAAATTACTATAAATGTTTGTATATAGTAAGCAGCTATGGATCTGGAAAATGTTTTTTCTGAATACACAGTAAAGGTCAACAGAAGCAGTTTACTTTCAACTGGTAAGACCAATAATAGACCTTCACTTACTACCTTAGCCATATAAACTCTCTAGCCTTATTTATTAATGTAGTCTGCAAGAATCTTGCTCACCTTCCAATTTCGTATGACATATTACAGGTCTATTATGTTGATAATTATGCATACTGCAACTGGTGAGCAAGAAATAGAAATGACTGTAGACGTATCAGTAAGACATTTGCATATCAGAAGGTGGATACTAAATTTGACAAAACTCCAGAGAACTCAGTGAAATTTCTGGGAGGTCAGTGGTATAACACATGTAAAGAAAGAGAAGTATCTGACCCCTCTTATAATAAAAATGAGGCATAACACAGAGTGGACCCATTTGAATTTTGGAGGCAACATATAGTTCACTTGTGTATGCTATCCTATCCTATTTCCCCATGACCCAAAGAGCTGCTAGTCTTGAGTATGACCAAGACAGTCTGAATAAGAGAAAGCTCTGCAACAAATCTAGACTGTCTTGCAAAATGCTCTGTCACTTGCATCATCTAATCTAGCAAATCCAATGGTGTCTGAAGCGTCAGTGGCAGAATGAAAGACTGCCTGTTGCCTTTGGCAGGTCTCCCTTAGGGCTCAATCTCTTCGAGTTTTGGATCAAAGCTTTATCAACTTTTGAGAATAACTACTCTTTCTTTGAGAAATAACTTTTGGCTAGCTACTGGGCCTCAGTGGAGATTGAGCTACTAAGATATCTTGCTATCTGAGTTGCCCATCATTTCTATCCCATGCAGTCATAATATTGGCTGTGAATAGTAGCACTCTACTGTGCTGTGCTTGGTCACTCAGTTGTGTCCTAGTCTTTGTGACCCTATGGACTGTAGCCCACCAGACTTCTCTGTCCTACCACATGATAATAGGTTTGAGAGGCTCTTCAGAGTAACTTACTTATGAGAGGCATAGGTAAGTTACATGACGAAGTGGCTTAAATGTCTGTGATTCCTTCTTTTGCTATATGACCTTATCTCTCCCAGTAATGCTGTGGCCTCGTAGAGAGTGCTTTATAGACAGCTGACTAGTAAAGAGAAAACTTGATCTGGTTTATAAAGAATTCTGTGTGATATGCTAGCACCATCTAAAAGTAAATAGCTATAATACCACAGTCTCTTTTAGGGACATCTCTGAGGGAAAGTAGTGAAGGGAAGTCCTCCCCGTGGGTAGAAATCTGAGTATTGTACTCAATCTGTTATTTTGCACTGAAAGGAGAAATGGCCAAGGTACATGTCAACACTGATTTATTTTATGTGCAATGTCCAACGGTTTAGCTGGATCATTAAAGAATTGGAAAGAACATTATTAAAAAGTTGATAACAAGGAAGTCTGGGGAAGGGATATGGATATTTATGCTCACTGCTCTTAGAATGAGCAGTGAGCATAAATGTATTTGTGCCACAAGTGAATATTAATCAAAGAGGAGATTTTAAAAATCAAATGCATAAGATGACCCGTTTGTGGATGCCAATCAGTCTCTTCCCAGCCAGCCCTGTCATCATTCAGTGAGCTCATAATTAAAGTGACGATGGTGTTAAGGATGGAGATAATGCCTGGATTTAGTGATAGAGACTTCCACTCACTAAGGCCTGCCTGGTTACAGCCCCTGCTGAGTAGCCACCCTACCAGCAGTGCTGAAACACTGAGTTTCTGATAAACACCATTCCCTATGGTGATTAGCCAGTTACGTGGTAGCAGGTTGATTACTTATTACTGCTTCTATCTTAAAAAAGGACAGTGCATTTGTTTGTTACTGGAATTGACCCTCTGGATATAGATTTGTTTCCCTGCCAACAATCCTTTGACTAATTACCATCTGTGGACTTACAGTCTTAGCCATTATCACAGTACTCCACACAGGACTGTTTAGGATCAAGGAACTCTCTTCACAGTAAATGAAATATGCCAGTGTGCTCATGCTCTTGGAATTCACTTGTTTAACCAAGTTCTCCATTATCCTTAAACACGTGGTTTGAAAGAAAGGTGAAATGGCCTTTTGAAGACTCATTTACAATGCCAGCTGTGTCTCCACACCTTGAGACCAGGGACAATGCCCTCCAGGAGGCTGCGTATGCTCTAAACTAACCTCTACATAAATAGGACTCACAAGCCCAGGCCTCAAGAAGTGGCACTATTAAATATTATCTCTAGGGATTGATCCATGAGTAAATATTTGTTTCTTGTCCCCTACAACCTTAAGTTATACTGGTACAGAGGTCTTAATTTCAAAGGGAAAAAAATCTTCCAAAGAGAGACACAATTCCATTGAAATGCTACTGAGGTACTTGGACTCCTCATGCTTCTGAATCAAAAGACAAAGAAGGGAATTCCTGTCCTGAGTGAGGCGATTGGCCTGCTTACCAAGGGGTAACTGTGCAGCTCTGATGAAGTGTGTGTGTGGAACACAGCAGTCCTGAGTGAGGAGATTCACCTACTCAACCAAAGTGTAACAGTGCGTCTCCGACAAAGTGTGTGTGGGGGACACCGCAGTCCTGAGTCAGGTGACTCTCCTGCTTACCAGGGGTAACTGTGAGGCTCCACAAGTGTGTGTGTGGAACACAGCAGATCTGAGTGAGGTGATTCACCTGCTTACAAAGGGGTAACTATGAAGCTCCTACAGAGTGTGTGTGTGGAACAGAACATTCCTGAGGGAGGTGATTCACCTGCTTACCAAGGAGTAACTATGCGGCCCTGACAAAGTGTTTATGTGGGACACAGCAGGTCCCTTAGGTCATCCCTCATTTCTTCCATCTCCTATGATTAAAGTCAATGGAGAACTACAATGATTCAGCCCACAGAGTACTGCTAATGGCCAAGAACCTTTAGCAGTGAAAGTTCACATCACCCCACCAGGCAATGAACCACAACCAGCTGAAGTGATGCCAAGGGTAAAGGATATGGAATTAGAAGAGGAAGGTAGTTGTAAACACCAACTATAACAGTGTGACTAGTTGTAAAAACAAAGACTGTGATTGTGATGGGTATTCTTTATCATTGTTATAAATACGTTTGTATGAGTGTATATATATTTATAAATGTATATTTATATCTTTCTTTCCTTATCCCTTTATAGTGTACCATGAAAGTGAAAGTGTTAGTCACTCAGTCATGTCCACTCTTTGTGGCCCCATGAACTGTAGCCCACCAGGCTCCTGTGTCCATGGAATTCTCTGGACAATGATACTGGAATGGGTTGCCATTTCCTTCTCCAGGGGATCTTGGATACTGAACCCAAGAATCAAATCTGGGTCTCCTGCATTGCAGGTGGATTCTTTATATCTGAGCCACCAGGGAAGCCCTATACTATACTATAAAAAATATTGATAACAGTTTACTTTATATCACAGGACTTAAGTATGTGATAACAATAAAAGTTATTTAAGAATAAGTATTTTAAATTGGGGCTTCCCAGTGGTAAAGAACCCACCTGCTAACCCAGGAGACATACAAGAGGAGAATTTGATTCCTGAGAAGATCCCCTAGAGGAGGAAATGGCAACCCACTCCAGTCTTCTTGCCTGGAGAATTCCAAGGACAGAAGAGCCTGGCGGGCAACAGTTCATAGGTTTGCAAAGAGCTGGGCATGACTGAAGCAACTTAGCACACATTTTGAATTACTTTCTGGGGGAGAGTTTAGCATGGTTTTGGTTAGATACAGAACAGTTGTATCATGTTCAGTGGAAGTCTGGCTTTTTTGGTGTGTCTCTTTGTAGATTAGGGGTGGATTAAAGAGATTGTGCATGGATGCTGAACTGACAAGAGGTGAACTGAGATCATCAATTTTTTATGTCCGCACAGCTAGGCTATAGTCCCCAGTTACTCAATCAAACACTAATCTAGGAGTTTCTGTGAAAGTACTTTGTAGATGTGAGCTACATCTACGATTAATTGATTTTATGTAAAGGAGATTAATTGGTGTGGATCTGATCAAATTAGCTGAAAGGTCTTATGAGAAGAACTAAAGCTTTCCTGAAGAAAAAGGAAAAAAATTTCCCCTGTGGGATGCAGCATCAGCTCCTGCTTTAGAGGTTCCAGCCTATGCATCTCGGACTTGCTTATCCAACGCCTATGATCACATAAGACAATTCCTTGAATGATAGAAATAAAACACATGGAAGTACTTTATCACAGTTAAACAGCATACACCTTCATTCAGTCCTCCTTGACCTATATCCTTGTATTACTGAGGGATACATTATTCCCAGAATCATGTAGTATCCCATATTTTCATGACCAAGAACCCAAACATCTGATAATTGATCATCTGTCTTTGTTTATATCTCAGAATGCCAGAAACAGTAGGACTGAGACATTTTCCTATTTCTAATATTTAAATGTATATGTAGTTTTGGTGTTTCACATATTCAAAGATGCTGGCGTGGGTACGCATTGTTCTAAGCAATATTAGTGGATCAAAATTTGGGGAATAACTATTTTTTTCTTCAGTTCTTGAGGGTACATTTTATGCTGAATTTACCTATTGACATATTCATTTAAGATACAATGCATTAGAGTGTAATGAATATAAAATATTGAGTATAGTTTAATAGAAGATACCAAGTATGTATAAGGACAAATTAGGATTACTGAACAACTGTCAAACAAAAATGGTTCTGAATTACCTTGCATTTTGCTACATTTAACTTCTCTGATAATGCTTTGGAATGTGGACTTCTATGATCACTGAAGAGAGATAAGGGGAATACCATTCAGTATGTTGCAACTTCTATAAATCTTTGTAGAAATCTATTGATTTAAGTTGTGCTTGAGATATAGTATGTCCTAGTCTCACAATACAAGCAAACACAAAAGGTATAGTAAATAATCCATCAAGAATCCTTTAATTTTTTTCTCTCTATAATAAAGGGGGTGGGTGGGAGGGAAGGTGGAGTTCTAATAGCAGTAATGCTCTGTATATTATTATGTCTTATTTTCTGTCCTGGTGAAATGACAGTATAGCATGATTGAAATAACCCTGGCTTGATTTTACATGTAAGAAGATATGAAAGTTCACCCATTTGAAACATTTTCCAAGTTACTTATACATTGTGAGCATCATTTTCTCCAGTGGAGAAATGGAATGCTACTACTTTTCAGAAATAACACATGTAAAGTGACCAAGAGAGTCTTGATACATGCTCAGTAAAGAGTAGTCACTTTAAAAATTAATATTTCTTTATTTTCATTTGTTTTTGGGATCAAAATAACTTCTTTAAATATCCTTTCAGTAGAAATGCAATTGACAAGACATAAAAATTAGGCAAAGCCAAAGCAGCACATTCAGCACAATTTGAACAGCTTCATTGGTCAACCTAAAAATCATCAGTCCAGTTTAAATCAGAGTTCTGTTTAATAGAGGAGTAAGTTTTCCTAAGTCCTCAAAGAGACATTGTCACTCTAGGATCAGTAAATACATGCTTACATATGACCCTGTTAAACAGTAATAAAAAGCTAAAATTTTCTTCTACTAGGGAGTTTATTTTTGGAGAGTATTTCAAAGGTAAAAGATGCTGTCCTACAAGAGGAAGCACTGTCTTGCTTGGCAATCAGATTAGGTTATTTGTAAAATATGGGAATCTGAGGGAAGACACGATAGCAGATTCTGTGATTAAATGGTGCTAGCTCTTCAAACAATGAAGGCTGCTATCCAAGAAAATTGAAGAATTTTTATTGATATGATAGTTGGAGGGGAAAAAAATGAGAGGAGGCAGAAAGTGAGCCTTCAAAATCATATTCAAAAATGAGGGAAATGATACTGTGTTTTAACTTTATGGGGAAAATTAAAATTATCTACACACATACATCAATTACAATAGTACTCATATTATCAATCCTCAGTAAAACATAACTGTAAAAGATTATGATTATTAAGTGAGCAAAAGATTTTTAGGCATCAGAGGAACAGGATATAATCTACTATTAAATTGCATTTTTAATTTTATTTTATTTTTAAACTTTACAAAATTGTATTAGTTTTGCCAAATATCAAAATGAATCCGCCACAGGTATACATATGTTCCCCATCCTGAACCCTTCTCCCTCCTCCCTCCCCATACCATCCCTCTGGGTCGTCCCAGTGCACTAGCCCCAAGCATCCAGTATTGTGCATCGAACCTGGACTGGCAACTCGTTTCTAACATGATATTTTACATGTTTCAATGCCATTCTCCCAAATCTTCCCACCCTCTCCCTCTCCCACAGAGTCCATAAGACTGTTCTATACATCAGTGTCTCTTTTGCTGTCTCATACACAGGGTTATTGTTACCATCTTTCTAAATTCCATATATATGCGTTGGTATACTGTATCGGTGTTTTTCTTTCTGGCTTACTTCACTCTGTACAATAGGCTCCAGTTTCATCCACCTCATTAGAACTGATTCAAATGTATTCTTTTTAATGGCTGAGTAATACTCCATTGTGTATATGTACCACCGCTTTCTTATCCATTCATCTGCTGATGGACATCTAGGTTGCTTTCATGTCCTGGCTATTATAAACAGTGCTGTGATGAACATTGGGGTACTCATGTCTCTTTCCCTTCTGGTTTCCTCAGTGTGTATGCCCAGCAGTGGGATTGCTGGATCATAAGGCAGTTCTATTTCCAGTTTTTTAAGGAATCTCCACACTGTTCTCCATAGTGGCTGTACTAGTTTGCATTCCCACCAACAGTGTAAGAGGGTTCCCTTTTCTCCACACCCTCTCCAGCATTTATTACTTGTAGACTAAAAAAAATGAAAAAAAAATGAAAAAAAAAATTTGAAACACTTTTTACTTAATGGAAATGTATTTTCTATTATAAAGTAATTCATGTATTCTGTGAAAAATTCAGACAATATAATATAAAAGTCATCTTGTAATATTAATCTTCTTTCTAGTTTTCTAGGTAAATCTTACTTTGCCCTTGTAAAGTATGTGTTTTTAGAGCATCTTCTAAGTTCCTAAGTAATCATAGAATCTCAAAATTATAAATGGAAAAATGAATAAATTGTGATCTTTAGACAAAGCAATGCTTGTAGAGACAGAAAAAATAAATTCCACTGCCACTGAAAAAAAAAATAAATTGCATTTGATTTTGGATAAGACACTTACTGAGATGGGATTCTCTTGGCAAGAATACTGGAGTGGATTGCCATGCCCTTCTCCAGGGGATCTTTCCGATCCAGGGGTTGAACCTGAGTCTCTTAAGTCTCCTGCATTCAATTTTTAGATTTAATTTTTATCTGTAAAATGAGTATTCTCTTGGGCTCTAAAACTCGTATTATATGCTGAAGTTCACAAAAGTTTAATAATACTTATTAATTAATTAAAAATATTAGATATATACTGTTCTGGGGGCTAGAATCTAGTCACTGGAGAAAGTGTCATGGACAAAGCAGATAAAATTCCTCTTTCAAGGAACTTAAATTTTAATGGGATGGGGAGAGGTATATATAGAAAATTAAATTATTACATAATGAATTATTCAATAATAAAATAGAGTTCCTCTAATGGTGATAAATGATCTGAGGTAAAATAGACCAGGGAAAAAGTTGGAAAGGGGCCAGGCTTATACATACAAGTAAACACATCAGAATATTCTCACAGATGTGATAATGGAGCAAAGACCTGGAATAGGTGAAATGTGTAGCTAATAATAACACTAATAATAGTAATAATATCTGTACCTGCACTTTAGCAGTTTATTGAATGGTTTCCATGTCCCTGGTGTTGTACTACACAGGTTACCTGCAGCTCCTTAATTAATCTTTATACAAACCTCATTTTTACAAACCAGGCTAGAAAAGTTAATTAATTTGCCCTAGGTCACACAGCTAGTCTGTTGTGAAGTTGGGATTTAAATCTAAACTCACTGACTGGAGGTCTATGTTCCCAACAACTCTAGTGAATAAGACTTAAACATCATAAAACTCCCTCAGCGTCTCATACATGAAAGTTTAAGTTGAAAACTCTGGGAAAAGTTCAGTCTTTATGTGTTTCCAGTGGGTGCACCATCCTCTATTTGAGAAGTTTGCTCAGCTCTGCCTTGAAATTTCTCTGGCTTTATTCTTTTTATGAGACGCCATAGTACCTCATAAAAGCAAGCAAATAAACAAACAAAACAAACAACTTCTGAAAGGCTTTGAATATTTACCTTCTCTCCAGTTCTCGTTGTCATGCCCTTTGCTCCTTCATCTGTGATTGTTTGGAGGAAGAGGCTAAGGTGTATAATGAGACTAATTATTCTTCCCTAAAAATCTTTCAACACATTCTGAATGGCTCAATTTTAAAACGGTAAAATCATTTTTCCTTTTTTCTGAACTGTGAGGACCCAATCAATCATTGATGAATTTTAACTTGAGCAGAAATGTTGAAACATTGGTATTTACCCCCATGCCTATTTCACAGGTAACCATTTTAAAATGCAAAATTTCCATCAATATGTTTGGAACAATATGTTTGAACAAATATCTGTTAATAGATGGACATAACATAATATATTCCAATCTATGGCAGGTTACAAAATTATATTATGATTTAAAGTTGGTTGGTGAATTACCCCTAATAATAATGACAATTGAGAACATAAATATGCTTGATGAAAATTAGATGACCCTTATGAATAAATTATATTTAAATATTTATGTTAAAAGATGAAATATTTGTGATATCATTGCTATATTTCCTTAAAAATCTTGTAGTGGTTATACCATTGGATTATAAATTACTAATATTTTGGTAAAATAGTACTATTTCCAAGTAAGAGAAAAATGTCTTAATGAGTTCAAAATGTAGTTTGGCATCTGTGTTTTGTGGCAGGCTGGACTTGGGTAGCATGGTGTGTTACGAAGAAGAGCCTCTCTGTAGCTCAGGGCCCTAGACCTATTAGGCACAGACACTGGGACCCATCCCATGAATCTTGGATGCTCTGGCCTGGAGCATGTATATGCAGTTTGCTCCCATACACTTGTCATGCATCTAGGCCCTTTAGGCCTGTGTGTATAGGGGCCACCCCCACCCACTAGATCATCTTCACATTTCCAGGATTTCTGCTCACAGCAGTTCTGATTTAGAACCTGGAAAAGAAGTACCACAAAGAACTCTAAGACTAATTTTGTGCTATAAATCAAATATGGCAAGTCTCAGAATAAAACATCGTAGAATGTATAAATAAGGAGGATGCAGAATGGAGACTATAGCATTACCTGGGTTTTTTGGTTGTTAATTTTTAAAAATACCCTCACTGAAATCATGTTATCAGTATGCACTTGATTTAAATTTGATAAAATATGGGTGACATGGTTGAAATTAATACTTTCATTCAGGAATATTCTGCATTTGTCACATTCAGTGGTTTAAATGTTGTGGTTCAATCGCTAAGTCATGTCCAACTCATTGCAACCCCATGGACTGCAGCACATCAGGCTTCCTTGTCCTTCACTATCTCCCGGAGTTTGCTCAGACTCATGACCATAGAGTTGGTGATGTCATCCAACCATCTCATCCTCTGTCACTCCCTTCTCCTCCTGCCTTCAATCTTTCCCAGCATCAGAGTCTTTTCCAGTAAGTTGGTTATTCACATCAGGTGGCAAAGTATTGGAGCTTCAGCTTTAGTATCAGTCATTCCAATGAAAATTCAGTTTTGATTTCATTTAAGATTGACTGGCTTGATCTCCTTGCTGTCCAAGGGACTCTCGAGAGTTTTCTCTAGCACCACAGTTGGAAAGCATCAATTTTGGGGGCACTTCTCTATGGTCCAACTCTTATATCCATCCATATATGACTACTGGGAAAACTATAGCTTTGACTACATCTATCTTTATCAGCAAAGTGGTTCAAATGGTAGCTTCCAAAACAGGTCCATGTCAGATTAATGGGGTCTGTATATGTAACCTTATTTGGAAAAGACATAGTTGCAGATGGAAGTAAATTAAGGTTTTTGAAATGATATTTCTGTATTGTCCAGATCAGCCCTGAATCTGGTGAAAATTGTCACTACAGAAGACACACAGGAGAAGAGGAAGTGTCAATGTGAACATTTTAGTGATGTGACCACAATCCAAGGAAGCCAAGGAGTGCTAACAGACACCAGAAACTGGAAGAGGAAGGGAAGATTCTAGCCTATACTGACCTTCAGAACTGTGAGAGAACAAATGTACATTGTTTTACACTTCTATGTTTGTGATAATTTATACAGCATCCACAGAAAATTAACACAAATTCTCAAAGATTAGGTACATGCCATTCATTCTTTGGATGTTAAGAAGTGTTTCTCATTAGCCTCCCAGTGTTAATGAACACAATGAGTTCATGATGAGAATCTGTGTGGAACTAAAAATATGGGCTAATTATCTTCAATAATTATCTAACTGCTGCCAGAATGAATGCCCAGTCAGCTGGTAGCAAAGAACTTGCTGAGCCTTATATATGGCAACCCTACTTAAGGAGGCTCGTCATCCACTAGATGACATGGAGATTATAAAGAAGCTCTTTGAGGGACATTGATTCATCATCACCAGAATAGATATATACTCTGGATATGTATTATCTTTCTTGCTCAGAGGCCTCCTATAGCATTATCTTCTCATGACTTACAAAATGATTGATCTATCAGCATGGAATTCTACATGATGTTAACTCACAGCAAGGAAGATATGGAGTGGGGAATGAGCTATATCTACCAAATCTATGGTGAAGAGGAACTAAAAAGCCTCTTGATAAAAGTGAAAGTGGAGAGTGAAAAAGTTGGCTTAAAGTTCAACATTCAGAAAACGAAGATCATGGCATCTGGTTCCGTCAGATCATGGGAAATAGATGGGGAAACAGTGGAAACAGTGTCAGACTTTATTTTCTTGGGCTCCAAAATCACTGCAGATGGTGACTGCAGCCATGAAATTAAAAGACGCTTACTCCTTGGAAGGAAAGTTATGACCAACCTAGATAGCATATTGAAAAGCAGAGACATTACTTTGCCAACAAAGGTCCGTCTAGTCAAGGCTATGTTTTTTCCTGTGGTCATGTATGGATGTGAGAGTTGGACTGTGAAGAAGGCTGAGCGCTGAAGAATTGATGCTTTTGAACTGTGGTGTTGGAGAGGACTCTTGAGAGTCCCTTGGATTGCAAGGAGATCCAACCAGTCCATTCTGAAGGAGATCAGCCCTGGGATTTCTTTGGAAGAAATGATGCTGAAGCTGAAACTCCAGTACTTTGGCCACGTCATGCGAAGAGTTGACTCATTGGAAAAGACTCTGATGCTGGCAGGGATTGGGGGCAGGAGGAGACGGGGACGACAGAGGATGAGATGGCTGGATGGCATCACTGACTCGATGGATGTGAGTCTGAGTGAACTCCGGGAGTTGGTGATGGAAAGGGAGGCCTGGCGTGCTGTGATTCATGGGGTCACAAAGAGTTGGACACGACTGAGTGACTGAACTGAAATGAACTGACACTTTGAAGGTAATTATTTGTTCTTGAGCCTGGTGGGCTGCTGTCTATGGGGTCACACAGAGTTGGACACGACTGAAGCGACTTAGCAGCAGCTGCAGCAGCAGTTACCTCCCTCTTGAGTAGGAAGTGGGCATCATGTTTCCATTAGTATAGAGGTATCCTACTCTATGATACCTATGAGAGCTAAATGTAATGGAAGAGCAAATGTGAATTTATATGATGCTAAAAGTGACCTATATCAGAAACTTCCTCTTACATAGGGCAAATAAGCAAACATATTGTGTTTGGGACACAGTATTTTCACTGTGGAAGAAGGATGATGTAAATGTGAAACATGGGAAGAAAAGGGGGAAAAAATGTGGTGTTGTGTTCAATGTGGGGTATCAATATAAACTTGCAATTATTTTGTAAAACCACTTTCCTATTTATGTTCCCTAAAGTGTGCTTTAAAATGCTGTGCATGCATGCTAATTTGCTTCAGTCATGCTCAACTCTTTGTGAACCCATGGACTGTAGCCCACTAGGCTCCTCTGTCCATGGGATTCTCCAGACAAGAATACTGGAGTGGGTTGCCATTCCTTTCTCCAAGGGATCTTCCCGACCCAGGGATCAAACTCCTGTCTCCTGCATTGGAGACAGATTCTTTACTGTGACACTGGCCAAGTCCATAAAATGCTGCTAATTAGGAATTAGCATATACAGTGTCTAGAATCAGCATCTAAATATTATTCCTCACTTAAAGGAATCAAGATTCCTCAGAGAAATGGCTGATTCCAGGTCTCAGGCAGGGAAGATATTAAGAAGTTTGGAACAATATGCTTTGCTAGAAGGGAAGAAATTGTTCAAAGAAAAATAGGAGTATATGAAAAGGAAATGGAACACCTATTGCCCAAATTTGTATCAACCACTAAGATTATGTGCTTTACATAAATGTCCCAAAATAATGGTAGTAAAGAATTAAACAAACAAACAAAAAAGAATCCATGTGTCCACAACAATATAAATAAATAAATAAGGAAAGTTATTTCCTAAAATAGAATGCAAACTACATAAATGCAGAATGGTAAAATTAGATAATCACTGTCAACTAAAATAAAAAATAAAAATAATTAATTCAGGCAATATTTATTCTAGTAATAATCATCAATTGATGGTATAGTAAGTACATAAAAATTTCTTTAAAAACTATATATCTCCATATATATAACATTTATTAATTAATGGGGAAAATTAGTAATTTTTCCAAGGTAATTTTCTCTAGATCCTTCATGTAAATTTGTTAATAATACATTCACGGAAGTGTCTAACTCCATTGTGAATAAACCCAAATCAACTGCTTTTATTATCACTATAATAATAAATATGACACACTTTGGATGAAAGGACAATTTTATTGACAATGTAAATGCTGATATTTTTATAGCTAAGTTCTTAATTTATTTTTGGTACAAAACTAAGTCAATAGATTCAAAGATTAAGAGGGCAAGGTCCATTTTATAAGGACATTTTAGGTATTTCTTAGTACTTGGCAATTTAATGTATTGGTATGTCAACCTACAGAAAACATAAAAATGTGAATTTGAGATAAAACGATCTGCTGCTAGACTAAATTTAATTTTTGGCCGTGAAGAAATAATTTTACCACCTTGAAACATGTATGCACTATCTGATGAAAATTATATAACAGAAATATGTATTTTTAAAATATCACCAAAAACGCAACCAATTAAGGGCATGATTTTCACTCAAATAAAAAGCAGGCATGATCTTCACATCATTTTTATTCTGCTCAACTCAAGGACACTGATGGAAATATCTTGTCAGAGTAAGTAAGCTTTCCTGCAGGCATCATTAAACACATAGAATGCGGCAGAGTCATTGGTAGGGATCCTGCAAAATGTCTTACTTCTCTGCGATGCTATTTCTCATTTAGAGAAAGTATCTCTATTACACAGAGACAGGACTATAATAGCATTACCTAGCTGAAAGGGAGATCCAAGATGGATCGCTTTCCTTCAATTCCTCTTTTACAAAATATTCTCATAACATCTATAGTGCCACACGACATTTTTTAAAGTAGGCTATGACTGCTCCATTGAGTAAATCTGACTAACAATATTAAAAGATCCATCACTTAAAACACAATTCAATCATAGTTAAAAGAAAATTCAAGACATATTTTGATGTCAAAGTAGTTTTGTGCTTCAGCGATTCCACTTTCCGGGTGTAAATTAGTATGCCCTTTAAAATGAAAAGATCTTTTCTTCTAAAATAAATGCCAACAATATCTGTTATCATTACTCTGCATAACTAGTCTCTTATTTCATGTATGCACATGCTATTGAATATAATTCTGCTATAGATACATAATAGGGATTGCATGAGTACCACCAATTTAAAATTCAGATTAATCCCCAATTAATACCCACAGAGAAAGGTAGATCAGGTTTTATGAAGGCTGATGCTTACCCTATTTGGGGGAATATCTTTAAGAAAAATAATGCAAAAATGTAATATAAACACATGCTTAGTGCATGTAAAATAGTATTATAGGGCAGAAAGAACAATATGAAGAAAAACATGAGGAGGGGGGTGTAATTTATGGCGCAAAAGATTAGTCTGGTACTTAGGAAAGGAGTGAGCAGGACATAGAAAGATCATTTGGGGCAGGCATGGTACAGTGCAATTTACATCTAGCCATAACAAATGTTAGTGGCTTGACCTGAGGCAAATGACTTAATCTTCCTGAGACTTGGCTCTCTCATTTGAAAAAGAGAAAATGATAACTATCTCATGGATTGTGGTTAGGGCAAGTAATATATTGAATGTTAAGTACTTACTTTCCTGAAAATAAGAGCTTATAGATTGAGAGGGTGGAAAGTCACAAAAGAATGCGCTCCCCTGATGAGAAAAAAGGTATTCAGTCTCCAAAATCATAAATATTCTTGAGGTTATCAGGGAGCTGAGGTTTCAAGGCAGCCATATAAACTAAATTCCAGAGAGCTAAACAAGCCCTTTCTAGGAAAAACTATTTTACCTCTAGCACAACATGGGAGGAAGAGGTAGAAGCAATAAAAATGTACATGAAAAAAGGCAGTAAAATTTTAATGGATTTTTAAGATCCTAATGTGGCTCAGAATAACAGTTTAGAGTTATCTGGAGTCCCAGACGCAAAAAGAGTCCCCACTTACCAACTCTCTACCTGGTGCTCACAGGGGAGGATGGAGGCAGGGTAGAAGGTCTGAAAGAGCAACTCTGTTGGTGGGATACAAACACAAGACCTTCCCAGCTTTCTGAATCTTTTCAAATTTATGTTAAGGAGCAGAAGGCTTCTGACCCTGTTCAGTTCAGTTCACTCAGTCGTGTCTGACTCTTTGCGACCCCATGGACTGCAGCACGCCAGGCCTCCCTGTCCATCGCCAACTCCCGGAGTTTACTCAGACTTGTGTCCATTGAGTCAGTGATGCCATCCAAGCATCTCAACTTTTGTCATCTCCTTCTCCTCCTGCTCTCAATCCCTCCCAGCATCAGGGTCTTTTCCAATGAGTCAGTTCTTCACATCAGGTGGCCAAAATATTGGAGTTTCAGCTTCAGCATCAGTCCTTCCAATGAATATTCAGGACACAGTGGTTTAAATCCCACTTACAACTATGCGTATCCAGGAACTGGAGCCAAGCCTAGCCAATCTCTATCCTGCAACAGAGTCACACCAGCTGAATTTTAGAGCCCCTCTAGCTTACTTGCCAATCTGATGAGAAAAATAAAAGATTATATGTATACACCCACTAAATTTGGGTGCAGTTTGCTATGCAACATTATTATGGATATAGCTGGTTGTTACAGAAACTGGTACTAGAAATGGGACACTGCCAAAGGGGAAAAAATCGAAATATGTGGCATTACTGTGGAACAGACAGTGGATGGTGAGGAAACTGTTACAAAATTTGGAAAAATGGCACCAGATATCATCTGTAGTGATGGCAAATGGGGACATCCAACTCTTTGCAACCCCATTGACTATAGCATGCCAGGTTCCTCTGTCCACAGGATTCTCCAGGCAAGAATACTGGAGTGGGTTGCTATTCCCTTCTCCAGGGGGACCTTTCTGACCCAGGGATTGAACCCAGGTCTTTTGTATTGCAGGCAGATTCTTTACCATCTGAGACACCAGGAATCTTGAGTCACTATAGAGTAACTCAGAGGACAAAAATATGTACCTAAGAAGCATTTAGCACGTCAAAGCAAAAAAAAAAAAAAAAAAAAAAAAAGTGCCAGAAAAAATTAAACATATAAGCAAGATTTTATTATAAACTGAACTCAACTAGGATGAAGCAAAAAGCTGGAGGTTTTAGAGCACTGGGGTGAACTTGTGGAAAAGTACTGAAGGACTTTAGGGAGGAAGTTGATCAGTAGATGTGTCCAGCTCACAAGTAATTCCTGAGATTGCCAAGTCCTTTGTAACTGAACCACCTGCATTTCCTGATTTGTGTCCATTGAGGTTGGGGTCCTACCAACCACAGATACTGGAAGATTGGTTTCTATGTCTTTGAGAAATACTTTTTATTGTAAAACTGGAAAGAGGCTGAGAAAAGATATACACATACTTCAAAAAAGGCCAGGAAGAATTTATAATTGCAAATCTTTTAATAAAATAAAAGCTAAGTAAATTCTAAGAAAACAGAGGCCTAGGGCCTGTAGTTAAGAAATCTTTGTAAATATTAGGCTATTTAGGGGAATGTTAATGCCATCTTGCTCAAGTATAGAGTATGAAAGAATGATGAAAGTGAAAGAAATGGCTGAAAGATGCTTCTGATAAGATATCACCTCCCAATACCCACTTCAATTTAACAGTCTCTACTCTCATCAGATGCTTATATCTTTCCTTTTCTCCTTTGCTTTTCACTTCTCTTCTTTTCACAGCTATTTGTAAGGCCTCCTCAGACAGCCATTTTGCTTTTTTGCATTTCTTTTCCATGGGGATGGTCTTGATCCCTGTCTCCTGTACAATGGCATGAACCTACGTCCATAGTTCATCATGCACTCTATCAGATCTAGGCCCTTAAATCTATTTCTCACTTCCACTGTAAAATCATAAGGGATTTGATTTAGGTCTTACTTGAATGGCCTAGTGGTTTTCCCTATTTTCTTCAATTTAAGTCTGAATTTGGCAATAAGGAGTTCATGATCTGAGCCACAGTGAGCTCCCGGTCTTGTTTTTGCTGACTGTTTAGAGCTTCTCCATCTTTGGCTGCAAAGAATATAATCAATCTGATTTCAGTGTTGACCATGTGGTGATGTCCATGTGTAGAGTCTTCTCTTGTGTTGTTGGAAGAGAGTGTTTGCTATGACCAGTGCGTTCTCTTGGCAAAACTCTATTAGACTTTGCCCTGCTTCATTCTGTACACCAAGGCCAAATTTGTCTGTTCCTCCAGGTGTTTCTTGACTTCCTACTTTTGCATTCCAGTCCCCTATAATGAAAAGGACATCTTTTATGGGTGTTAGTTCTAAAAGGTCTTGTAGATCTTCATAGAACCGTTCAACTTCAGCTTCTTCAGCATTACTGGTTGGGGCATAGACTTGGATTACTGTGATATTGAATGGTTTGCCTTGGAAACGAACAGATATCATTCTGTCGTTTTTGAGATTGCATCCAAGTACTGCATTTCGGACTCTTTTGTTGACCATGATGGCTACTCCATTTCTTCTAAGGGCTTCCTGCCTGTAGTAGTAGATGTAATGGTCATCTGAATTAAATTCACCCATTTCAGTCCATTTTAGTTTGCTGATTCCTAAAATGTTGATGTTCATTCTTGCCATCTCCTGTTTGACCACTTCCAATTTGCCTTGATTCATGGACCTAACATTCCAGGTTCTTATGCAATATTGCTCTTTACAGCATCGGACCTTGCTTCTATTACCAGTCACATCCACAGGTGGGTATTGTTTTTGCTTTGGCTCCATCCCTTCATTCTTTCTGGAGTTATTTGTCCACTGATCTCCAGTAGCATATTGGGCACCTACCGACCTGGGGAGTTCCTCTTTCAGTGTCCTATCATTTTGCCTTTTCATACTGTTCACGGGGTTCTCAAGGCAAGAATACTGAAGTGGTTTGCCATTCCCTTCTCCAGTGGACCACATTCTGTCAGACATTGCTTTGCCAACAAAGGTCCGTCTTAATCAAGGCTATGGTTTTTCCTGTGGTCATGTATGGATGTGAGAGTTGGACTGTGAAGAAAGCTGAGCACTGAAGAATTGATGCTTTTGAACTGTGGTGTTGGAGAAGACTCTTGAGAGTTCCTTGGGCTGCAAGGAGATCCAACCAGTCCATTCTAAAGGAGATCAGTCCTGGATGTTCTTTGGAAGGAATGATGCTAAAGCTGAAACTCCAGTACTTTGGCCACCTGATGCGAAGAGTTGACTCATTGGAAAAGACTCTGATGCTGGGAGGAATTGGGGGCAGGAGGAGAAGGGGACGACAGAGGATGAGATGGCTGGATGGCATCACTGACTCGATGGACGTGAGTTTGAGTGATCTCCAGGAGTTGGTGATGGACAGGGAGGCCTGGCATGCTGCAATTCATGGGGTTGCAAAGAGTCGGACACGACTGAGCGACTGAACTGAACTGAACTGACTCTCATCGGATAATACATTAATGCATATGAGAAAAATAAAGTCATGACAGGAAATAAGCTACATTTTCTTTGACCCTCTTAGTATAGTACTTGTAAATACCCACCTTCTACATTTAAAAACAGCGATTAATCCTTGACCTGAGCTTTACACTACCTAAATTTGAATTATTTGCTCTGAAATTTTATGAACAATCTGACTACTTACTTAATTTACTCAGTTACACAGTAAAAAGAATTATAGTTACCCTAGAGGTTTTTTGATGATTAAGTTATAAAATATTCTTCAGGAATTTTAGTCAACCTATAGTAGGTAAATCCCATAGTTTAGAGAAAGTACATAATAAAAATAAATTTTGAAAAAAGTCTGGAGGAATAATCACTGGTATGAATGGCTTAAATTATATATAGCTAATTTATGTTCTTCCTGGAATACCTACACATATCAATAAAATTCATCATTCTTTAATAATCAGGCACCAACCAAAAAAGATTCTATTTATTATTTTCTGTTGAATCAATTTAATTTTTGTTTTTCAAATGCAATCCCTTCAGTCAGACCTGCCCTCATCTCTCACCTCTACTATTATAAAAATCTTCTTATTGGATTTTTCACCATTTCCAGTTCCAAATTAATAGTGCAAATCAAATGAATTTTTCAAAATTTAAACACAATTAAATTAGTTTGGTTTAAAACTCTCTAAAGAGTCATATTCCTTTCATGATTAAAAAAAAATCTTTAAAATGTTCTTTAAAATCTTACAAGTCTTGCCCATGGTTACCTCTCTAGCTTCATCCTCCATCACTATCATAAATGATTTTGGGCTCCACCTTCTTATCATAAGAGCCTTCTTTAGGGAATCTGAAGAAACTATTCCCTACGTTTTGAGCTCTACCCACATCCATCTCCCTCCAGGAGTCAGTACCTACATATTCTTCTACAGGCACATCAGAAATCACATTTTTATAAATAAACATTGAACTCCTAAATTACAGGATCTTTGTTGTCATTTGTACAAAATGCGAACCTGCATTCATAGCAATTGTTTCTGTTTTAATTTTGCATTCATTTACATGATCTTCTTTTATTATTTGTCTTGCCCTTTTCTGTAAGGTTTCTGAGGGTTGGAACAATGCCTGATTTTGCAAACATCATATCCCTGGGACTCACTGTGCTGCCAGAAATGTGGTAGGTATTAGATAATGATGTGTTGATTCAATTGGTCTAATTGTAATACAAATTGCAAATGTCACTACTTGGCCAATACACTAATCATCTATCCGCTGTCTCAAAAAGGGAGTCTCAATATGTGACATTTTTCTTCAGGATAGATGTGAATGGCAGTGGAAAGGCCCCTTATTGAGACTCTCCTTTTTAAATGGCTAGAAGACATGGGTTTAGCTTAGTCTCAGATTCTCATTTAAATCTGTGTATTCTCCATGGCAACCTCAACTACTGACAGAGACTGGGCCCCTTGTACTACTCTCCAACCTGCTCTTTTCTTTAGAGCAGAACCAGCTTGCCAGAGATCTCATCACCACAAAGCTGTAAATATTAGAAGCCTTACTTTCCAGAGATATATATCTTCTTCAGAATTTAATTACTACTGGTTCATTTATTTAAATCAGAGTTAAGCTTGATTAGTTTAATGTTAATATAAGTGAAAACAATATTTCTCTTTGACAAGATTTGGATGATAAATGCATAATTATCACTGATGTATTTGAAAGTAAAACATTTATATTACCTGAATATTAAACAAGTCAGTATGGCCTCATGTTTTTTATTAATGAAATATAAAATTATAAGTGTTCTGTGTAAGAAAACTCTCGAACACACTAAGTGACCACATTTCAGTCTTTCTTCATCCCTGTCAATGTTAATCAAATTCATATTTATAAATATTTTATATATGACACAAGGCAATAGCAATGGCTATCTTATTGAAGAATGGAAAATTCCGCTGCTGCCTGCAGAACCTTAACCGTTTCCTCAGGCATATCCATAGGGCACGCAAGACTGGTTGACAGCAGTCCTGTGCTGAATCACAGAGTCAGCAAACCTTGCTTCAACAGACCTGCTCTGGAAGCCCATCTAGTCAGCTTAGCTTCACTTTGAGTCAATCAGGGCATTGACACATTTAAATTTATTTATTTACTTTTGGCTGCTGCTTGAGTCTTCTTCGATGCATGTGAGCTTTCTCTAGTTGCTGTGAGTGGGGGCCACTCTCTAGTTGTGGTGCGTGGGCTTCTCGTTGTGGTGGCTTCTTTTGTTGTAGAGCATGGGCTTTAGGACGGGTAGGCTTCAGCAGTTGTGGCCCATGACCTCAGCTGCCTTGTGGCCTGTGGAATCTTCCCGGATCAGGGACTGAACCTGTGTCCCCTGCATTGGAAGGTGGATTCCTAACCACTGGACCACCAGGGAAGTCCCAATGCATTTATATTTAAACTAAACTCTTTACTCCTCCAAACTTTATAGAGGCATATTGCTTTTTGCTTTATTTGTATTATAAAGTAGTTTTCTCCTTTTTATTCAATTAGTATGGGTTCTTTTAGAATAAAAAAAAGATTTTGTAGAAAATAAAGAAATTTATCATGATAACAACTTTCATCATTGCATGCCACATGACTACTGTCCAAATATTATGAAACTATAGGGCTTATTCAAATGACATATAGTACAAACCTGGCTTTAAATATATAAAACAAGCAATATAGTTCTCAGCCAAATAGTGCTCACATGGAGAATTATCATGACATTTCAGATGCCTTTATTTCACAGGTTAACTTGGAGAAACTACTCCATTCCATCCTTGTCTTCTAATATGTCTGTCACACAGCCCCTCTAGGAGGACTGCCAAGCGCACCACTTCCGTAGTCACTGCAGTTATTAACGACTAACCATTTCTGATACTCATGATCAACTAAGTCAGTTAACACTCTACATTTACCTTATGTGGGGGGGGAGCAACTTTTATAAAAGGTAAATTCTAAAACATATCCTAGACATCCCTGGGTCTGAGAAGAGAGCTCATATCTGTTGGTCCACCCTCTGACTCGGGATTAATATACTGATAGGCAAATTGTTCTCTTATCTTGTGGAGTCTCTTTATGGAGAGATTTATAACACTAAAATGCTGCATGTATGTCAATGGTTAACACGATTTAGAACATCAAGGTAGTGATAGTATGCCTTCAATTAGCCCCATTAATTTCCCGAAGCAACCTTCTATCTCCAGTATGCTCATCTGCAAACATTGAGCCTAATGTCCATGAAATTGTCAATAATTCCTTTATTACATAGATAGCACTAGATAAAATATTAAATAAACGTTTACCACACCAAATAGCCTCACCTTGTTTTGTATATAGGCTATTAATACTATATTAATTAATTATGTGTAATTAATCAAGCATTAACTAAATGTTTACTATACCAAACATCTGTCTTTCTCAGCAAAAGGGTGCCTATCACATCTACTATATGTTTGTGTAAACAGTAGTAGTCATGTAAAGCCAATGATTAAATATTGGATTCAGAAATTCTGGGGGTTATAGCCATACTTCAGTTTGAAAATAAAACAAATCCAAACAAAAATAAGAAAAAGACAAACAATATTGGTTTCTAAGTATCCTTGGAGAGCTCTGGAGTGACATGGCACATACATATATGTCTGTACTCTCATCACTGTACCATTGAGTAGTTAAGTCCATGGTCCAACTGTAAGGAAAGAATAGTTATGAAC